>NC_053390.1:55086340-55408424 GCF_905171765.1 Bufo bufo
GCCTCTGGTGCGTCGCGGCGCATGCGCGTGACGTCAGACGCCGACGCAGATGCTGACAGGGCGGTCTCCCAAGAAGAGGCGCGTTTGGGCTCTATTTAAACTCCAACAAGGTATGTGTCAGTGTGGCTGGTATTGGTTGAGGAACCCCCCTAAACCATAGGGATATTACCTTTGGCGAGGATCACTATATCCTCACACACCAACAAGCGGAGGAGCATCTATCCCTCTGCAGCATGACAATCCTGCACCTTGGATGTCTGCCCTCAGCTCCTACATTGAGTGCTTGAGCTTACCTTTGTAGTGTAACCACTTTACTGCAGGATATGCTTACCTGCTATATGCAGTTTAAGGTGGTACACACTGTTTCTTTTTTCTACATGTACTGAATCCCCCTGAGGAGTCGACACGACAGAAACGTGCCACGTCGGGAGGTCTGTAGTTATAATTTTTGTTGTTAGACTAGTGACCAGGTCCATAACTAGGGACAGGTATCCTGACGGGGTCGTCCTTTTCAGGACGAGTGCTCTGTGTAGACAGGCAGTATGGGAGCAGCCCCCTTCCTACCAAGTGTATAGGGCGAATTAGGGCACAGTATTCACACTCCCGTTACTGCATCTCTGTTCTACACCCAGTTCCATCACAGCATCATTCCCCGTCATGCCGATCCTGGTCACCTGGTTGGTCAGGTAAGACTGCTTGCGTCCACACAGGCGCAGCAGTGTTCTATACTTACCATTGTATCAATCATTGTGGGGTATCTATTTAGGAACCCCCTGTATTTTATGTCTTGTATTGTTGTTGGTCAGGTGAGACTGATTGCGTCCACAGGGCGCGGCCGGTTTAATACTTACCTTTGCTTTAGGTAAGACTGCGTGCGTACACTCAGGCGCAGCAGTTTCATTGCTTACCTCAGCTTCACCAGCAGTGGGGCATCTACCACAGAAACCCCTTATATATGTTTTGTATTGTTGATGCATCCTTTGGTGTATATTTTATCGCATATCTTATAAAAGCTATATTTTAAAAGGATATTTCCCCACACTTCACACTGTGGGCCACTGGCAGCTTTGAATCTTGAAATATCGGTGAGACTTTTATCACCATTAGTCCCACTCAGGTACTGTTATTTTCCCACTGATATGGCAGGATTTCTAGCGACGGGATTTGACGCAGAGAATTGGCTACATGAGGCCAAGGACATATTCTCTGATAAACAGTTCAATCAGAAAAAATATTTACCATCTTTTCAGACCGCCTTTGCAGATCTCACCCAGGTCTATAAAGAACAGATCACGTCCTGGTGGGAGGTGCAAAGTCTGGACAATTATATTAAAAACAATATTGTCCCAAGGGGGCTGCGTATCTCTCTCCTCCCAGCGGTTCGCTCAAGGCATCCTGGTTTTTTAACTAAATGGGAGCACGAAGCCACCAATAGTTCCCTCAGGCTTATGAGACTTCTGCTGGATGAGGAGAGAGCTAATTTAGCCACCCTCAGTCAGAAATTGACTAAATATACGGAGGTTGTGCAGACATTTATACAGGAAGCGGAATTCCAAAATAAAGAAAAACAACTTCAACTGACCCTACAAAAATACCAATATCATCTCAAAGAGAGAAAACACCGGCAGTTTATTAGAGATCTCTCCGATTTTAAAGAGAATCGTATATACTCCTCTCTTGGTAACACAAGAAGAGAAGCGGTTCCAAGTAATTCCGAGAGATCTTCTACTGAGACTGACCAGTCTGACTCTGAGAGAGAGACTGTTTCCAAAGCGAACAAACACCCGAATAGGGGAAAGTATAGAAAGGGTAAAGGTCGGGGTTCATATAGAGGACAGGAGAACCGTTTTTTAGGTCAGTTCAATCAGACAATGGAATATCCGCTACGCAGTCGCACACAGAAGCCCCCCAACTAGTTCTAGGACCACAAGTCATCAACCTCTCCTCACGTGTACTCAGTAGTGACGAGACTAAAGCCTTAGAACTAGGCTTGACTTTTGTACCGACCCCCAAATTCGATAGATTTTCATCTGTCAAAGACATTAATTTATTTATTCGCAAATTAAGGTGGCATAAGCACTTTAGACTTATGGACCGCCGTGGATGCCTTGAATTGGGTATTCCGACAGACTTACTGAAGGATGTACAATTGCTACATTCCTTGAATTCAGAGGAGGGTAAAACCCAGGGTAACGGTCCGTTTACCAATTTAAAAGTCAAAAGCACCACTATGCCACCCACTGCGAATGAATTATCATGTATTGATGTGTTCCTGAACATGGTCACCAGGGATCTGGAGGACCTTAAAGTATCCACACATTATTCTAACTGCGCCGAGTCTGTGACCACTGCCATCTCTTCACTAGCAGATGACCCCCAAGTTGTCATTAAACCTGCTGACAAGGGGGGAAATATTGTGGTCATGGACTCGGCGCACTATAAGAATATGTGCAGGAACATACTGTCAGATAAAGGGACATATGAAGTTCTGAATCACGACCCTACTGAGGGTTATAGGCGGGAACTGAAAAATATTTTGGATGAGGCGAAAACCTCCAATGTCATCACTGCCGAGGAATTTGCCTTTCTATTTCCTTTGCATCCCCGCAAATCTACATTCTATAGTCTCCCCAAAGTGCATAAGGGGGTCAGTCCTCTGAAGGGGAGACCCATAGTGTCGGGGGTGGACAATCTCAACCAGAATCTTGGTATTTATATTGATCAGGTATTGGCACCCTTTGTTACAGCTCTCCCCTCCCATGTCAGGGACACTACTGACCTCCTTAAACGTTTGGAGGGTCTGACATTGGAGGAGACATGCCTTCTTTCCAGCATTGATGTTGAGGCCCTCTATTCATCTATACCGCACAATTTGGGCCTCACCGCAGTAAAACACTTTCTACGATCACGGGGATGTCAGTATCGCGCCCACAGCCAATTTGTCCTGCGTCTTCTTGAGTTTACCCTAACACGTAATTTCTTCGCCTTTGACGGGAGGACCTACCACCAGCTCAGGGGTACAGCGATGGGGAGCCCGTGTGCCCCGTCGTATGCAAATTTATTCCTGGGCTGGTGGGAGGAAACCATCGTTTTTAGGGAAGAGGAGGCGTTGGATACCTACGAAATTGGCTTGTGGGCGCGATACATTGATGACATCTTTATACTGTGGAATGGTGAACAAGGGACTTTTGAAACCTTTGTCCAACATATCAACCAGAATAACATAGGCATGCGTTTCACGTGTGAGTCGCACCCTACATCACTGCCATTCCTGGATATTAAAATCTCCAAGAATGCAAGGGGGGAACTTGACACGTCAATTTTTAGGAAGGAGAGCTCCACGAATTCCCTCCTGAGATGGGAGAGTAACCATCCTCTCCCACTCAGGAGAGGAATTCCTAGGGGCCAATACTTGCGACTACGACGCAACTGCTCAGACAAACATGATTTTATCCACCAGGCAGCTGATTTAAGGTTGAGATTTTTGTCCAGGGGCTACCCCGACTATGTGTTGAGAGCAGCGTTTCAGTCAGCCCTGTCTCGTCCAAGAAGCTCGTTGCTCACCCCTAACCCACCGTCTACCTCGCAAACCAAGATCATGAGAATAATCACCAATTTTGATAGGGGGTCCCAACAAGTCAGACAGATTATTAAACGTCACTGGGAAGTCCTCAAAATGGACCCTGACTTGAAAGATGTCTTGGGTGATCAACCACAAATCACCTATCGTAGGGGACCAAATATCCGTGACAAACTCGTGCACAGTCACTATGCACCTGATCGCACTAAGACCACATGGCTGCGATGTAGGATCCAGGGTTGTTACAGATGTGGTGATTGCATAGCGTGCAAGCGCATACAAGTCACCAAATCTTTTGTGAGCAATGTTACAGGCAAAACATATTCAATCCCACATTTCATTAATTGTAAATCTAGAGGGGTCATTTACCGGATCCAATGTGAATGTGGGATTGAATATGTAGGCAAGACGATACGGGAACTCAGGAGACGGATAGGGGAGCATATAGGGGATATCTCACTCAAACGAGATACCCCAATTTCAAAACATGTACATACTGTGCATAATGGTAAAGCCTCCTTGAAGTTCCTGGGTATCGATCTTGTCAAACCCCCCCCTGAGAGGGGGTGACTGGGACAGGCGGTTGCTTCAACAAGAATCCAGATGGATATTCCATCTCAAAACAACTGCACCTCGTGGCCTTAATGAAAGGCTTGATTATGGGTGCTTCATATAGATTGCGGTGATGGCCCCTTTAAAAAGGATATATCCCAGGTCAACGGTGACATCCCGTTCTAAGTGATGGGATGAATACATCTGTAACATCTATGTCAAATATAATTCAAATCCACTTTGCCTCATGTTTGTAATTCTCTGTAACCTGTCCGTGTTCCTGTATTTCCTGCAAAAAATGTCAGTCTAATCTTGCTATGATTCTGTGTCATAGCGTTATCACAGACGCCTCTATTATGAGTCGTGCTGTGTGGTTACTTCCTGTTGACACAGTCTCCTAGGTAACCGCTCACACCCTCCGCCCCTGGATCGGATTGGCCGCCATAATCATGTGGTATGGGCGGCGGCGTCTGGTGCGTCGCGGCGCATGCGCGTGACGTCAGACGCCGACGCAGATGCTGACAGGGCGGTCTCCCAAGAAGAGGCGCGTTTGGGCTCTATTTAAACTCCAACAAGGTATGTGTCAGTGTGGCTGGTATTGGTTGAGGAACCCCCCTAAACCATAGGGATATTACCTTTGGCGAGGATCACTATATCCTCACACACCAACAAGCGGAGGAGCATCTATCCCCCTCCAGCATGACAATCCTGCACCTTGGATGTCTGCCCTCAGCTCCTACATTGAGTGCTTGAGCTTACCTTTGTAGTGTAACCACTTTACTGCAGGATATGCTTACCTGCTATATGCAGTTTAAGGTGGTACACACTGTTTCTTTTTTCTACATGTACTGAATCCCCCTGAGGAGTCGACACGACAGAAACGTGCCACGTCGGGAGGTCTGTAGTTATAATTTTTGTTGTTAGACTAGTGACCAGGTCCATAACTAGGGACAGGTATCCTGACGGGGTCGTCCTTTTCAGGACGAGTGCTCTGTGTAGACAGGCAGTATGGGAGCAGCCCCCTTCCTACCAAGTGTATAGGGCGAATTAGGGTACAGTATTCACACTCCCGTTACTGCATCTCTGTTCTACACCCAGTTCCATCACAGCATCATTCCCCGTCATGCCGATCCTGGTCACCTGGTTGGTCAGGTAAGACTGCTTGCGTCCACACAGGCGCAGCAGTGTTCTATACTTACCATTGTATCAATCATTGTGGGGTATCTATTTAGGAACCCCCTGTATTTTATGTCTTGTATTGTTGTTGGTCAGGTGAGACTGATTGCGTCCACAGGGCGCGACCGGTTTAATACTTACCTTTGCTTTAGGTAAGACTGCGTGCGTACACTCAGGCGCAGCAGTTTCATTGCTTACCTCAGCTTCATCAGCAGTGGGGCATCTACCACAGAAACCCCTTATATATGTTTTGTATTGTTGATGCATCCTTTGGTGTATATTTTATCGCATATCTTATAAAAGCTATATTTTAAAAGGATATTTCCCCACACTTCACACTGTGGGCCACTGGCAGCTTTGAATCTTGAAATATCGGTGAGACTTTTATCACCATTAGTCCCACTCAGGTACTAATAAACCATACTACAAAGGATTGGACAAACTGAGGAGGATTAAACTGTCATCTCTCTACCCTGTGTAACAGTGGCTGCAGTACGCCGCTGTTCCCCCACTTACCGCCGTGGACCTGAGCGCCGTGCTCGGCGTTGATTCTTCTGTCCACCGTTGCAGTCCTGGACTCTGTCGCATGTACGTGCTGTGGTGCTGAGGATTCCGCTCCACGGGTTCCATTCAGCCCTGGCCACAGCATGCTTGTTGCTGGTGCCTGGTTTCACTGCCCTGGGGGCGGCACACATCACTCCCTGGGCTGCAGGGGTTGGGTCATGTGACCTCACTGACCAACCCAGGCTCTCCGGCAAGTATTAAGGTGGCTCGGCCCCCTTCCCAGGTGCCTTCGTGTCAAGGTCCTTGTGCTTGCTAATGTCACGGATGATGTTGCAAATAGCTGGAGCTTATGAATAAACGTCCGACTGGCTTGATCCCAAACTAAGGAGCATATAGGTGAGCCCTATAAAACCCTAAGAGCTCTCTCTGACTGCTATGCCCATGCAAGGGTCTCAATGGTAGACGATTGCATGCCCACGTACCTAAGACTGTGTGACACCTGAAAACCCTATAATAGTGAGGGGACACGACCACTGGCTTCCTGCACTTAATACGGACGGAGTGAGGGTCACCTAGAATCAAGCCAGCAAGGAAACCCAATACATGAAAAGACTTATCTGAGCAAACAGCAGCAGCAGCAGCCTCCAGCAGTGAACACTTCATCCAGGAATTAGTATAAACCGCAAAGTGAGGCAGTATGGGAGGGAATATAAAGGGAGACGATTAGTCTAAATAGGTGAAACCTGGGAGAAGGAAAGGAGGTGACAAAGTGAAACCAAAACAAAGAACATCATGCAAGAAGTAGAGAAGGACGTCTGTCAGACCTTCTCACAGAACTGGCGGTGACAGCTAAGTTCCTGATACTTACATGTGCTCCTGTTTTACGCTTCGTTCCTGGACTCTGCTTTTGTCTGTTCCCCGTGTAAGCCGTGTACCTGGGCTCCCCAAGATACAGCGAAGTCACCAACAAGGAAAACGACTCTGACACCAGCTCTTGTAGAACAGACTTTGTTTTACTGTTACGGGATATCAAACACAACCCCAAATGCAGTGAACATAAAATCAGATTACATACACTCAACCCGGAGGCTGATACCCCTGTGTCACACAGCACGGCGCCCTACGATGGTAACCGGAAAACACTTGCACAATTTACCTACTGCGAGCAGAGTTAACTCTGCCTTGCCACACCTGTTATTACCCTGAAGAACAGGAACAATCGTGTGTGTGAGATATCCGCGGTGCGACATAGCAGCTTACAATCTTACCGGCCTATACAGTGATTTCCCCCTCCCTTTTCCCCAAAACTGTTAATGTGGCACGTGCCTAATATATATCACTCCCAATAAACACACTGGGGTAACCAGCGCCATTCTTATATTGAGGTGCGTCCACGATTTGTCTTAGCGAACCGGGTCTGCTCTGTCTCCGGTGATGATTCCGAACAAGCAGTCTTTCAAAGAAACATGCGGTACCACAGAATGGGTAATCTGTTCCTCAGCTCTCATCAGCACTCCTGGCAGATGTCCTCTGTCTCCTGGGCAGCAGTACTCCTCTTTCTGGATGAGATTCGTGTCCTGGACACGATCAGCTTCACTTGGCTGCAGTCCTGGTCGCAAAAGGGTGATTCCACGCTAGGATGTTAAAGCGAACCTTTCACCAGGATTTCACCTAATAAACTATTACCAGTACCTTGTAGATTATGCTCATTCTGTTTAAATGCATTCTTGTCCCTCTTTCCTGGGATGTATATTGATAAAAAAAAGAATTATAAAGTCCTTGTCTCCAGTTCCTGCAGTCACGGTGGAAGTCAAGGGGGTAGCCCTTCCCTCACTCCGGGCTGTACCTCCCCTGCCCTAACCCCTCCTCTAACTAGTGAAACTGACACCCGGCTCAGTCGCCGGGACCGCGCTTGTACTGGCGGCGCATGCGCCGTTGGTCTCAGTAGCAGCGCGATCCCGTCTAGGCGCGGACTGAAGCGCGATCCTGTGAGTGAATTGCGCATGCGCCGTCCGTCCCCGATGCCTCCCTGTCTTCTATTCAGGAGCGCGCCTGAAGAACAGAAGACAGGGAGGCATCGGGGACGGACGGCGCATGCGCAATTCACTCACAGGATCGCGCTTCAGTCCGCGCCTAGACGGGATCGCGCTGCTACTGAGACCAACGGCGCATGCGCCGCCAGTACAAGCGCGGTCCCGGCGACTGAGCCGGGTGTCAGTTACACTAGTTAGAGGAGGGGTTAGGGCAGGGGAGGTACAGCCCGGAGTGAGGGAAGGGCTACCCCCTTGACTTCCACCGTGACTGCAGGAGCTGGAGACAAGGACTTTATAAGTCGTTTTTTTCATCAATATACATCCCAGGAAAGCGGGACAAGAATGCATTTAAACAGAATGAGCATAATCTACAAGGTACTGGTAATAGTTTATTAGGTGAAATCCTGGTGAAAGGTTCGCTTTAAGGGATTTCTTCTCTCACACACTTTTTCAGTCTGCAACTAAGATGGACACCAGCTTCCTTCCTATAGACACAGCTCCACCCCCTATGAATATTTAAATCTGAGCAGTCTGTTTAGCTGTGTAGGGAAACAGCGGCATCTTGTGGCCAAACTGCAAAATAACAGTGTTCATGCAATAAGAGCTGTTTCACAATCTCACACCTGCCTGCTTGCATTGACTCTCCTGTTGCCGATTCGGATTGCCTGACCTGTATCTATGCCGCCTGCCCTGACCTTTTGCCTTTCTGACTACACCTCTGCTTCATCCTTGATCCTGCACTGTTGCTCCTGGTAACGACCACGCCTGCCTGACTATGCTGTACTGCTGGTACCTACTCAGGTATCTCCTGGTCCGGACCAGCTGCCTCTGACTCGGTGACTGCTCTGGAGTAGCTCCTGGCAACTACCCTAACGGCTCAAGTCTATCCTCACCATCTGAGGCTCCAGTGAAAACCAGGTAGTTGCTTAGACACGCCGCTCCAGAGTATAGCCGGTCAGTGGTCCAGTGGGTCTATATCCGCCGATCCGTGACACCCTGTAGAATGTCCAGTGACCCCAGGGTGCTCTCACCAGTGAAAGAGGATACGTAATGTGCTCTTATTGTCATATTCAAGGGGAGTTCTTTTTTCTTACTTAAATGGGTGTTAAAAGGGTTTTCTGAGACTTTTATACTGATGACCTATCCTCAGGAGAAGTCATCAGTATCTGATCGGTGGGGGTCTGACACCCGAGACCCCCACCGATCAGCTGTTGGGGAAGGCACTAGTACTCTGAGTAGCTCCACAGCCTTTTGGCAGCTTTCTCTAGGCCATTGACGTCACGTTCATCGGTCACATGGCCGAGAAGCAGCTCAGTTCCATTCAAGTGAATGGGGATGAGCTGAGATACCAAGCACGGCCACTATATAATGTACGGTGCTGTGCTTGGTGAGCTAAGAGAAGGCTGTGGCAATAGTGTGAACGCCGGTGCCTTCTCTAACCGCTGATCGGTGGGGGTCCCGGGTTTCAGATACTGATCAACTGCCCTAAGTATAGGTCATCGGTATAAAAGTCTCGGAAAACCCCTTTAAGTTGGTTGCATTATCTAATCACTCCCTTTTATGCATTTTCTTTTAGAAAACGGTAAGTATTGATGCAAGATTACATGAAGCTGCCTATGTAAAGTGCTGGGTGGCATTTTTACAATGTACCGGGTATCTGTAGATAGATAGATAGGAGATAGATAATAGGTAGATAGAAGATAAGAGCAGTGGCGTACATAGAGAAGTAAGGGCCCCATAGCAAGGATCAAACCAGGCCCCCTCACAGGACAGAAGGGTTTCTGCCTAAACCCCTTTTAATGATCCTTGGGCCATTTTGTCCACTGCCTCGTTTGCTAAAAGTTGTTTATTTAGAGGATAGAGTCCTGACCAAGTTTTCACCCCCAGTAGAAGAGGAGATGATCCCATCTGGGCCCCCTCTTGCCGTGGGCCCCATAGCAGTCGCATGGTCTGCCGCTATGGTAGTTACACCCCTGGATAAGAGATAGATATTAGATAGATAGATAGATAGATAGATAGATAGATAGATAGATAAATAGATAGACTCATCTGAACACTTCTCCTTCTTCTTAGCGATCAGTGGGAGTCTCAGCACCCAGACTCCCAACATTCAAAACTTATGACATGTCACCGTGACATGACAGAAGTTTTGTGAAATGCTAGGTGCCATCTATGGAGTATTTCATCTGTACACTGGGATACAGACATATACATTTCACATTGGAATGGAAAGTTTACAAATAAGGTATGTTTGGTGCGGATCCATCATGGATCTGCACAGACGGATCCGTTCAGATAATACAACCGTCAGCATCCGCTCAGAACGGATCCGTTTGTATTATCTTTAACATAGCCAAGACGGATCCGGTTGTATTATGTCTTCTATAGCCAAGACGGATCCGTCTTGAACACCATTGAAAGTCGATGGAGGACGGATCCGTTTTCTACTGTGCCAGATTATGTCATAGAAAACGGATCCGTCTCCCCTGACTTACATTGTGTGACAGAACGGATCCGTTTGGCTCAGTTTCGTCAGACGGACACCAAAACGCTGCAAGCAGGGTCTTGGTGTCCGCCTCCAAAGCGGAATGGAAACGGAACGGAGTCAAACTGATGCGTTCTGAGCGGATCCTTTTCCATTTAGAATGCATTAGGGCAAAACTGATCCGTTTTGGACCGCGTGTGAGAGCCCGTGACGGATCTCACAAACGGAAAGCCAAAACGCTAGTGTGAAAGTAGCCTGATTGTGTGAAATCTCTTTTTATTGATTTTAACATATTGGTTAAGTTTACAACACATATTTGTGAGCAACAAACATTAGATGATATTAGTATATGAATAAAGATCTCTAGAAGCTTCTATGGCTTCATTACTGGCGTATGGGCTTTTATACTAATCAAACTTACGATGTACTGACATCCATTGTATTTAAGGAGCGCAGTCGTGCTTACGGCTGATTCGAACCCAGTATGGTTTAGATATTAGGTAGGTAACAAGTCTTAACAGTAGTTCTTATCATGTAACCATATAATACTTAATGATGTGGAACATATAATAGTCAATGGCGTGGACCGTGTAGGGACGACACTCGTGAGAACCCACTCTTACGTGCCAAGAAACCTTATACAGTGGATATAAAAAGTCTACACACCCCTGTTAAAATGTCAGGTTTCTGTGATGTAAAAAAATGAGACAAAGATAAATCATTTCAGAACTTTTTCCACCTCTAATGTGACCTATAAACTGTACAACTCAATTGAAAAACAAACTGAAATCTTTTAGGTGGAGGGAAGAAAAAATATAAAAATAAAATAATATGGTTGCATAAGTGTGCACACCCTTAAACTAATACTTTGTTGAAGCACCTTTTGATTTTATTACAGAACTCAGTCTTTTTGGGTATGAGTCTATCAGCATGGCACATTTTGACTTGGCAAGATTTGCCCACTTTTCTTGGCAAAAAACACTCCAAATCTGTCAGATTGCGAGGGCATCTCCTGTGCACAGCCCTCTTCAGATCACCCCACAGATTTTCTTTAAAATTTCTGTTTATTAAGCATAATAAATCGAAATATACATTCATAAACATAAAGGACAACATGTCCTAGGATCATAAAGCAGAGCATTACATAGAAACTCGACATTACAGCGCGCATATGAAGTGCATTACATAATATACCACAAATGAAAACGTGACCTTGATGTAGACACCTAGAAGGGAACAAGGGTGACCATGCTAACCTAAAAGGTTTGAGAGATTCCGAACAAATACTCCTAGGATTCACCCAACCACTTAGCCCAAATTGTCAAATATTTGTCATGGGACAACGCCTCCCAACTAGACAGCTCCTCAAATCTACAGATCTCGTGCACTTTCTCCCTCCACATCTGCACCGTAGGGGGCTGAACCGAAAGCCATTTTAATGGGATTAAAAGTTTCGCAGCTGCAATAAGATGTGACAATAGGGAGTGTTTGCGAAGGGGGCAATTGAGATCAGCTGTGGGTGTTAGGGTTGTACCGGCCGGGCATATTTTCCTTATTTCACTAGCCACTCCATCCCAAAAAGGGCGGAATCCCGGGCAGGACCACCAAACATGCAAAGCTGTACCTTTACCCGCTAAACACCTCCAACAATTATTATTATTATTTATTATTAAAGCGCCATTCATTCCATAGCGCTGTACATGTGATAAGCGGTGCACATACATAATACAGACAATTGCACTAATCATAAACAAGACAAGTTACAAACTGGTACAAAAGGAGAGAGGGCCCTGCCCGTGAGGGCTTACAATCTACATGGTATGGGAGAAGGACACAGTAGGTGCGAGTTAAGTTGGTCATGGCGGTATAGAGGCAGCAGGGTCACTGGTTGTAGGCTTGTCTGAAGAGGTGGGTTTTCAGGTTTCTTTTGAAGGATTCCAATGTAGGTGAGAGTCTGATATGTTGGGGTAGCGAGTTCCAGAGTATGGGGGATGCACGGAAGAAATCTTGGAGTCGATTGTGGGAAGAGGCGATAAGAGGAGAGGAGAGAAGGAGGTCTTGTGAGGATCGGAGAGTGCGTGTGGGGATGTATCGGGAAAGTAGCTCCGAGATGTAGGGAGGGGACAGGTTATGGACGGCCTTGTATGTATTTGTTAGTACTTTGAAGTGAATTCGCTGGGCAATGGGGAGCCAGTGAAGGGATTGGCAGAGGGGAGAGGCAGAGGAGTAATAGGGTGAGAGGTTCTCAGATACCTCAGGGAACATTCTGCTTAATACATCTGGTGTGCGGTACCATCTTGTAACTGTCTTGAAAGCGTTCTCTTGTATGGATATGCAGCGGGAGAAACCATGAGAGTGGCTCAGAATCCTCTTCACATCTCCATCTGAGAATTGCGTATTAAGTTCAGATTCCCACTGGGTAATGTAATGAGGTCTTCCCGAGTCCCCCAGGTCCATTGTTTTGTTATATATGTTTGAAAAGCAGTTTACTTCTAGGGCTAGGGGACTGGAGAATGACATCATACCAAGAGGGAATGTACTCCTTAAAGGCGATGTTTAAGTAGGCTACACAATTTTTTTTGTAATGTAGATAATGCAAATAAGACCAATTGCGCGCCCCGAAAGACTTTTTCAAGGACTCTAAGTCCGGAACTTTATCGCCTTTCAACACATCTCCTACAGCAACGTTACCAAGGCCACCCCACAGATTTTCAATTGGATTCAGGTCTGGGCTCTGGCCATTCCTTTGTTGATTTGGATGTATGCTTTGGGTCGTTGTCATGCTGAAAGATGAAGTTCCTCTTCATGTTCAGCTTTCTAGCAGAAGCCTGAAGGTTTTGTGCCAATATTAACTGGTATTTGGAACTGTTCATAATTCCCTCGAGCTTAACTAAGGCCCCAGTTCCAGCTGAAGAAAAACAGCCCCTTGGCATAAAGCTGCCACCACCATGCTTCACTGTGGGGATGGTGTTCTTTTGGTGATGTGCAGTGTTGTTTTTGCCCCAAACATATCTTTTGGAAATATGGCGAAAAAAGTTCAACCTTGGTTTCATCAGACCATAACACCTTTACCCACATGCTTTTGGGAGACTTCAGATGTGTTTTTGCAAAATGTAGCTTGGCTTGGATGTTTTCTTCGTAAGAAAAGGCTTTCGTCTTGCCATTCCACCCCATAGCCCAGACATATGAAGAATACGGGAGATTGTTGTCACATGTACCACACAGCCAGTACTTGACAGATATTCCCGCAGCTCCTTTAATGTTGTTGTAGGCCTCTTGGTCGCCTCCCAGACCAGTTTTCTTCTTGTCTTTTCATCAATTTTGGAGGGACGTCCAGTTCTTGGTAATGTCACTGTTGTGCCATATTTTCTCCACTTGATGATGACTGTCTCCACTGTGTTCCATGGTATATCTAATGCCTTGGAAATTCTTTTGTACCCTTCTCCTGACTGATACCTTTTAACAATGAGATCCCTCTGATGCTTTGGAAGCTCTCTGTGGACCATGGCTTTTGCTGTCGGATGAGACTAAGAAAATTTCAGGAAAGAACAACTAGAGCAGCTGAACTTTATTTGGGGTTAATCAGAGGCACTTCAAATGATGGCAGGTGTATGCTGACTCC
Organism: Bufo bufo; assembly: GCF_905171765.1. Taxonomy (NCBI): domain Eukaryota; kingdom Metazoa; phylum Chordata; class Amphibia; order Anura; family Bufonidae; genus Bufo; species Bufo bufo. The sequence continues at coordinate 55,100,293 of NC_053390.1, forward strand.
TATTTAACAGGATTTTGAATGTGATTGCTTAATTCTGAACACAGCTACACCCCCAGCTATAAGAGGGTGTGCAACCACATTATTTTAGTTTTTTTTTAGTTTTCTTCCCTCCCTCCACCTAAAAGATTTCAGTTTGTTTTTCAATTGAGTTGTACAGTTTATAGGTCACATTAAAGGTGGAAAAAGTTCTGAAATTATTTATCTTTGTCTAATTTTTTTAGAGCACAGAAACCTGACATTTTAACAGGGGTGTGTAGACTTTTTATTTCCACTGTATATGTAGGCTTGATTCCTATCATTGGTTGGATATGTATGGAAGTATATCTGACCCTTGTGCGAAGGACCTCCAGGGAGCCCAAATATGCTTATATTTTTTGTGTCTGCCATTCACATAGGAACATAGTTCCTCCAGCCTCTCCACTTAACCTATCTTTTTGATCCAATGATATATTGGGGGTGCCTTCGACTGTTTCCAGTAAAGTAGGATCATGGCCTTGGCCAGTAGCACCAGTTGTGTCCACAGTAGTTTTTCATTAAGGACGGTATGAGGTTGAGGAATATTACTGTAGGCGTCAGAGGGGGAGCGTTTGGACAAACTTTGGAGAAATTATTTGCTTCTTCTTCAATGGGGACGTAAAGTTTTGGACAAGGTCTTTTGTGCCAGTCAAGGATTCTCGTGATTTGTATTGATTCATATGTTGACCAAATATCTGGTAATCCAATCCCTCCTTCCCTCTTTCGCTTGACCAGAGTACTATAGGCTATTCTGTGGTGAAATGAACCCCAGATATATTTCAGAAATAGCTTGCGAAGTTTAAGAAAGAAGGAGGGAGGAAGATAGATAGGCAGCGTCTGCATCAGATAAGATACTTTAGGGGTTACTATCATTTTAAGCAAGTTGGACCTACCCATCCATGAAATATATGGGATCTCCCATATGTGGAGAGTTGTTTCGATCGTTCATAACATGGGTGCATAGTTCAATGAATACCATCTGTCAGGTGAGGAAGATATGCGTAAACCCAGGATGTGGCTTTTTTGGTTTCGGAGACCGTGATGTTCAGCGATTCAGATTTTGATGGGTTTATTTTAAAGTTGGATAAATGGTGGAATTGGTCAAAAGGCGAGACAGAGCGGGGAGGGAGGATTCGGGGTTAGAGGTAATGACTTATAAGTCATCAGCATGAGCTTCCCAAATCATAGTTGGGGAAGTATTTGAGGGCGTATTCTGGGCGAAGTAATCGTTTAGTAGGGACATAATGCGGGTTTTGTGCAGCGGGTTTTGAAGGATCGTTTCGTTAAGTCGCCATGTTAAAGATCGAGCAGGGAGGGATTCCACTGCCAGGGACGGCGAGATCGGAGCATGATCTGAGATAGAGATATTATGGATTGAAGATTTGATCATCGTCGTTAGTTGGTTGGAGGAGAGGAGAATGTAATCTATTCTTTGATAAGAATTGTGGGCTTCTGAGTGATGTGTGTAATCCCTACCAGAGGGATTGTTTGTTCACCAAGTTTCCAGGAGTTTGCAGGATAACAGAGCTAGTTTTAGTGCTCTAAGTTTTCTGTAAGTGACATAGTGATTCGGGTTGGAGGAGTCAAGTGATGGGTCCAACGTCATGTTCAGGTCCCCACCTAGAATGTAGATGCCTTCTTGGAAGGATTTGAGACGTCTAAGGGTCTCTATCAACCAGGGTACCTGGCGTACATTAGGAGTATAGATACCTGCAATTGTGACTGGTGAGTTGGCCCTTCAAGAACAATAATCTACCTTCCGTGTCTATTAGGCTAGATGATAGAGTAAAGGGGAGTAACTTTTTGATAGCAATGGTTACACCTCTGGTTTTAGAAGTGGAATAGCAGGAGTGGAACCATTGTGTAAAATAGGTTTTCTTTAGAGTGGGAAGCTTACCCTGTTTAAAATGGGTCTCTTGGAGTATCACGACATCTGCGTGAAGAGATTTAAGTAGTTAAAACACCCTGGATCTCTTAGAAGGTGAGTTCAGTCCCCGCACGTTCCACGACACCACATTAATAGCAGACATTTAGTCTTCCTATTGGTAAGAAAACAAAATAATCAGTTTAAAACACTGGTTAAAAGATCATTATGGGAACAAAACAGTGCAAAAAGAAGAAGAAAAACAGGCAAAAAGAGAGACTAGTTCTCCTCCTATCACCAGGACACCTCCAGGGGATGTCCAAAAACTGGTGACAGTGGAAAGTAGTATTATTAGGAGTGTGCCCCAGAGAGGGGAGAGTTCAGTCACACCTACTGAGTAGCAGGAACAGTGGTAGCACCAGAGCTACTTTAGAAATAGCATATGGGGGATAGGAGAGGAGGGAAAAAGCAAAAACAAAAAAAAAAGAATGAGGGAGAGTAGGGAAAGGGGGGGAGGAAGGTACGGGAAATTGGAGATATGAGGTTAGAAAGGGATTAAAGGTTGTACAGCATAAGTAGAAGTAGAAGATAGGGCTCTAAAGCCTGGTTGCCTGTATAGCATTACTATAGCAATATTTGAATATGTCCCAGGACTCTGGGCTGTTTGGCTGATCATCAATCCGATTTGGCTGCCTGCCTTTTCCGAGTCTTGTTCTCTTTCCATGGGGTCGTGGCAGGTAGGCTTGGTAGTTTCACCACGTCAGATATGGGGTCCCAAAATGGAGCTTTTGAGGGATCCAAGTCAAGAAGTTCATAGATAAGAAGTCGATCCGTCAGGGTTCGCACTACTTTGTGAGCTCCTTGAAGGGTAAAAGCAATCCCGAATGGAAAAAGCCATCTATAAGGGATGTCCATACTTTTCAGGATATCCAAAAAGAGTTTCAGTTTACGTCATTTGGAAAAAGTAGCTTGTGACAAGTCCTGGAATATTTGTATGGGAGAACCCTCAAAAGAAAGTTCCTGGCCACTCCTAGTCGCTTTTAAAATCATGTCCCTGTGGTGGGAGTTGAGGACTTTACAGATGATGTCCCGTGGAGACTCTCCTTCCCTGGGCTTTGATCTGAGCGCTCTATGTGCTCTCTCTCGAGTGAAATGGTCTCATATTCAGTGGTAATAGAGGTTTTAATATGTCACTAGTCATGTCCATCACAGATGATAAAGACACAGATTCTGGGACTCCTTTTAATCGGAGGTTGTTACGTCTCCCTCTGTTATCCTGATCTTCCACATAAGAGAGTAGATTATTGAGGTGATGTTGACAATGTGAGAGAGACAATACGGTGGCTTCTCCAAAAGATACCAGGGATGTTTGGTTTTCTTCTAATTGTTCTACTCTGCCTCCGATCTCCATGATATCTGTTTTTATATCTGAAAGTTCTTTGAGAACGGGGGCTATTGCTAATTCGATTATCTGTTGTAGAGTTTTTCGTGATGTTGAGATATTAGTATCTCCCTCTTGGCGATCTTCAGAACCGGAGCTCTCATGGTCTGATGTTTCCGTGGCAGCCGCCATATTCCGGTCAGCCGGCTGGCTCCTTGTTTGGGGGTCTGGGAGCTTTTTGTGGAGGAACTTCTCAATTTCTGACTGTGACTTTTTCACAGTCTTAGGGCCTGTTCCCTCTGGTTTTCCTACCTTCACCATGGTGTTTAGGGAGGGGAGAATTGTAGGGAATGGTAATGGTAGGGGGGTGCTAGTAACAACTCGAGGCGCTCAAACCCCCGTATTTCACTCCATAAGCATCGGAGTGTCGTTTGTTACTCAATGCTCAGAAAAAATTGCGGGCTTTTGACCCTGAATAGGTCTGGAAAATTGAATAGACCGGCTCTCCGGGCGGTCCGTAAAAAATTAGAGCAAAGCTCTTCGTAGAGGGCAAGGTCCCAATAGGGTGGGAAAAGTGCCTTTATCAGCATTTAGAGGGTACTGACCGCTGCTGCTCAAGTGGCCTGTGAGCCTTGCGAGGACCGTTGTTGCTTCCCGCCACTGCAGTGGAACTTCCGGTGGGGTTGGTATAGCCGGAGATGTCGCGGTGGCCGCCGCGCTGCAGGCTGAGTAGGCCCGAGAAAACACTCGGCGTGTGCGGGGTCCCCGCTCGGCCAGAAAAGGTCTCTGTGTGTTGATGGGCTCAGGTAAGTGGATTCTGATCCAAAAGCTTCTGTAGGGAGACAGAATTTTGCCCTCGGCAAAGAGGCAGAAGCGGAGCTCACCTCACAGGCGTCCTGCTCCGTCCAGCGCCAGGCCACGCCCCACAAATAAGTCGTTGTGAATTGTAAACTGCAACCTCCTCGCACTTGAGTACAGCACAATGGTTCCCACATGGTAGGCGGTAGCAGCGGCTCAAACCAGCCGTGTGTAAATCACGCAGAGTTCTGCATCAAAAAGTAACACCAATATAAACACTTAAGTCAATAGCTCGTCTGCCAGCGCCTGATAAACAGCAGAAGATACCAAATCGATGGGTGTGCTAATGAGAAATATGACAGCACCACCCAGTGGTATCACTATGAAATTGCAGCTCTACACTGTGTGTTATTTATGCAGGTTTGAACTTTTCTTTTATTTCTTTGTAATATTTTATATAGGCGTTACTATTGAAGTGGCTCGGGCAGGAGGCAAGAAAGGATGGGAGTGGTAGTAGAGGCCCAATGGTGGTAGTAGTCCTCACGGTGGCTGTGGTCTTCCCCAGGACTCCCTAGGCCACACGGGTGCACCCTGGTTCCCTCAGGGCACACTCGGACTTCGGGATTTTCTGCCCAGTGTTGGTTTGGGTGCAAGGCAGGGGTCCCTTGAAAGTAAACAAAAGCAATGGTGGTGGTTTAGTGCCAATGCAATACTGTATCGATACAGGTGATGGTGCACGCATCTTTTTAATTTTTAGCATTTTTTTACAGCAACACATAAAGGATTTAAGGGGTTGTTTCACTTCAGTAAGTGGCATTTATTATGTTGGCTGGATTCATTTTTCCATCACATTATACACTGCTCGTTTCCATGGTTACAGACCACCCTGCAATCCATCAGTGGTGGTCGTGCTTGCACACTATAGGAAAAAGAGTCAGCCTCTCCGGTGGCCGGGACGATGGGAGCGCACATAGGCTGGTGCTTTTTCCTATGTTGTGCAAGCACGGCCACCTCTCTAGGATTGCAGGGTGGTCGTAACCATGGAAACGAGCAGTGTATAATGTGATGGAAAAATGACTCCAGCCAACAAACGAAGCAATGTGGACAATCACAATACATTAGTAATTGGCTTGTATTAACTTTTTCTACATGATAAATGCCACTTACTGAAGTGAGACAACCCGTTTAACAGCAAAACAAACCTCAATATTTATTACCCTGATTCTGCAGTTTAAAGAAACACCCCACATGTGGTTGTAAACTGCGGCAGGGTACAGAAGGGAAGGAGCGCCATATGGTGTTTGAAGCACAGATTTTGCTGGAATGGTTCTTGGGTATCAAGTCGCATTTGAAGAGACCCATTTTAGAAACTACACCCTTTAAAGGGGTTGTCGGGGTTCAGAGCTGAACCCGGACATCCCTCCATTTTCACCCCGGCAGCCCCCCTGACAAGAGCATCGGAGCAGTTCATGCTCCGATGTTCTCCTTTGCCCTGCGCTAAATTGCACTGGGCAAAGGCATTTTTAGGAGTTCCGGTGACGTACCGGGGCTCTCCATGGGGCTGCCAGGAACCCCGTTGACGTCACCAGCACTGATGGGTGGGATTTAGCTCTGCCCTAGCCAGTAAAACGGCTAGGGAAGAGCTAAAGCCCGCCCCTCAGACCCGGTGACGTCACCAAACACACTGCCGGGCGGAAGTTACCGCCCGGCGGTGTGTTATTGAAAACAAAAGAGCCCGTGCCCTGCGTGATCTAGCGCAGGGCAAGGGAGTGCATCGGAGCATGAGATGCTCCGATGCTAGCCTCAGGGGGGCTGTGTGGGTGAAAATAAGGGTATGTCCGGGTTCAGAGCTGAACCCGGACACCCCTAGGGTGTAGTTTCTAAAATGGGTCTCTTCAAATGCGACATGATACCCAAGAACCATTCCAGCAAAATCTGTGCTTCAAACACCATATGGGGTGTAGTGAGTGCTTTGACCCCCCACCTTTTAACGTGTACAAAAAATGCCCCCTTATAACATGTTCCAGTACAAAAAAATGCCACCTTACAATGTGTGTCAGTACAAAAAAATACCCCCTTTTGGTGCCCCCAGTACAACCAACATCCCCAAAGTATCCCCTTATAATGTTTACCAGTACAAAAATGCCCCTTTTTAGCGCCTTCAATGTCCCCATATTGCTACCCAGTTATAAGTAATGACCCTTCCCACATAGTGGCCCAACAGCCTACCGCAAAGGAAAAATAACAAACTTAAATACTTACCTTCATGTCACTGTCAGGACACGGTTCACGACACAGGTCTCTTCCAGTCTGTGCCTTGAACTGTATGCAACCCGGCTCAGACAGCGTGATAATGATGATGTAATATCAGAGGCGCCATAACAAGTATATAACACCAGGGGGCTCCATAACAAGTATGTTAAACTAGGGAGCACCATATTAAGTATGTAACACCAGGAGGTGCCATAACAAATATATAACACCAGTGGGCCCCATAACAAGTATGTAACAGGGGGGCCCCATAGCAAGTATGTAATATTAGGGGTGCCATAACAAGTATATAAAACCAGGGGGCACTATAAGTATAAGTATCTTACTCCAGGGGGCACAGTAGCAAGTATGTTACTCCAGGGGCCCACATAACAACTATGTAACACCAGGGGGCACCGTAACAAGCATGTAACACCAGGAGGTGCCATAACAAATATAAAATGCCAAGGATCCCAATAGCAAATATGTAACACCAGGGGGCGCCATAACAAGTATGTAACACTAGGGGGCGCCATAACAAGTATGTAACACCAGGGGGCGCCGTAACAAGTATGTAATACCGAGTAAACCATGAAATAGGGGGCACACTGCAATGAGAATGAAGTGCAATGGTGGTTCAAATCAACAATATATCCCGAAAACAGGCCACATGGCCCAAGAAAACCCCAATGAGCTGCACATCCACTGAATGTAAAATCAATATATAAATTTTATTAGACCACAAAGACACACAAACATGATTAAAAATTGTATACAATAACGTGTGTTGGTACAAAATAAGACCAGACACCTGACAGCACCCACCAAAAACCCCAAATATGGGCACAATGTATTTAGTCCAAAATAACAATGTCTAATGGTGTAAGACAAGAGTATCTCCTAGAGTCCGCAGTAAATACACAATGAACAATAATATGACATCAAAACGCCTGGTACCTGAATAAAATGAAGGATATAAGGACTAGCAAGGCTGGCCTGAGTCAAAGAAATGACGCCCACCTTGCTAGTCCTTATATCCTTCATTTTATTCAGGTACCGTAATATCGGTGGGCACTTCAACAAGTATGTAACACTAGGGGGCGCCATAACAAGTAGGTAACACCAGGGGGCACCATAACAAGTATGTAATACCAGGGGGTCCCGTTACAAGTATGTAATACCGGAGGGCACTTCAACAAGTATGTAACACTAGGGGGCGCCATAACAATTAGGTAACACTAAGGGGCGCCATAACAACCATGTAACACTAGGGGACGCCATAACAAGTTTGTAATGCCGAAGTGCTTTACAACAAGTATGTAATACCATGGAGCACCATAACAAGTATGTTAAACCATAGGGTGCCATAACAAGTATGTAATACCGGAGAGCACCATAAGAAGTATGTAACACTAGGGGGCGCCATAACCAGTATGTAATTCCAGTGGGCACTATAACAAGTATTTAATATCAGGGGGTGCCATAACAAGTATGTAACACCAGGGGGAGCTATAACATGTAACACCAGGAGGCGCTATAACAAGTATGTAGCACCAGGGGGTGCATAACAAGTATGTAAAACCAGGGGCTCAATAACAAGCAGGTATCAGGGGGAGCCATAACCAGTATGCAACATCAATATCTACACACAAGCAATTTATACGTGATTACTGTTGAAAAATGATAATGTTTTGCATGATCTGAGAAATGTCATATTTAGTCATGCGAGAACATACTTTAAAATGAAAATTTCTATGCACTGCCATTGTCTTACACCCGTAAGTTTTTTATATTTCTGTCTACAGAGCTGTATGGGGACTTGTTTTTTGTAGGGCGAGCTGTAGATTTTATTTTGGGGTACAGATGACTTTTTGATCACTTTTTATTCATTTTTTCCTTGGGGGGGGGGTACAGGATGACCAAAAATGGCGTATCATGATTTTTTTCCCCCCATTACAGCATTGGTTCCCATTACAGTGTTCATTGCTTATATTTTAATAGTGCTGGCATTTTGAGATGTGGCGATACCTATTTTTTTTATTGTTTGTATTTTTATATGTAAATTTGGGAATGGGGGGTGATTAGATTTTTTTTTTTTACTTTTTACACAGTAACCCTTAGGGGACTTGAACATGTGAACTTCTGATCATTTGTCCCATACAATGCAATAGAATACTATTGCAGTCTATGGGATTCTGAGGTACTCCCTGCCTTGGGCATGGCTTTTCAGGCAGTTAGCCGTGACAGGCCAGGAAACCTTCACAAGGCCCCAGTCTGTCATGGCAACCAATCAGAACTCCCATAATTTTGCCACGGGGGCTCCAGTCGGAAGGCAGAGGGAGCCCCCTCCCTCTTTCTAAGGCCTCATGCACATGACCGTTTTTTTTTTTTAAGGTCCGCAAAAACGGGGTCCGTAGGTCCGTTATCCGTGACCCTTTTTTCATCCGTGGGTCTTCCTTGATTTTTGGAGGATCCACGAACATGAAAAAAAAGTCGTTTTGGTGTCCGCCTGGCCGTGCGGAGCCAAACAGATCTGTCCTGAATTACAATGCAAGTCAATGGGGACGGATCCGTTTGACGTTGACACAATATGGTGCAATTTCATACGGATCCGTCCCCCATTGACTTTCAATGTAAAGTCAGGGGTTAATATACCATAGGATCTGAGTTTTCTCCAATCCGATGGTATATTTTAACTTGAAGCGTCCCCATCACCATGGGAATGCCTCTATGTTAGAATATACCATCGGATTTGAGTTAGATCGTGAAACTCAGATCCGACAGTATATTCTAACACAGAGGCGTTCCCATGGTGATGGGGACGCTTCAAGTTAGAATATACTGAGAACTGTGTACATGACTGCCCCCTGCTGCCTGGCAGCACCCGATCTCCTACAGGGGGCTGTGATCCGCACAATTAACCCCTCGGGTGCTGCACCTGAAGGGGTTAATTGTGCATATCATAGCCCCCTATAAGAGATCAGGGGCTGCCAGGCAGGGAGCTCCTCCTACTGGTAAGTGACAGGTCTGTGCGGCGCATTGCTTAATGATCTGTCACTTACCAGTAGGAGGAGCTCCCGGCCGGTCACAGACAGCGCAGCAGGTAAGTATGATGCTTCTAATATTGCTAAGTAACCATGGCAACCAGGTCTGTAGTAGCGTCCTGGTTGCCATGGTTACCGATCGGATCCCCAGCGATTAAACTGGGACTCCGATCGGAACTCTCCGCTGCCACCAATGATCGGGAGGAAAGGGGAGGCCGCACACTGGCCACCAATGATATTAATACAATAGAGGGGGCGGCGGGGGGGGGGGGGGGGGGCGCACACTGGCCACCAATGATAATACAATAGAGGGAGGGAGGGGGGGCTGCACACTGTGCCACCAATGAAAATAATACAATAGAGGGAGGTAGGGGGGGCGGGGGGGGGGGGGGGCCGCACTGGCCACCAATGAAATTAAAACTGGGGAGGGAGGGGGGTCTGCCCCCTGCTGCCTGGCAGCCCCTGATCTCTTATAGGGGGCTATGATATGCACAATTAACCCCTTCAGGTGCAGCACCTGAGGGGTTAATTGTGCGGATCACAGCCCCCTGTAAGAGATAGGGTGCTGCCAGGCAGCAGGGGGCAGTCATGTACACAGTTTGTAGTATATTCTAACTAGAAGCGTCCCCATCACTATGGGAACGCCTCTGTGTTAGAATATACTGTCGGATTTGAGTTTTCACGAAGTGAAAACTCATCTCTGAAAAAGCTTTTATGCAGACGGATCTTCGGATCCGTCTGTATGAAAGTAACCTACGGATCACGGACGCGGACGCCAATCTTGTGTGCATCCGTGTTCTTTCACGGACCCATTGACTTGAATGGGTCCGCGAACCGTTGTCCGTCAAAAAAATAGGACAGGTCATATTTTTTTGACGGACAGGAAACACGGATCACGGATGCAGCTGCAAAACGGTGCATTTTCAGATTTTTCCACGGACCCATTGAAAGTCAATGGGTCCGCGAAAAAAAAACGGAAAACGGCACAACGGCCACGGATGCACACAACGGTCGTGTGCATGAGGCCTAACCCCACAGATGCCGTGGTCACTATGGATGGCCGGGTTTGGTGTCATCGCCGATCCCGGTCATAGCGGCCGTGTGGCAGCTGTATTATTATTATTACTATTATTATTATTGTATTATACAGCTCGCTCCATACATCCCCTTAACGCTGATCACGTACATCATGGTAAAATTAGTTGTTCAGCCCTCGTATATCCCTGTGTGAACTGGTGCCAAAACTCATACTGAAGATGCAGCCATACCTGTATGTAATTTGTATTTTTTTAAAACTTTAATAACTTTAGTTTTGTTTTGTTTTTGTCCCACTAGGGGACTTGTACTGATGAATCAGTTTTCATTAGTCAGGTATCATTTTAATCAGCAGGAACAACCCTACCCGGCCATATGTCTGGTTTAATAGGGTTGATCCCGCTGATGGGTGCTCTTTCATTTATTTATACAGTATGTCACCAGGATAAATACCAGAGGGATGGCACAACACAACAGTTCTATGGGGAAATGCAAATATTTGCTACTTAACAGACATGTCAGGAGAGCTGAGGGGTCCCCTTTAAAAATATATATATATTCGGTATAAGCAACCACTATACAAATTTTGCTCTTAAAACAAAAGTGATTTTTCATATTTGTCATGATGAAAACCACTTGACGGTGATACTTTCCTGGTGTCCTATGAGCGGTATGTAACGATCTGCGCCTTTATCTGCTTCGGCACGATCTCTGATTAGACAAGAATAACCAGCAAGTTGATCCTTTTTGTGCGACAGTTTCACAAAGAGACCGCAGGCGTCCGCGTCCGCCGTAATTGCCTTTCCGTATGTGTCCCTACAGCTCGCGCTCAGCTATTGTACCTGAACAGGCAGCCTGATTAGAAGCGCTCGGGCATAATGAAGCCTCCAGCGTTTCACTGCTGTAAACCTGCATCTGGAACAATCACTATTCATCCCAGCGACCCCGGCGACCCCGCACTTCCCCTCGCACTGCTTGCCGCTTATTAAAATTCTGCGCCGTGGATCCAGGCTGACCGCTTTCTGCGCACGCACATCAGTCATCGCATCGCCTTCCTACCGGGTCAAACGACTTTTCACTCTCATTATTCTTCACGCATTGGCCTCTTTGTAAGGCGAGTGATCTTCTGTCGCCCGTCGTATCCATACATTAAATGGCAGAGCGGGTTCTCGGGGGAGCAGAGATGGGGGGAGAGGGCATGGAACGGGAAGTGAAAGTTTTTGCAGTAGGGTTCAGATAACTTCTATGCAAAAAAAATAAACAATAAAAAAATCCCTTTAAGACATCCAATAGTCCAGAAATTCAGATGATCCGATGCGATGCTGCCATAGGATCTCAAAGTTTTCCGGTCTTCTGATCCATCAGAAAAATAAACAAAAAACGGATCCCGTATTTTAAACATTTGTTGCGCTCAGTTATGCACATTTTGCATCCGTTTTAGCCATTGCCGTCTGAGATCCATTATTTTATCCTGCATGCAGGACTTTGTTTCTGTCAAAAATAACGGATCTCTGATGGAAATGTCTAAAAAAACATGCAAATGTGCATAACTGAGCATATCGGATACAGGATTAGTATTTTTTTCTGTTCTTCCGACAGATCAGAAGAACGTAAAACGAAACGGTTAAATAAACCCGCTGGCATAAATACATTGATAAATCTCCTGCTTCCCACCTGCCTACAGCCACCACTAGGGGGAGCTCAGTGCATAGGAATGTATTCAGTTACCATGGACTGAATTAGAAGCTGTAATAATCTGTGAGCGCCCTCTAGTGGCTGCTGCATGAAAATGCAGTGGTTTCACATCGGTAAGAGAAGGAGTTCAGTGCTGGTCCCCCCTGGCCTGTGGTAGTCACGTGGCCTGCCTTCATTGAAGGTTTGCTACTGACTGAAGCCAACATTTGAGTCCCAAATTGTGGGAGATTTGAAGCCATCTCCCTGCTCCCTGGGACCATCCTCTAAATGACACAGAATTTCCCCAATCTAGATGCCCCTCTTCCAAAAATGGGAATCTTTGCTTGATAACTACAGTGGATTTATTCTGTTATTCCTCCTGGAAGTGTAAGGCTAGATGCACAACTGGATATTGCCATTCCCCTTGTCACTGGGGTAGGTTTCTACATTGTCTGACGCACCCTATTGACAAGGGCAATGGTAACACCCATTTTTCAGTCTTTTCATTCATTTCCAACAGGAATAACAGAGGGCCTGCACAATGCAGATTTTTTTTTTTTTTTTTTTTTTAAGTCTGCACAGTTGTTACTGTATGTGGAATTGTAGGATTTACTCTGACATATCAGAAGAGGTGACAGGTCCTCCTGAAGTATGAGAAGTTTACCTACAAGATGTTAGTACTGCTGACAACTGGTAAACTGTCTAACTCACAGTTGTCAGCTTTTGTAGAGTCAGAACAGAAAATCTGATGATTTATTCACAGGTGCCGGAGCAATGGTAGTATTGTTAGAGAACTGGATAGATTTTACCGTACTGGGTAATGTGGGTAACAACCAGGATGAGAACTATGATGGAGCAGTATTGGTTGTCAGCTATATTACCTTACTGGGGAATGTGGGTGACAACCAGGATGAGAACTATGATGGAGCAGTATTGGTTGTCAGCTATATTACTGTACTGGGGAATGTGGGTGACAACCAGGATGAGAACTAGAATGGAGCAGTATTGGTTGTCAGCCATTATACAACCATTTTAGAGTTCTATTGGTTTCTGGGTAAACGAGGTGAGAATAAAAGGACATTCGCACGACCGTATTTTCGGTCCGTGTCCGATCCATATTTTTTGCGGATCTATTATTTTCTATGGGGCTGCGAATTATAGAACATGCAAGAATAGCCGTTTTTTCAATGGGGTCTGCAAAAATGGCGGGATGCACACAGACCCCACCCGTATGTTGCAAATTTGCGAACTGCAAAACGGATGTAGTTGTTTGAATGCCGCCTAAATATTACAGCTCAGCCAGGTGTTGTCACCCAAGTTTCCCCAAAACTGATACAACAAACACACACGAGCTGCAATCATTTTTTTTTTTATTTTTGAATTTTAGGGGTAAATTCACTTTAAGGTCATCTCCAAGAAAGAAAATGAGAAAAATCTAAAACAATGTACCAACATATGAATGTTTAGGGAATGGCCACGAGATGGCGCTGGTGAGCTGGTGAGAAGTTTTGGTTCGTTGTTTTTGTGGCTGTCAATGGGAAAAAATACTGTTTTGCAAGGTTTCTAAACTGGGTGTAGACAGCGGAAAGTATGAAATGGAAACTGGTGGGGCTGGACGGCATCAGAGTGCCCTCAAAAGAGAGATTTTAAAGGGGAAGTGAGATTTTAAAGGGGAAGTACTGCACAGAATTCACCACGAAATGATACATCTTGTAATCTATTATTTTAAATGTCTGAGTTCATTTGGATGATTCCCCTTGTTTTGTAAGGCAATTAAGGGATATTCCCATATGGGACATTGATGGCATTTCACTAGGGTTCAGGTCCCACCTCTGGGACTCACTTCTATTTCCAGAACAGGACCCCCGAAGTGAAGGGAGGGCAGCCACACATGCGTAGACACCCTCCTCTTGGGCTCTATTCACACGTCCGTATAATGGGTCTGCATCCGTTCTGCAAATTGCGGGACGGGTGCGGACCCATTCATTCTCTATGGGGACGGAATGGATGCGGAGAGTACACTATGTGCTATCCGCATTGTCGGAGCGCGCCCCCGATCTTCCGGTCTGCAGCTCCGGAAAAAAATAGAGCATGTCCTATTCTTGTCCGCAATTGTGGACAAGAATAGGCATTTCTATGGGGGTGCCAGCCGGGTGTATTGCGGATCCACAATGCACTACAGACGTCTGAATGGAGCCTTACAGCTATGGGAGTTCCGAAAATAGCAGAGTGCTGGCTCGTCTATTTCCGACAGTCCCATATCAGTGAATGGAGAGGCGGTGGCGCTTGCGCAGTGTGCTCTGAAATCGCCACTAAGGGACTTATGAAAATAGCTGAGCATGCTCTCTCAGCTATTTTCGGAACTACAATAACGATGAATGGAAAGAACGCTGTGCATGCGTCATTCACTTTGAGGTTCTCATTCTCTAGATAGGATCGGGTCTCGGAGGTGGGATCCACACCTATATGCCATCTATGTCACAGATGGGCCAGCCTCTTTAAGTATCTATGCTGAGTGCTGTACCCATCAGTAATTTGGTGGCGTATCCTCTGTTTAGCATCCTCACCCCTTGGCCGGAGTGCAGAAGAGCATCTCTTGTTGGAGGACCTGTCTGTCCTACAGTTATTAAAACCCATTGCTTTAGAAGGGTGTAATATTTAATTCCTCCTGTAGGGGCGCTGCAGGCAAATTTCACACTTATTGCCTCATTTTCCCACAGATTACTCATTGTTATCTGCTTATTTTCAAGGCACCCTTCTAACAATTGTCCAAAGCGGAGAGCCTCTTTAGGCCTCCTGCACACAACCGTTTTTTTTTTTTTCCTTTACTGGCCGTTTTTTGCGTTCCGTATACGGAACCATTCATTTCAATCGTTCCGCAAAAAAACGGAATGTACTCCGTATGCATTCCATTTCCGTTCCGTTGAAAGATAGAACATGTCCTATTATTGCCCGCAACTCACGTTCCGTGGCTCCATTCAAGTCAACGGGTCCGCAAAAAAAACGGGACACATACGGAAATGCATCCGTATGTCTTCCGTATCCGTTCCGTTTTTGCGGAACCATCTATTGAAAATGTTATGCCCAGCCCAATTTTTTCTATGTAATTACTGTATACTGTATATGCCATACGGAAAAAACGGAACGGAAAAACAGACCGCAAAACACTGAAAAAGACATACGGTCGTGTGCAGGAGGCCTTAAACACACCTCCAGGATCCTTTCCTTTTGGCGTTTATTATCAAAAGTCTATATGCCACAGCTGACAGTTTTCCTTTTTTCTTATATGGTGGTTGAGTTGCGCATCATTTATAATCATTACTGGAATTGGCGATGGGCTTCTGCCAATAAATAGCAGCCAATCCGAACAAGCAGAGCTGCAGTGTAAAGTAATAAAAGAGAGGGAGTGAAGCAGTCTGATGTGACAAGAGGTTGACTTCAGGCTACCGCCCACTCCAATAGATGCTGAGCTGACAGGGTGCAGGTCCCCAAGACACATCAGAACTACAAGATCCCAGGTTCCTTCATCTGCCCCACGCCAAATGTGGTCTACTTGTATGTACCAAATGTCCAACTACGGGTTTCTGAAACTGGTCGAAAGCTTAGAACAAGAATGAACGCTCATCGCTACACAATAAAAGAAGAAAGATTCGCCTGTACCGAAACACTTTTGCAGCCGTGACCGCAACATCACAGACATAAAAGTACCGATATTAAATGGGAACTTCACATCAGTAAGGCCACTTTCACACTTGCTTTGATAATTCCGGTATTGAGATGCGGCAGAGGATCTCAAAACCGAAATTAAACTGATCCGTTTTTGATTTCGCACATCAGGATGCATCCGGTCCGTTAGGATGCAGTTGTGTGAAATCAAAACCGATCTGTCACTAAATACATTGAAAGTCAATGGGTGACGGATCCGTTTTTTAAGCTCCTAAAAAAAAACGGATCCATCATCATTGACTTACATTGTTTTCAGTGCCGGATCCGTTTTTTTCCATTCTTATGACCATACACAAAACTGCAGCTGTGGAATGCTGCCGGAACGGAAGACGTCCTGATGCCTCCTTAACGGAACTCTTTTCCTTCAGAATGCATTAAGATTAAACGCAAATGTTTTTTTTTCTGGTATTGAGATCCTCTGCCGGATCTCAATACCGGAAAACAACAACGCAAGTGTGAAAGTAGCCTCAGAAGGACAGGAAAGTCTGTGGTGCTTAGTCTAGATCAGGGCTGGTCAACCTGCGGCCCTCCAGCTGTTGTAAAACTACAATTCCCACCATACCCTGCTGTAGGCTGATAGTTGTAGACAGTCTGGGCATGCTGGGAGTTGTAGTTTTGCAACAGCTGGAGAGCCGCAGGTTGGCCAGCCCTGGTCTAGTTTCACACTAGCGCTTTTAGATCCGGCAGGCTGTTTCGGCAGGGAACAACTTGCAGGATCTCTCTGCATTGCTGGAAGTTATTGCCTCGCCGTCCGGCCCCATTCACTATAAGGGGGAGCGGCGGAGATCCGGACACAACCCAGCCAATATGCCAAGAATCGGCCGGTGGAAAACTGCTGCGGCTTTCAACTGGCCGATTCTTGCCATGTTGCGGCCTGATCTCCGCCAGTTCCCATTAGAGTAAATGGGGCTGGTAACGCCGGGTCCAGACATCTCCGGCAGGCTGCTCCCTGCTGATGTCTAAGGCCTCTTTCACATGGGCGTTGCGGGAAAAGGTGCGGGTGCGTTGCGGGAACATGCGCGATTTTTCCGCGCGAGTGCAAAACATTGTAATGCGTTTTGCACGCGCGTGAGAAAAATCGCGCATGTTTGGTACCCAAGCCCGAACTTCTTCACAGAAGTTCGGGCTTGGGATCGGTGTTCTGTAGATTGTATTATTTTCCCTTATAACATGGTTATAAGGGAAAATAATAGCATTCTGAATACAGAATGCATAGTAAAACAGCGCTGGAGGGGTTAAAAAAAAAAAAATCATTTAACTCACCTTAATCCAATTGATCGCGCAGCCCGGCTTCTCTTCTTTGCTGTGTGCAGGAAAAGGACCTATGGTGACGTCACATGATCTTTTACCATGGTGATGGATCATGTGATGACCAGAGTGACGTCACCACAGGTCCTTTTCCTCCACACAGCAAAGAAGACAGAAGAGATGCCGGGCTGCGCGAGCAAGTGGATTAAGGTGAGTTAAATTATTTTTTTTTTTTTTTAACCCCTCCAGCGCTATTGTACTATGCATTCTGTATTCAGAATGCTATTATTTTCCCTTATAACCATGTTATAAGGGAAAATAATAAAGATCGGGTCCCCATCCCGATCGTCACCTAGCAACCGTGCGTGAAAATCGCACCGCATCCACGCTTGCTTGCGGATGCTTGCGATTTTCACGCAGCCCCATTCACTTCTATGGGGCCTGCGTTGTGTGAAAAACGCACAATATAGAGCATGCTGCGATTTTCATGCAACGCACAAGTGATGCGTGAAAATCACCGCTCATGTGAACAGCCCCATAGAAATGAATGGGTCCTGATTCAGTGCGGGTGCAATGCGTTCAACTCACACATCGCATCCGCGCGGAAAACTCGCCCGTGTGAAAGGGGCCTAAGGCTAGTGTGGAACTAGCCTTATCTATAACTGCTCCAACTGTTTGTTCCCTCCGCCACTCTGAGGCTGGGTTCACACTTGAGCGTTTTACAGCGCGTTCAAACGCGCTGTAAAACGCTCAACAAGGAGAAACCAATGCTTCCCTATGGGAATGGTTCTCACCTGGGCGTTTTACAGCGCGTACGATTGCGCTGTAAAACGCCCGACGCTCAAACAAGTACATGAGCGTTTTTTTGGGCGTTTGTCGCGCGTTCCCGTACATAGACTTTCGGGAACGCGCGACAATGTGTGTTCACTTTGTCTCTGTATGCGCGCTTGTAAACGCCCGTACAATCGCGCATACAGAGCGCTCCTTTAAGAACGCTCAGGTGTGAACTGAGCCTTACTGATCTGCTTTACATCACCTGTCTCCTCTACCTCATTATTCCTATGTACTTTGGTGAATAAGGGTCCATTAATGGGTCCACAAACGTTCCGCAATTTTGCGGAACAGGTGCTGACCCATTTATTTTCAATGGGGCCGGAATGTGCTGGTCCGCATCTGCATTTGGGGATCCGCACTTCCGTTCCGCCCAAAAAATAGAACATGTCCTAATCTTGTCCGCAATTGCAGACAAGAAAAGGCATTTTCTATGAGAGTGCCGGCAATGTGCGGTCCGCTAAATATGTGACTTTTTAGATACTGTCATAGGCTACTTTCACATCTCCTTTCCAATTTTGAGATCCAGCGTAGGATCTTAAAACCGGAGGAAAACGCTTCAGTTTTGTCCCCGTTCATTTTCAATGGGGACAAAACTGAACAGACTGGAATGGCGTGCACCAGAATGCATTCCGTTCCGTTTTGTTGGGTTCCGTTGCCAAACACAAAATTTCTGCAAACAGCATTTTTGTGTGTGTGGCATGGGAAACTGAACATGTTGAATTTGGCATCAAAAACCATGTAAGTCAATGGTATCAGATCCGCTTTTTTTCGCACATGAAAAAAAAAACGTATTCGACGCCCATTGACTTTCTATGTAATACAACCGGATCCGTTCTGAACGGATGCAGCCGATTGTATTATTCAAAGGGATGCGTTTTGCTGCAGTTTTGAGATCCTCAAAACCGGAAAGGAAAATGCAGATGTGAAAGTAGCTTTAAGAGAGGCCCGAGTATCCTCGAAAGCTTGCAATTGTGTCAGTTAGCCATCAAGGCTCCATTCACACGTCCGCACTGTGTTTTGCGGATCCACGGATCCGTGGATCCACAAACCACGGACACCGGCAATGTGCATTTTGCGGCCCGCACATCGCCGGCACTAATAGAATATGACTATTCTTGTCCGCAATTGTGGACAAGAATAGGACATGTTCTGTTTTTTGGCGGAAACGGAAGCACAGATGCGGAAGTGCGAATACGCAAATGCGGATCTGCAAATGCGGACAGCACATTCCGGCCCCATTGAAAATGAATGTGTCTGCACCCGTTCCACAATTTGCGGACCCATTCACTTTCAATGGGGCTGGAACGGATGCAAATCCACATTTCCTGGATCCGCATCCGTTTTTTCGGGATCCTCGAACAAACAGAACATGTCCTATTCTTGTCCGCAATTGCGGACCAGAAAAGGCATTTTCTATTATAGTGTCTGTGATGTGCGGATCAGCAAATTGCGGATTGCACATTGCAGGTGTCCGTGTTTTGCGGATCCGCAGTTTGCAAAACACTTACGGACGTGTGAATGGACCCTAAAAGGTATCAACCACTGAAGAATCTCAATTCTTCCAATAGACAATGCAGCTACCGATCACCGCAGACCTGAAACGCGGTGTCACTGACAACTTTATTCCCGCCGTAACTTATTACGTGCGCGTTCTATCTGGTAGACCCCCCCTTTACTTTCTATTTCCGTAAGACCAGACCCGGCCTTGCCCTTCCTTGTCCCCGCCGTATTTGATGAAACATCTGCACTTAGTCTAGAAGTGACCTCCGAGTTTTCAGATTTCATCTTATAAGATTTATTTACTTTCTTAAAAAAAAAAAAAAGACAAAGAGAAGAAGAGAAGACAACTGGAGATGAACCCAGCTGTGAAAACACATCCGTCTGCGGCGGAGTCCTGCGCGGCGGAGGATTGAACACACCGGTGACTTCTCCTGCGCAGTCTCATGGATGCCAGGAGGATTGTGCAGTATATTGCATGTCAGCTGTGTGTGATTCATCTCTCCATCAGGTTATTTACTGGGTATTAAGAGCAGGTTTTGGGCGTCAGGGGATGCATGTACCCAGCTGCCGGGGCTCGCCAAGTGAGCCATTGCCTTAATAACCTGGTAATTTATTTGGGGATGCAGATCGCCGCTTCTTGAAGGATGATAACGATTCCTAAATCAGCCTCCCCCAGCGCGCTCGCCGCAGATCAGGATGCGGATTAAGTTGCTAATTGCAGTTTTGTTTATTTGAAGTGTTACTGCGCTAAAGAAGTGGCGGCCGGTGATCGTGGCATGGGGGGTAGCTTGAAATGCCATCTCCTTCCAATCAGTGGGGACCGTTCACAGTTACGTGCACTGCAGCATTCATCTATGTGGGACAGACCTGTTGTATTGTTCATCCTGGACTTCCTGGATTGTGAATATCATGCCAGAAATACAGTGAAGACTGACACACGTGCAGTAATCTCAGTAGGAGATATTGGTGACAAATCCTATGGCCACTGTAATGGAGAAGCTAGAAGAGCAATGAGCTGATGGCCATCGGCTAGTTATTATGCTGTCCATACACAATATTAGCCGGAGCCCCCACACACATGCATGCTCGGCTCAGCCCAGCATGTGTGTGTGTACTGAAGAAGGAGAGGGGAGAAATGCACGAGTGTCTTGGACAGTTTTTCAAAAATACCATTGGAAATAAGGAAAATAAGTGTCAATATGAATGAGAAGAAGGACTTACCTATGCTGGGCACAGTGCCCTTCCTCCTGGTGCCCTCCGTGATGTCATGGAGTAATGGTCCCATGGTGTGATGTCACAGGATTGGAGTGAAGAAGCCCAGGCCAACGAGGCATTCCTCCAGGTCTAAACTGTAACCTATAAGAAAATCCCTGGCGACAACAGTTTTTCCCTTTATATTTCAGCTAATTCAGATAGATAGTGTGAAGACCCCCATCAAACAGCACCTCATATCTCAGCTTCCTGAAGCCCCGTGACTTTGAGGTTGGGATATTAACCCCTTAAAGTGGTGGTCTTACTTCAGCAAATTAAATTTATCATGTAGACAAAGTTAAAAGGGTCTTCTGAGATTTTTGAACTGATGACCTGACCGAAAAATAGGTCATCAGTATCTGAAAAGTGGGGGTCCGACACCCAGGACCACCGACCATCAGCTGTTTGAGAAGGCACCGGCACTGCTGTGAGCACTGTGGACTTCTCCAGCTTTTCCTAGACCAATGACGTCATGTTCATTGGTCACACGGCCCAGGCGCACGGTCACACGGCCTAGGGGCAGCTCAGCCCCATTGAAGTGAATGGGGCTGACCAAGATGCCAAACATAGCCACTATACAATGTGTGGCGCTGTGCTTGGTCAGCTGCGAGAAGGCTGCGGCGCTCATAGGAGTGCCCATGCCTTCTCAAACAGCTGATCGGTGGGGGTCCCGGATGATCTGATTTGGATACTGATCCAGAGGATAGGTCACCAATTCAAAAATCTCAGAAAACCCCTTTAATACAACATACAAGCCACTTACTAATGTATTGTGATTGTCCATATTGACTGCTTGTTTCCAGGGGTTACGACCGCCCTGCAATCCAGCAGGGGTGGTCGTGTTTACATACTAGGCCCTGGCCTGTCTGATGGCCAGGAGCGAGAATAAGCTGTCACTGTTTCCTATAGTGTGTAAGCATAGCCACAGCTGCCGTGCAGATAAGAGGTGGCCAATGGCCCTATGGGCGCTCCCATAATCACAGCCACCAGAGAGGCTGGAGCTTTTTCCTATAGTGTGCGAGCACGACCACTGCAGATGGATTACAGGGTGGTCGTAACCCCTGGATTCGAGCAGTGTATAATGTAATGGAAAAATGAATCCAGCCAGCAAAGGAGGAAATATAGACAATCACAATACAGTAGTAAGTGCCTTGTATTAACTTTATTTACATGATAAATGCCACTTACTGACTTGAGACAACCCCTTTAAGGACCAGTTCAATTCTTTTTTGAATTTTCTTTTTTTCCTTCCAAAACCCATAATTTTTTTATTTCCCATTCACATAATGATATGAGGGCTTATTTTTTTCCGGCAGAAGTTGTATTTTTTAGCCGCATAATTTCACTATATCTAGAATTGAAAATGGGAGAAAAAATATATTTGTCGAGTGACATTAAAAAAAAGATCAAACACATTTCTGCCCTAGTTTTTCTGTTTTTGTTTTTATGCCATTCACCATGCACTAAAAATGGCATAACTAGCTTCTGCTGTTTCGGTGATACATAATTTATGTTGTTTTTATTTTCTCTTGCTACTTTAAAAAAAATAAAAACCTTTTAAAATTTGCATTGCCATATTCTGACACCCATAAGTAATTTATAGAGCTGTATGGGGCTTGTTTTTTTGTGGGAAGAACTGTAGGTTTTTATTGGTACCATTTTGGGGTACATATAACATTTTGATCACTTTTTAGTCAATTTTTTGGGAGGGGCGAGATGACTAAAAATGGCAAAACAATAAATTTCTTTTTTTTCTGTTACAGCATTCAGGAAAAAAAAAATTAATATTTTAATTGCTCAGACATTTTTGAATGCGGTGATACCTATTAGGTTTATTTTTATTTGTAAAATTGGGGTGGAGTCATTAAATTTTTTATATTTTTGTGTATTTTAAATTTTCGAGACTTTTTTTTCCTGTAATTTTTAGTCCCCTTAGTGGACTTGAATATGCAATCTTCTGATCGCTTGCACCATACTATTTCTATTGCAGTCTATGTGATTTTTACACGCTTTCTGCCACAGGCACAGTTTACTATGACAGACCTGGGAGCTTTTACAAGGCCCCAGGCTGCCCTAGAAACCGATCAGTGCCCTGTGATTTCACCATGAGGGCTCGGATCGGAAGACAGAGATAACCCTCTCGCTCTGTCTAACCCCTCAGATGTTGCGGTCACTATTGACTGCAGCATCTGAGGGGTTAAATGACTGGGGTTGGAGTATGCTCTAGGTATGGCGTGTTTTTCATGCCTCATAGGCATCTCTATGGTAGTTTAAAAATGCCTGTTCTAAGTGTACAGTTGAAAAAAAAAAAAAAAACGCAGGAAAGAGCAAGAAAATGCCCCCCCTCCCCCTTCTGGTCTAGACTTACATTTGCATTGCAGCGGCCACTACAGGAGAAAAGTAGCATTACAGGTTGCCCATTCAAATTAAGCGGCCATATCATACAAGGCAGGACTGAAAATGACAAAGCGGGTGCCACTTTTTGCCCAATTAAGTGCCCTTCTACCATGTGAAAATATGATCTAGATTATGGATAGTGGGTAGAAGTGTAATTCACCATTACAAGTCGTACTGTTACAAGATGCCAGTTTTTTTTTTTGCAGTGGGGGATAAAAATTTGACCTGTGATCAAAGGAGCGATCCCATTATAGACCCTTCTATGATTAAAGCGTATCATTTTAATTCCAGATCTCACATTTCCACTCTGATTATACGTACGAGCGTGCAGCTTGTATAATTACTTCTAAAAATGCCAAATTTTGGGATAAAAACGACTTTTACCAGCTATTAGCTCTTCTGCTCCGCTCACATCCATCCTGGGTGGATTCAATTTATTTCATTTATGTTTTTTTGGTAGGAAACGCTGAGGAAATGAGCAACATAAAACAGATTTAGTCGTATCTGAAAAAGCACTTACACCGGGAAATGTTATGTTTTTTTTTTTGCAGGGCTAAATTGTCCCATTATCATTATCTTTAGATCTTGTTACGGAGATTGAGAAAATATGTCCTTGGTTTCATTAAACTGGAGCGTCTAATAAGTTCAGAGGAGACCAAATGGTGGAATGAGATCAACGCTCTCATGTGCCGTCAGATTTAAAGGGGGTGAGAATAAACATGGCTACAGATTTTCCAAAACGGCGCCGGGCCTGCCTACAGGTTGTGTGCGGTATTGCAGCTCAGCCCCATTCACTTCAATAGAGCGGAGCTGCAATACCAGATGCAAACCATGGATGGTGTGGTGCTGTTTCTGGAAGAAAGTCGCCATATTTTTTAAATCCTGTAGTTTACCCCCCATGAGGCCCCATTCACATGACCATCATGTCTATGTCGTGGACCGCAAACCGCGAGTCAGTATATCTGATTGCCATGACATCTACCATAAGGGACTTTATTAGGTCATCGACCACTGTATAACAGGTTCATATTCTTACCCATATATTACAGAATCAGCGTTTATAAGTTCTGTATATCCAGAGGTTGGACCCCCCCATAATAATTTCCTGCAATGGGCCTAATAACCATGGGACCGGGGAAGAGAGCCTCATAGCACCATAACCTGACCTGCAGCAAATGATTGATTTCAGGATATGGACGATTTGTGATTATTCTACATCCTGATCATTAACTGCATCTCACACCTCAGCTGATATTGGCCCTATTACCTGTGGGGCCCCAGAGTAGCTGGCCATTATGGCCATGATATCAGGTCTGTTCAATGTGCATGGTGATACAAGACACAACCAGGTGGCACCACAGATGAGATGTGGTGGGTTAAGAATGGAGGATGTAGGAGCATTACAATTATGACATGATATCACAGATGAGAAGTTCTGTGATGTCATCATTTCACATGTCAGTGCTCTGCATTTTGTCTGATTCACGTTATGTCTTCTGTTCCTCAGGTAGTAAGAAGCTGTCTCTAACCCTACAGGAAGGCAGCAGAACCTCGTCTGTTCCATGGAAGGATCTGCCTAAATTGCACTGTCTTGTCAATGTCCAACTTTACTGTCCTAGTCCTCCTTCCGCCCACCAATGGAGTCCATGCCGGAGGACCGGTTCGTGCAGTGCAAGCTCCACATACAGGGCAAGAGCTCAGGAACATCAGCAGTGAGAAACCCATTTACCAGACACCCAGGAGAAGGATCCAGGAGGACACTTCCAGGGTGTATGTGCAGCCGCGCTGTATCCGGGACATCAGCTACAAGCACGAGGAGGCGATGGAAAAAAATACTGGACAAGAAACCACAAATGGAGGAGACAGAAATCCATGTGGTACCAGAACAGCAGCATCCATGGGTTGACTGTTAAATAGGCCCTGGAAAAAATAAAAATGGTCCCATGTTGTAGAGTGGTGCAAATTGACATGAGGCAGACACAAGTAAGCAGGGACAACTCAAGCAAGTGGAGGTCAACACCTTTGTGGTGGGGCAGGAAGCCATCTGAAGACACTTCCCAATCGGGTACATAAGTACTGGACTTTGCCAGCGGTAATTAATGCTAGGATTGTCAGGTGGTTATGTACCGGCCTGACAGCCGTAAGGAGGATTCAGGCGGCCCCTTGGACATCGGCCCACCAAGATGTTTCCCTGCAGGGTCTATGGCCAGTCTGCCCCTGGCAAAGACCATAGACAGCAGCAGCGGACAGGAAGAGAGAACGGAGACGGCATGTCTCCTCATACAGCTGACCAGCCAGGGTGTCGGGTATCAGACCCCCGCTGATCTCATTTTGATGACCTATCCTGAGGATAGGCCTTCAATAGTAAAAGCCCGGACAACCCCTTTTATCTCTGACCACATGTTCTTGTTACATGGATGATGTGGGTCATGGTAGAATTTTTGTATGATCCCTAAACAAAGGATCTAACCATGTTGTTGCAAAGTTCTAAATCTCAAAATGTATTCTTGGGGCAAAAAAAATTAGAAAACATGACTGGTAATTAAGTCTTCCTCCTCCTCTGACTCCAAAAGGCAGAAGACTCCTTTTATTAGTAAAAACCTGGATGTTTCCCTTACAACCTAAAAATACAAATGAGCCAATTAAGATACAATAGTGTGGGAAAATCCAATTTATTTGCTTATATCCATGACGTCCCCTCTGTAGCCACCTGGCTTTCATGCCAAATATTGCAACCTAGGTATATTCAAGGTTTAATGATGTTTAAGGACTTGAGTATCTTCTCAGAATCTGAGGTCAATCACAGGAGCCAGCGTGACAATTTGTCTTCCATAATTTCATGATGGATTCAGCCATTCGCTGCTCACCACACTGACCATTTGTCTAGGGGGACATTATTATGGACACATCACACTGGCTTCGGGGAGATCAACAGCAGAGGATTGGAGAAAATGAGGAAAGGTAAGTATATTACAGAGTTAGGCCCATACAGAACTTGTGTTCTCAGGCAAGCACCTCCCTTCCCCCATCCCGGCCATTGGTTTTCATATGACTGGTGTTGCCAAGAAAGCTTGTAAGATATTTTTTGGCAAAAATGGTAAGTACTATTGTTCATTGAGCACTACCCACCCAGCAACTGAGTCACAGTGTATGAATCATAATACTTAGAGCAAATATCTTCTGCTGACAGATCCAGACGGCCGTACCCTAGTCTTGGCAGAGCCAATGTTCCTTGTTTTCTTTTTCGGGTAACGTGTATGGAGTGTGGGCTGAGGGTGCAGACAGCAACGTGTTACGTGTGATTTGTCCACACCATCTCAGAAGAATCTTCACAAGGTTGCTGGGGCCAAGACAGGTAAGACAGGAAACTTTTCATGATCTTGGACAATATGTTATCTTGCCAAAGTGGGATGGCGAAGCCCAGCTGTTCCTACAATATGTCATCTTGCCAAAGTGGGATGGCGATGCTCAGCCGCCCTATGTTCCCCAGCCCTACTATTTTCATCAAATTGTGATATTTCAAGCGAGCACCTGTCTTCCTGCACGGCTGACCTGCCTGGCACTGTTATGGCGGAACTTTGGTTTTGTTTCATTAGGATCTCATACCCTTAGCAGGCTGTTTGCGTAGAGAACAGCCTGTAGAAGATCTCCATATCTGGCATTGCCGGATACTGCTGCCTTCTTGCCGGACCCCATTGACTTTTATGAGATCCAGCCGCAACCCAGCAAATATGCTGAGAATCGGCTGGACAAAAACCACAGCAAGCTTTTTTTGACTGATTCCCGGCATTGTCTACTGGAGCTACCTTACAAAATTTTAACCATATTGCAGTATATTAAAGGGGCTTCCCTAGAACCAGCAGGCCTGGAAAACCCTCCATAATTACTCATGTCTCGCCTGTAGAAGTTTGTAATATACTTACCATCTCGAAGTTGCATGGATCGGCCACTCAGGAACCCGTTCAAATGACGAGCCTCTGCTTAAAAAAATCCTTCATCTGCCAACCTTACATCTGTTACCAGGTTTCCGGTCTGGTCTATAGATGGGGATGTTACTTTCGCAGCCCAAGATCTAGAAGATGCTTTGGACGGGGCCAGATGCATGTGCAGATGAGGTTGATTCCGGAGTTTGCACTGCGCCAGGGATACAAATAGTTCTGGCTTCATCTACAGCAGTTCCCCTGTCCTGGGATGCGGAAGTTATGAATTGTCAACAGTCTACAATATGGGTCCAGCTGGGTGTTACCACAATGACACAATCCAATGGGAGCTGCAAGTGTTGGACTGTGCAGGGACACCCACCCAGTTGGAAACACCCAGCTGGACCTTTATTGCTAATTCTTTCATAAACTTCTAGAAGGAACAAAGAGGAATGGCACAGCATAGAGTCATAGGAATAGATGATCCAACATTGTTATTACATGGGCAATGCAAGTAGTTATTAAACAGACACATCATCAGAGGGGAAAGGTTCTCTTTAAAGGGGTTGTCTCATGAAGAGATCCCCTGTCCATGTGTGTTTTTTAGGCACATGGATATTATAAAGAGTGACTTCCCTAGGCAGGCCTTAAGGGTATGCAACCTGTGCAGTCACACAGTGTACATCAGCTGCCACTGGTGAAGGGGGCACAGCAGATTGGCTGGCACTCAAAGCTACCCACCATGAATTGTGTAGAGCTGTTATTGAATTACGGTACTTTATATATTGAACTATATGTTGGTATTATTTGAGTACTGTATGGTGGTATTTGTGTGGTATACTGTATAGTATATACAGTGGTGCTTAAAAATTTGTGAACCCTTCAGAATTTTCTATATTTCTGCATAAATTGGACCTAAAACTACATCAGATTTTCACACAAGTCCTAAAAGTAGATAAAGATAACAAAATCAAGGAAATGAGTCAAAACTATTAGGCGCCTTTCACACGAGCGAGTTTTCCCGCGCGGGTGCAATGCGTGACGTGATCGCATAGCACCCGCACTGAATCCTGACCCATTCATTTCAATGAGTCTGTGTACATCAGTTCTGCGTTGCGTGAAAAACGCGGCATGTTCTATATTCCTGGCCCCATAGAAGTGAATGGGGCTTCAGTGAAAAACGCATTGCATCCGGAAGCAAGTGCGGATGCAATGCGTTTTTCACTGATGGTTGCTAGGAGATGTTGTTTGTAAACCTTCAGATTTTTATCACGCACGTAAAAAAAAATGCATCAAAACGCATTGCACCCGCGCGGAAAAAACTGAGCAACTGAACGCAATCGCAGACAAAACTGACTGAAGTTGCTTTAAAAATGGTGCAAGTTTCACTGAACGCATCCGGAGCCAATCCGTCACGCCCGTGTGAAAGAGGCCTTAGACTCCTTTTTTTTTTTCAACTTTATTTTATTTTTTTACATTTTCATAACAATCATAGAGAATCAGTTCAAAAGACGAGAACCGTAAATGAAATTAGTTACCAAACGTCGACACAATACAGAGATATCAGAAGTGCCAGACCACCATGTTTTTTTTTTGCAGCTAGGACTGATTTAGATAGCTGGTGTTGCTTATTGTTCCAAAGGTGAGGGAGGCAGATTGTATTGATCGAAGCACTGGTACCCGAATCGGGAGTGTCTTAAAGACATATAGAAATCTAGGCAATATGGATATTTTATTTGCTGCAATACTGCCCAATAAAGATATTTGGAGGGATCCACATTTAAGCCTCATTCACACGTCAGTGTTTCACGGACAGCACACGTCCCCATTCATTTTAATGTGTGTATTCACACATCAGTGTTTTAGCACGGTCCGTGCGTCCATTTTTTTAGCACGGATGCATGCTCTATTTTTTCCGTGTTCACGGATCCATCACGTCTATTATAGGCCTCCTGCACACGACCGTATGGCTTTTTTAGTGTTTTGCGGTCCATTTTTCACGGATCCGTTGTTCCGTTTTTTGTTTCTGTTGTGTTTCCGTTTCTGTTCCGTTTTTCCGTATTGCATATACAGTATACAGTAATTACATAGATAAAATTGGGCTGGGCATAACATTTTCAATAGATGGTTCCGCAAAAAACGGAACAGAAACGGAAGACATACGGATGCATTTCCGTATGTGTTCCGTTTTTTTGCGGACCCATTGACTTGAATGGAGCCACGGAACGTGATTTGCGGGCAATAATAGGACATGTTCTATCTTTAAACGGAACGGAAATACGGAAACGGAATGCATACGGAGTACATTCCGTTTTTTTTTGCGGAACCATTGAAATGAATGGTTTCGTATATGGACCGTATACGGAACGCAAAAAACGGCCAGTAAACGGGGGGAAAAAACTGTCGTGTGCAGGAGGCCATAGTCTATGGGTCCGTGAAAACCACGGATGCCATCGTGTTGCATTCGTGTTTCACAGATTATTAAGAAGAGATTCTTTGAATTTTTTTTTGCAGCTGTTGAGTGTCAGTGAAACACGGATGGCACACGGACAGCAAAAAACAGACACACGGACCCAACACGGATCGTTCATGGATGTATCACGGACCACCTGCTCACGGATCTGAGCACGGACACGGACGTGTGAATGAGGCTTTACGCAGGAGTGAAGTTATTTCAGTAATCAGTCGGGGGAGATTTGCACGATAAAGGGTGGAGTATGAGACAGTAATATGTGTCCCTAGATATTTGATGGAACGCGATTGCCAAACGTACTCACAACATTTCTATTGGATTAAGGTCTGGACTTCGACCATTCCAGGAACCTTTATTTTTCTTTAACCATCCAGCTCATAGAAAGATGTCCTGACATTTTCCTTTAGAATTTGTTGGAATAATTGAGAATTCATTGTCCCATCAATGATGACAAGCCGTCCTGGCCCACATGGCAAAACAGGCCCAAACCAAGATACTACCACCATGTTTTACAGATGGGATGAGGTTTTTATGCTGGAATGCAGTGGGGATTTATCAAAACTGGTGTAAAGGAAAACTGGCTTAGTTACCCATAGCAACCAATCAGATTCCACCTTTCATTTTTCAGAGCTCCTTTGGAAAATGAAAGGCAAAATCGGATTGGTTGCTATGGGCAACTAAGAATTTTTTCTAGTTTTAATAAACCTCCAGTGTTTTATTTTCTCCTAACGCTTCTCCTTTAAACCAAAAAGTCTATTGTAGTCTTATCCATCCAGAAAACATTGTTCCAATAGCCATCTGGCTTCTCCAGGTGATCTTTAGCAAACTGCAGACGGGCAGCAATGTTCTTTTTGGAGAGCAGCGGCTTTCTCCTTGCAGTCCTGCCATACACACCATTATTGCTCAGTGTCCTCCTGATGGTGGACTCATGAAC
This sequence comes from Bufo bufo, assembly GCF_905171765.1. Taxonomy (NCBI): domain Eukaryota; kingdom Metazoa; phylum Chordata; class Amphibia; order Anura; family Bufonidae; genus Bufo; species Bufo bufo. The sequence goes on from NC_053390.1 coordinate 55,130,637, forward strand.
ATTAAAAGAGGTACTTCCATCTCAGACATTGATAGCATATCGCTAGGATAAGCCATCAACATCACATAGGAGTGGGAACTGCTCCTTTCTGCATAACGGGCCCCTGGAAGTGAAGGAGAGCCCACAGCGCAAGGGTGGCAACCTTCTATTCACTGTTATGGGAGTTCGGAAAATAGCCAAGTCCTGGTTCGATTATTTCTGTCAGTCCCATAGAGGTGAATGGAGAGGTGGCCATGCATGGACTGTGCGCTGTTCATTCACCACTATGGGACTTCCAAGAATAGCTGAGTGTGCTCACTTGGCTATTTTTGGAACTCCCATAGCAGTGAACGGAGAGCTCGCCGCTCATGTGTGGTGTGCTCTCCTTCACTTTGGGTTACCCATATCTGACACTGATGATATATCAGTGAGATGGGCCAACCCCTTTAACATTGCCTACTCTGAGAAAGGTAGTTAGTCTCAGCTACCTAGGGTTTCTTTGTGACCTCAAAGACTATTATACACCTTGTTGTTGACATGATCTTTGTTGGTCGACCAGTCGTGGGGAGTGTAATAATGATCTTGAACTTATTCCATTTTTACACTATCTTCTCACTAGATTGGTGGAGTCCAAACTTTTAGAGATGATTTTGTAACCTTTTTCAGCCTGATGAGCAGCAACAACTCTTCTTCTGAGGTCCTTCAAAATCTTCTTTGTTCATGCCATGATACTCTTTCACAAACATGTTGTGAAGATCAGACTTTGATAGATCCCTGTTCTTTAAATAAAACTGCCCACTCACACCTATCATTGATTAAAAACACCTGACTCTAGTTTTCCCTTCAAATTATCTAAAAATTTCAAAGTTTCACATAATTTTGCCACTCACAAACTTGATAGGATCATTTTCCTCAACAAATAAATGTTAAAAGTCTAATATTTTTGACTCATTTGTATGATCTGGTTATCTATATCTACTTTTAGGACGTGTGTAGTCTTATGCAGAACTTATACAGAAATATAGAAAATTTTGAAAGGTTTCAGGCACCATTGTAATTGTAATGCAGAGTGCGCATTGTTGGTACTGTATAGTCTTGATATTTAGGCAACTGAATGGCAGGTTTATTGGTACACCATCATGTTTGTCTCTTAAAGGGTTTGTCTGAGTTGGAACCCTCCTGTTTGAACCAGAATGGAGAGCCACTTAATCATAGCGGCCCCTTCTCTAGTGGACTCAAAATTTTCTGGAGGTGCCAGGAGCCGGACACATGGCAATGAGCTGACTGCTGTAGTGGCTCCAAACTGCAAGGGGTTGACTTTGAGAAGACAAAAAAAATTCATCCAGAGATACCAGAATCATCCTAAAACCTATTCTAAAAAGATTGTCTTTAAAAGTGCTTTGCACTTGGGACAATTAGTACTGAAAAATTCTCATGATAATAAGATCATGCTGGAAACCCCAGTGATCAAGTGTAAATTGTTAGGAGCCTGGCATTAAAGGGCATCTGTCAGCAGATCTGGACCTTGCAGTTGCAGAGAGAGCAGAGCTTCTAGGTGTAATGACAACGCCCTCGTTGCTCCTAGAGGCTCATTTGCATACTTTTTGCTCAGTAATATGGGCACATATGAACATGGGACCAACACAGATGCCTTCAGCTGCCAAGCTCACATGTAACAGGTCAGCCGGTGTCATCAAATCTGCTCCTTAAGCGTTTAGTTTCCCTACTGCACCACCAGAAGTAAAGTAAAGCATTACATAATAATGTAATAAAATCAATAGGCAGTCTGTGTAATGCAGGACAGGACAGGACAGGTCCTCCAGAGCAACAAACGTTCTTTGTATGTGCTCTGCACGCTGGACAATAGATGAAGAACACAAGGCCTCCTTCTGTCAACCTGAAATTCCCAAGCAGGGTATTTGAAAATCTGAGTTGGTTTAACCCCTTCCCAACTGCCCACTGGCTATATACATCCTATCTGCACATACCCCATGCAGATAGCACGTATATAAACGGTCAGGCAGCGATTTAATCCCAGCCCGGATCAGCTCTGGGATTAAAGCTCCTGCAATCTAGCAGAAGCAGGTCGGGTCCTGGCTGTCAGACTCAGCGGGACCCTGAGGAGAAGTCAGTGTCCTCCAGAGGTCTTTTAATGATGAATTATGTGGCAAAAATAAATTGAAATATAAATAAAAAATACAAATAAAAAATTTAAAATGTCACTATTGAAAACCGTCACCATAGTCGCCCCGTTCACTCAAACCTATATATGTTATATATAAAAAACGATCGTCACAAAATAGGGAAGCGATTGCAAAAACAAATTTTTGTGTAAGTTTTAATATTTAAGAAATGAAAAGCTATAATTGATCAAAAATGACTTTTTAATAAGAATTAGCGGTTTTCCCCAAATTAAAACAAAACAAAAAAAAAACATGCTATTAATAAGTCCTAAGTGTCAAAAATTATTTTGGTAATCAAACAAATAAAAAAAGTTAGGGTCACTAAACCACCACGTGCGCAAAATCATGAAAAATTCCCTGGACATTCAGGTCTTTTTTAGGTCCGGTCAAGAAATGGTTAAAAATGAGTTTCTACATTGATAACAGTGTACAATTCTGTATGTCTGCGTTTTGTACAGTAATTTCAACATTGGGATTGATAAATGGTGCCTATAGTTGTGCTTCTAGAATCCAGGATGTTTTCAGTACTATGGCAACCAGAAGGACAATAGAAAACAGACAGCGTTCTTTCATCATCGGGGTCTGTGAGGTCGGCTCTGCTGTACGTTCTGTTGTCTTCATCTTACATAACATTTCTTTCTTAATGTGAAGAAATGATGTCTGGACAAAACCTTCGCTGTATGGAGATAAGGAGACGACATATTTCACTAGGTTCCTCATGCCACCAGAAACTTTATGAGTGGACTACAAGAATTTTTTGGATCTCATTGCCGTTGCATGTAAGAAAGTGAGAATGAAAATTTCAAGAAATCGATTTAGCTTGTTTTAAACTTTTACTCTCTTCTGCTAAGAAGTAAGGCCCCTACTCTATATATGTATAAAACAATGCTGTTATTCAGTGCTCAAATAATACTGACATAGACAGTGAAAAAATGAGTTGTAAACTCCCTGGTGGTCTAGAGTAGCAAAGAGGATAACGGTAAAGTCCCTGGTGGTTTAGGACATTGAAAGGTTTGCACGTTCTACTTTCAGGTTGCTCATGGAGGTCAAGTCCTTGAGGTCCCTGGGCAATTGGGCAGATTGCCACCCACAAAAACTACCCCTGCACGTATGGTCCTTATCTCCATGTTAATTCATAGGTGTGACGGAGCTGACGTAATACCTGTCCAGCAAACTGCACCTCCACTGGCAGACTTGGTGCTAGCTACCAGCTGGCGAACTTGCCCTTCAACAACCCTAACTGTAGGGGATTAGCCTACAGCGGAATAGATGCTCTAAGAAAAGTAATCCCATTTAGGAACCTAACTAGTTATCCTGAGCAGTCACTGGCAGGGGTGCACCTAACCTTTCTGCTGCCTGTGGCGAAAACTGAAAGGGCGCCCCCACTCCCCAATGCCAATTTCTTTAACCTAACCCCTTCCATTCAGCCCATGGCCCTTCGGCTGCCCCCTTCTTGCCTCTACCTGGTGCTGCCTGAGGCGAACGCCACACCTGGCCTCATTGGTGGTGCACCCCTGGTGACTGGTATTCTGTGTTGCTTTCACCGGGTAGCTGATGGATTGAACAGGTCAAGTAGTTGTACTAGCTGGGGTCAAAAACAGAATGGTCAAATGGTACAAAACAGTATCCAATAGCCAAGTCATAGAGACCGAGGTACAGAGATGTGCAGGAGAATAGTCACTAAACAGTTAGAGATCAAACACAGTTGCAAACAAGAATAATCTAGCAGAACCAGTTTGAAAATTCAATAACTGACTGTCTCTCAAGTCAAGACTCCTTCTGCCTCTCTGCTCCAGAACAGTTGAACTCATTGGGCTATGCCGTCTTCCTACCTTTTAGTCTGGCTTCTGGAGTAGAGACTGTTAGGCTAGTTTCACACTAGCGGCACGGACCTCCGTCGGATGAACAGCCTGTCGGATCCGTCCTGCCGCTAGTGAACGTGTGCCCTCGGACTGCCGCTCCGTCCCCATTGACTATAATGGGGGTGGGGCGGAGGCACGGCAGCGCACGGCGAGAGGCTGCCGGAATAAATGTCGGACATGTCGTAGTTTTATTCCAGCAGCCTCTCGCCGGAACTCCGCCCCCATTATAGTCAATGGGGACCGGAGCGGCAGTCCGGGGGCACACGTTCACTAGCGGCAGGACGGATCCGACAGGCTGTTCACCCAACGGAGGTCCGTGCCGCTAGTGTGAAAGTAACCTTAGAGTTGGATTAGAGATAAGCAAACTTCTTGAAATTCATTTTGTGTTTTTCCATTTTTTTTATTTGGACCTGAATTGGTTCTACGTGAATTGAATGTGCTCCAATTGGTCGCTAAATTGGTATATGACACCGTCTCCTAGGACTCTAGGATTTTTTAAATGAAAATATGTTGTTTTTTGGTTAATTTTTATGAATTTTTGTTCTCTTTCCCCCTTGTGAAGCTCTTGAACACAATGGCAGCAATGGCAAATAATGTCAGTGACATTGACATATAGCTATGAGTAAACGCATGTTTGACAGTGTTAACAAATAGTGTGTTTAAAAACACATTGCGCCGTCTCATGTGTTATGCTTTTTAATATTAGAAACCTTCCAAAAATTGTCCGTATCAGGAGCAGATGCTTTTTAAACACATGGTGTTATGGGGGAAAAAACTGTTGCTGACTTGTTGGGAACAAGTGTCCACAAATTGTGCCCTAACGGAGGCAGATACCTGCCCTTGTTTTTAAACACACACATGTGCACACCATACTAACGCATGGCCGAGCATCGGATCAGCTTGAAAAAGGGCACCCACTAAAAGGGCACGAAACGTTGCACTGATGTGTACTTTATACCGCTAGTGTTAAAAACCGATTGAAATGAATTAAATAAAATAAGCAATCAAATAAATACATTGACGTGCTGTCTCCTATTATATACGACAACAAAGAACATGAGGGCAGGCAGACAGCAGCAGCCATACGGTACAGAACATGATGTTAGGCAGGGAGACAGTGGAAGCGGCATGATGGCAGCAGCTATATGGTACTGAACATGATGGTAGGCAGGCAAACAGCGGCAGTGGCATGATGGCAGCAGCAACCATAATGTGCGTGTCATGATGGTTGGCAGGCAGACAGCGGCAATACATGATTGCAGCAGCAGCAGCAGCGTGATGTCCTCTGTATAGTGGGGTACATATCTTGGCATAGCAACTGTGAAAGGGGCACATATCTGGCCATAGCTTGTAAAGGGGGCACATGTGGGCATAACTACTGTGAAGGGGCACATCTGGGCATTACTATTGTGTGCTGGCACGAAGGGGGAATAATTACACCTCTGCTCTCAGCCAATAGTAGCTGGCGACTCTGTGATCTGCAATGAAGTTACAGGAAAGCCCAACAGGCTAGGTGCCAGTGCGGAGTGTGAGCAGCCAGTCAGAGGACGCTAGCTGCATATCATAAGCATAAAGTGGGGGCAGTGTGTCTGCAGTTTATTCAATGTCTATAGTTTCTCTTTAGAGGGTGTAAAGTTAAAAATGGGATACTGTGAGTAGACCTGAGGGACTGAAACACTGGGTAGGTAAAAAAAAGTAAGTGCATAAGGACTGATTCACATATATCCGCTCTGTAGCATGCTCTGTCTATTTTGTTTTGCAACATCTATAATACATGCAGTTTCATTGCCGCATGCGTCGTGCAAAATGCCACAAGGGGGCCCACTGAGACTTTATCGCCCAAGGGCCCACATGGACCTAGAGCCGGCCCTGTTAGCAGGGCTGGTTTTAGACAAAGTGCGGCCCTGAGTAAAGTTGAAAGTGGGGCCCCAAATCCTGAAATATTGGGCCAGAAGTCTGACAGCACTTTGAAGGCAGCTGCTGATTGTAGATCTAATGCCACATTATTTCTCTTTAGCCTTTCCACTGTAAGCTGCTGATCCTGCAGCCTCTTTGGGTATGTTCACACAGAGTATTTTCTGTGCTTAAAAAAACCTAATGCAGAATCCGCATTATTGCAGTTTATGAGTATTCTGAAAATAGCTGATCACTGGCAATTCCATAGCAGTGAATAGAGATAATGCTGCACATGCACACTGTTATGGGGGATCTGTGGATGACACACTGTTATGGGGGATCTGTGGATAACACACTGTTATGGGGGATCTGTGGATGACACACTGTTATGGGGGATCTGTGGATGACACACTGTTATGAGGGATCTGTGGATAACACACTGTTATGGGGGATCTGTGGATGAAACACTTATGGGGGATCTTTGGATGACACACTGTTATGGGGAGATCTGTGGATGAAATTGTTATGGGGATCTGTGGATGACACACTGTTATGGGGGATCTGTGGATGACACTGTTATGGGGGATCTGTGGATGACACACTGTTATGGGGGATCTGTAGATGACACACTGTTATGATGGATCTGTGGATGACACACTGTTATGGGGATTTGTGGATGATACTGTTATGGCGGATCTGTGGATGACACTGTTATGGAGGATCTGTGGATGACACTTATGGAGGATCTGTGGATGACACTTATGGAGGATCTGTGGATGACACTTATGGGGAGGATCTGTGGATGATACACTGTTATGGAGGATCTGTGGATGACACACTGTTATGGGGGATCTGTGGATGACACACTGTTATGGGGGATCTGTGGATGACACTGTTATAGGAGATCTGTGGATTACACACTTATGGGGGACCTGTGGATGACACACTGTTATGGGGGACTTGTGGATGACACTGTTATGGAGGATCTGTGGATGACATTTATGGGGGGATCTGTGAAGGACACTGTTATGGGAGATTTGTGGAGAACACTGTTATGTGAATCTGTGGGTGACACACTGATATGGAGGATCTGTGGATGACACACTGTTATGGGGGATCTGTGGATGGCACACTGTTATGGAGGATCTGTGGATAGCACACTGTTATGGAGGATTTGTGAATGACACTGTTATGGAGGATCTGTGAATGACACTATTATGGAGGATCTGTGGATGACACTGTTATGGAGGATCTGTGGATGACACTTATGGGGAGGATCTGTGGATAATACACTGTTATGGAGGATCTGTAGATGACACACTGTTATGGGGGATCTGTGGATGACACACTGTTATGGGGGATCTAAGGATGGCACACTGTTATGGAGGATCTGTGGATGGCACACTGTTATGGAGGATCTGTGAATGACACTGTTATGGAGGATCTGTGAATGACACTATTATGGAGGATCTGTGGATGACACTGTTATGGAGGATCTGTGGATGACACTTATGGGGAGGATCTGTGGATAATACACTGTTATGGAGGATCTGTGGATGACACACTGTTATGGGGGATCTGTGGATGACACACTGTTATGGGGGATCTAAGGATGGCACACTGTTATGGAGGATCTGTGGATGGCACACTGTTATGGAGGATCTGTGAATGACACTGTTATGGAGGATCTGTGAATGACACTGTTATGGAGGATCTGTGGATGACACTGTTATGGAGGATCTGTGGATGACACTTATGGGGAGGATCTGTGGATGATACACTGTTATGGGGGATCTGTGGATGACACACTGTTATGGGGGATCTATGGATGGCACACTGTTATGGAGGATAAGTGGATGGCACACTGTTATGGAGGATCTGTGAATGACACTGTTATGGAGGATCTGTGAATGACACTGTTAGCTCTCATAGGGGGGAACGAGGAGCTTACATAGAGAACATAGACAACACACACAGCTCACACAGGGGGCCCACACTGGAAACACAGGGGGCCCACACTGAAAACACAGGGGGCACACACTGGAAGCACAGGGGGCCCACACTGAAAACACAGGGGGCCCACACTGAAAACATAGGGGGCCCACACTGGAAGCACAGGGGGCAGAGGCAGCTCACATATGGGGCACAGGGCACACACAACTGGCACAGGGAGTGCACACAGATGGGGCACAGGGAGCCCACACAGAGTGGGCACAGGGATCACACACAGACCGGGCACAGGGAGCGCACACAGAGGGGGCACAGGGAGCCCACACAGAGTGGGCACAGGGAACCCACACAGACCGGGCACAGGTAGCCCACAGAGCGCAGGCACAGGGAGCACACAGAGGGGGCACAGGGAGCGCACACAGAGGGGGCACAGGGAGCGCACACAGAGGGGGCACAGGGAGCGCACACAGAGGGGGCACAGGGATCACACACAGACCGGGCACAGGGAGCGCACACAGAGGGGGCACAGGGAGCCCACACAGAGTGGGCACAGGGAACCCACACAGACCGGGCACAGGTAGCCCACAGAGCGCAGGCACAGGGAGCACACAGAGGGGGCACAGGGAGCGCACACAGAGGGGGCACAGGGAGAGCACACAGAGAGGGCACAGGGAGCGCACACAGAGGGGGCACAGGGCGCTCACAATGGGAACTCACAGATTAGTGACCATCAGTACTTGAGGGCAGTGCAGGGCTGCTACAATGAGAGTGTGACCCCCAGCAGCCCTGCTCCCCCCTCCTCCACAGACACTGCTGCACGTTTTTGACTGGATGGACTTACCAGCTGGATAGGGAGCATGCCACTTGCTTTGATAAGAGGGTCCTGGGAGCCCCTGCAGTCCAGCAGCTGAGGTCAGAGTCTGGGGGTCGTCGGATGGAGCAGAAGGCCCAGTCATCCCAGTCTGGTTTGGTACTTGCAGCCAGGAGCAAGTGCAGGCAAAGGGTGGGGGCGGATCTATATTAGCTCCACCCACAACAAACGTCCTGATACCGGTCTGTGGAGGTCTGGCGAGACGGGGAGACTGTGCGGGGGGTGGGGGAGAGCATCGGGGTCCCAATGCAGCATGTTAGAGTGGCACCCGGGGAGCATGTGGAGTAGAAGAATAACTCAATTAAATGTAAAAAAAAAGGCTCCCACCGTCAGCACAACTAAGTATCAAACTGCAGAGGGCCCCTTTCGGAAATGGGGCCCTGGGCAATTGCCCTGTTTGCCTCCCCCTAACGCCAGATCTAATTATCTGTCTTAGCCAGAGGTGTTTGAAAATCCTCACAGATCCATACCTCATTCCATTTGACAAAAGTGATGCTTTGTACACTATTGAAGGATGACTTTGTCCGTTTGACTGTGATGATGCCTTCTGCCACACTGAAGACTCTCTTTGAGATGACACTGGAGGCTGGACAAGACAGAACAGAGAGAGAATACCGTTGGGGTCACTGCTCCAATCTGCCTGCCCAGAAATCCATGGGGTCAGCAATATGCACCAGAGAAAGGACTGAACCTGGTTGTTCAGGCGATATATCCTCATTTGCTTATTCACATCGGCCTGGCACCACATATCAAAAAATTGCTCCATCATGTTATTGATACTGAACTGGTTACTGTGGCTTTTGCTGCTTGTGGTAGTGGAGATGGTGGGAGGTGGATCACTGTGGGGGGTGGAGAGGGGCCTCCTGCTCAGACACACAGGCGGCAGGCATCTGCTTGCCAAATACTGGGAGTAATGCAGTGTTTGCAGTGAAATGTCTTTGAACTATGCGTTTAATATCACTGGTTCAACAATAACATTTTTGTAATGAAATGCCTATGAAACACAGTTTGATGCAGTAATGTGTCTGCTAACATGGATATAACAATGCAGTGTTTGCGGTGAAATGTCTTTGAACTATGACGCACATTTAGTAAGACTAGCATTTTAGATGCCAGACTTAATAAGCCCCTGCGCTGGCAGTGGATTGCCGAAGTTATGTAGAGGGGCTGGATCTACATAACTTCGCCGTATCCACCCCTTCCCTGCCCTCGCCACGTCCCCTTTTTTAGACCTGGCGTGAGTGGGGGAGAAGTTGCAGATTCTGCCGCAACATGGCATGCATTTGTAAATGACCCCCTATGTGTTTAATATCACTGGATCAACAATAAAAATGTTGTAGTAAAATGCCTATTACACACATGGTCTGATGCAGAAAAACTGCTAACACAGATATAACAATGCAATGTTTGTTGTGAAATGTTTTTGAACTATGCATTCAATAACATAACATGAGTATAAATATGGTGTTATTGCTGTAAAATAGTTTTGCTATAATGCCACTTGTTTAATAACATGGATATAATGCAATGCGTTCGCAGCAGAATGCTATTGGGGTGTTGTGCTGGCAATAAGTTTATGTATAAAAGTTTTGGGGGGAAAAGCTGTCTATTCACATACAGAAAAAATAATAAAAAATCTTGTAGGTTTTTTTTTAATGCAGAACTGCTAGGCTAAGTTCCTGTAGCAGCAGCAGCAAAGGGCTGTATTAAACACAGTGGGGCAGATTTATCAAACTGGTGTAAAGTATAAATGGCTTAGTTGCCCATAGCAACCAATCAGATTCCACCTTTTATTTTTCAAAAGAAGCTGTAAAAATGAAAGGTGGAACCTGATTGATTGCTATAGGGAACTAAGCCGGTTCTCCTTTACTCCAGTTTGATAAATCTCTCCCAGCGTGACCAGCCTCTCACTCCCTCAAAGCGTTCCCTGATCGAATTCCCTAAAATCTACACAATTATATCACTCTATCGCTCCCTATAGTGTTACTATCAAACTATATTAGTGGCTTGTGTCTATAATTGTTTTGAAATGAATGAGTGCCCATTAACTACTGTATTACTGCTCCCTATGCACAAAGATATAACTAGTATAGCATTGCCCCCTATTTTTAAGAAAATTAAAACTGTAATATTGCCATTGTACAAGAATATAACTACTATTATACTGCCTTCTATGTACAAGAATATATCTAGTATAATACTGCTCCCTATGTACAAGAATATAACTACTATAATATTGCCTTCTATGTACAAGAATATAACTACTATAATACTGCCTCCTATGTATAAGAATATAACTACTGTAATACTGCCTCCTATGTACAAGAATATAACTACTATAATACTGCTTCTATGTGCAAGAATATAACTATTATAATACTGCCTCCTATGTACAAGAATATAACTACTATAATACTGTCTCCTATGTACAAGAATATAACTACTATAATACTGTCTCCTATGTACAAGAATATAACTACTATAATACTGTCTCCTATGTACAAGAATATAACTGCTATAATACTGCTCCTATGTACAAGAATATAACTACTATAATACTGCTCATATGTACAAGAATATATCTACTATAATGCTGCCTCCTATGTACAAGAATATAACTACTATAATACTGCCTCCTATGTACAAGAATATAACTACTATAATACTGCTCCTATGTACAAGAATATATCTACTATAATACTGTCTCCTATGTACAAGAATATAACTACTATAATACTGCTCCTATGTACAAGAATATATCTACTATAATACTGTCTCCTATGTACAAGAATATAACTACTATAATACTGCTCCTATGTACAAGAATATAACTACTATAATACTGCCTCCTATGTACAAGAATATAACTACTATAATACTGCCTCCTATATACAAGAATATAACTACTATAATACTACCTCCTATGTACAAGAATATAACTACTATAATACTGCCTCCTATGTACAAGAATATAACGACTATAATACTGCTCCTATGTACAAGAATATAACTACTATAATACTGCAGCCTATGTACAAGAATATAACTACTATAATACTGTCCCCTATGTACAAGAATATAACTACTATAATACTGCGCCCTATATAGAAGAATATAACTACTATAATACTGCTCCTATGTACAAGAATATAACTACTATAATACTGCTCCTATGTACAAGAATATAACTACTATATATATATGCTTACATGTTAATCCTTTGTCGTTTTAACCTCAGGATTCTGCTATAACTTTCACCGCTGCAGTGCCTATAATATTTTGTGAATTTCCGAAGAAGCTTCCCTACAACGGGGTTAGTTTAAGTGGAAATCTGCTGCACTGGTTAATTTACATGGCTGCGGTTTGAAGTTTTCATTAGCATGCCCAGTTAAAGGGCGACGTGGGAGCTTTATAGAAGAATAATCCTACGTATTTATTACGCCAGTGTCTTTCCTAAGGGTCTGAGAATTATTCAGTTCCTTGCTTGCAGGGATAAATTCAGGCAGCTGGGAATAAGGATACGTCGAAATCCACATTATTTCTGCCAGATTATTACAGAGTGCGGCCAGCAAAAAAAAAAGAAAAGTACTCAGGCAAAAACACCTAAGGTAGTGCACTTTCCTGGAGGGGGTGATTTTGGGGTCACCTTCCTGGCGCCTCGGGGCGACTGGTGTCACTTTTAATGAAAATAAGTGTGAGAGATGGAATCTAGAAGAAAATACAGTAAGTGGGAGGAGATGAGGGCTTGGGGGAAATAAAGAAGATATATAGATAGAGACAGGGAGTGCAGAGGAGAGGGTAGGATGTATATCTGTGGGAGATGAGCGGAGAGTCAAGCACGGTGACATAAAAAATAAGTGAGACAAAAAAAAAAAAAACAAGCATGGGAGGGGGCAAGAGGGAAAGGACAAGTAAGGGAGGGAGAGACACAGAGAGATGAGTCTGTGCAACCAGGGACATGCAAGCCAGACTGAGATCAGGGAGGCTCAAGCCATGTCCAAGGAGGTAGACCGCCAACGTAAGACATCCAGCCTCTTCTGCCCAGTGCATTTCACCTCTGCAAGCAAAGACAAGAAGAGGAAGCGCTGAAGACATTGTGCATCCAGTGTATCCTGTCATTAGCAGCTGCAGAGATATTCCTGAGTGCTGGAACAGACACCCACAGGCTGGCACCAGCAACCAGCTGCCATCACACACACAGAGGTGAGCGTCCTCAACCAAGCCACTCTCATTAACCTAATGAATGCATCATTTTAGGCTAATTGGCCCCGCGCACCGGACACTTAGCCATTGGGTCAGGGATCTTTGTGTCTTCTTCCATTTAGCATCATGGTAAACTTACTATGTGTCTGCAAGGAAGTTGAGGCGTCCGCCACGTTCGTGGGGGTCTGTCTAATAGGGGTCCTGACTACCTGGGAGGTGTATTAACCCTTAGGTGATCAGACGGGATTTTGTTCTAACTTTTTCTAGATGTGTAATTGATGCTAGGTAAGTCATCTAGGTGTCCATGCTTTATATAAGGATGTAGCAGAGCTTATCCTGTTGCATGTCGTAGGCTTCGCGCACATTTCTATAGGTATGGGTAATTATAAGTTTTGGTAGAGCTTTGTGTGGGAAATTATACAGATGGGAGATGTTCTAGGGAAATATTAGGCATCACTTATGGTGGTACTGGTAGTATGGTTAGTGCATATAGGTAATGTGCAGGTGGAGGTTGTAGACACATATTGAACATAAGGGAATATATTCACTAAGGTATAGTAGTAGTAGATACATGTGTATGTGGTACGTGTCAGATTGTGAAATAATCTAGTTTAATGGACAGTCATACGAAGAGCAAACAGAACTTACCTGGGTAGAGCACTGCCAGGATGGCATTAGATAGATAGATATGAGATAGATAGTAAATGGATAGATAGATAGATAGACAATAGATAGATAGATACGAGATAGATAGTAGATGGACAGATAGAGAATAGATAGATAGATAGATAGATAGATAGATAGATAGAAAGAAATTGATATGATAGAAAGATCATTGTATAGCAACTATAACTATACAGATACATACTGATACAATGTATTTTTAGAAACTGAATATCCTTGGTGGTCTAGGATGATGAAGTGGTTTGTGGACTATGACAATCAGTTTAGTGCCAACGTCCCTGGGGATTTAAGGTGGTGAATGTGTTAATATAGTTATATTACCAGGGTGTGATATGTGCCACATTGTTATATATTCTAGTTAAATGGGGTTGTCCCACAAAGATACTGTGGATGGTGATAAAGGTGTGTCTGCTGATTGATGGGCCCCGCGATCAGGTATGAAACACCAGCGGCTCTATGACAAGCATGTAACAGTAATTTCTACAAATGGGCAGTTTTTATCAGATCAATGACATTTTGAACACTATGTTATGCTATGTTGCTATGTTTTGGAATTCAACAGAGTTAATATTTAATTGTGGGACAATCTGTTTTATATGAATATTTTGATGGACAGACTGTCCCGAACATAATTAATGTAAAACCACAAAAACCATCAGTTGTAAACAATGAATACAGTGTAGTTATTACCAGGCAGTGAACACAGTGTAATTGTGGATAAACTGTAAGTTCACTGTAGTTATAGATACACAGTGGTTTTAGTATAGCTGTAGATAAGCAGTGAATGCAGTATAGTTGTTTATAAACAATGTGTGTAGCATACATATAGATAAGCAGTGAGCGCAGTGTAGATAAGCAGTGAGCACAGTGTAGATAAGCAGTGAGCGCAGTGTAGATAAGCAGTGAGCGCAGTATAGTTGTAGATAAGCAGTGAGCGCAGTGTAGATAAGCAGTGAGCGCAGTGTAGATAAGCAGTGAGCACAGTGTAGATAAGCAGTAAGCGCAGTGTAGATAAGCAGTGAGCGCAGTGTAGATAAGCAGTGAGCACAGTGTAGATAAGCAGTAAGCGCAGTGTAGATAAGCAGTGAGCGCAGTTTAGATAAGCAGTGAGCGCAGTGTAGATAAGCAGTGAGCGCAGTGTAGATAAGCAGTGAGCGCAGTGTAGATAAGCAGTGAGCGCAGTATAGTTGTAGATAAGCAGTGAGCGCAGTCTAGTTGTAGATAAGCAGTGAATGCAGTGTAGTTGTAAATTAGCAGCAAATGCAGTGTCCATGTAGATATACAGTGAGTGCAGAGTAGGTGTGGATAAGCAGTGAATATATTGTAGTTATACATAACTAGTGAGTACAGTGTAGTTCCTAATGAGCAGTGAACTAAGAGCTGTTTTAGATAAGCAGTGAGTGCAGTGTACTTGCGGATAAAAAGTGATTGCATTGTAGTTGTTAATGACCAGTGAGCCAAGTGTACTTCTACATATGCAATGAGTGCGGTTTTCTTTTACATACAATAAGCAATGAGTGCAGTGTAGATATAGATATGCACAGTGTACTTGTGGATTAGCAGTAAGGGCACTGGAGGTGGAGATAAGCAGTGAGTGCAGTGTGCTTGTAGATGAGCATTCAGTTCAGTGTTGTAGATAAGCATTGGGTCCACTGTAAAATAAGCAGTGAGTGCACTGTTGTTGTAGATACAGAGTGAATGCAGTGTAGTTGTAGACGAGCAATGAGTGCAGTGTCTATGTGGTAAAAACAGTGCAGAGTAGTTGTGGAAAAGCAGTGAGTATACTGTAGTTTTAGATAAATAGTGAGTGCAGTGTAAATGTTAGTGAGCAGTAACCTTAGTGTAGTGCTAGATACAAAGTGAGTGTAGTTTACTTGTAGATGAGTAATGAGTCCAGTGTACTTGTAGATACGCAGTGCAGAGTTGTGCTGTGTAGTTGTAAATAAGGCTACTTTCACACTAGTGTCTTTCTTTTCCGGCACTGAGTTCCGTCCTAGGGGCTCGATACCGGAAAAGAACTGATCAGGTATATCCCCATGCATTCTGAATGGAGAGCAATCCGTTCAGGATGCATCAGGATGTCTTCAGTTCAGTCACTGAACGGCGTTTTGGACGAAGATAATACCGCAGCATGCTACGATTTTATCTCCGGCCCAAAAAACGGAACACTTGCCTGAATGCCGGATCCGGCATTTTTTCCCATGGGAATGTATTAGTGCACAGAACGATAAAAATGTGAAAAGAAATCGTAACGGATCCGTTTGTCCGTATGACAAACGGACAGACGGATCCGTTCTTGCAATGCATTTGTAAGACGGATCAGGATCCTGATCAGTCTTAAAATGCATTCAGTTTGCATACGTTTTGCCAGATCCGGCAGGCAGTTCCGGTGACGGAACTGCTTGCCGGATTCCTCTGCCACAAGTATAGTGAGCAGTGAGTGTAGTGAGTGTACTGTACTTGAAGATATGCAGAGAATGGACTGTACTAGTAGATACGCTGTGAATGTAGTGTCATTTTTATTGAGCAGTGATCTAAGTGGTTAGTTCTAGCTAAGCAGTGCGTGCAGTGCAATTGTAGATGAGCAATGAGCGCAGAGTTGTTGTGGATAAGGAGTGAGTACACTGTAAAATAAGTGAGTGCATGGTGGCTCAGTGGTTAGCACTGGTGCTTTGCAGCACTGGGGTCCTGAGTTTGAATCCGATCAGGAACAACATCTGCTTGGAGTTTGTATGTTCTCCCCATGTTTTCGTGGGTTTCCTCTGTATACTCCGGTTTCCACCCACACTCCCAAAAATATAGAAATTGGCTTCCTACAAAATTGACTCTAATATGTGTTGGAGTTGTGCGTCTATAAGGCTGCCACTGACGTCCGAGTGAGTAGCCCCTACCACACAACTATTCCTGGGCTTTGAGTCCCTGTGAGAAAAGCACATTACAAATGTTTGTCATTTCTCACTGTACTTGAAGATAAGCAGGGAGTATGCTGTAGTTATAGATAAGCAATGATTACAGTGTCATAGATTAGGTGTGAGTGCAGTATACTTGTAGATATCCAGTGTAGTTGTTAATAAGCAGTGAGGGCACTGTATTTGTAGATAAGCATTGAATGCAGCGTAGATTAGCAGTGAAAGCAGTGTACTTGTAGGTAAGCCGTGAATGCACTGTAGTTAGAGATAAGCAGTGATTGCAGTGTAGTTGTAGGTAAGGTGTGAATAACTGTAGGTAAGCAGTGAATGTATTATAGCTGTCTAACCATTGAGTCTAGTATACTTGTAGGTAAGCGATGAGTGTAGTTTGACATTAATAGAGTGCACTATACTTGTATATATGCAGCGTACATGATGTTGATGGGCATTTCACTTATAGATAAGCAATGAGTGCACTATGGTTGTAGATAAGCAATAAGTGCAGTGTAGTTATAGATAAGCAGCGAGTGCAGAGTACTTGTAGATAAGCAGTGAGTGCAGAGTACTTGTAGATAAGCAGTGAGTGCAGGGTGCTTGTAGATAAGCAGTGAGTGCAGGGTGCTTGTAGATAAGCAGTGAGTGCAGTGTACTTGTAGATAAGCAGTGAGTGCAGAGTACTTGTAGATAAGCAGTGAGTGCAGAGTACTTGTAGATAAGCAGTAAGTGCAGAGTACTTGTAGATAAGCAGTGAGTGCAGAGTACTTGTAGATAAGCAGTGAGTGCAGAGTACTTGTAGATAAGCAGTGAGTGCAGAGTACTTGTAGATAAGCAGTAAGTGCAGAGTACTTGTAGATGTGCAGTGTACTTGTAGATAAGCAGTGAGTGCAGTGTACTTGTAGATAAGCAGTGAGTGCAGTGTACTTGTAGATAAGGAGTGAATGCAGAGTTCTTGTAGATAAGCAGTGAGTGCAGTGTACTTGTAGATAAGCAGTGAGTGCAGAGTACTTGTAGATAAGCAGTGAGTGCAGAGTACTTGTATATAAGCAGTAATTGCAGACTACTGGTAGATAAGCAGTGAGTGCAGAGTGCTTGTAGATAAGCAGTGAGTGCAGAGTGCTTGTAGATAAGCAGTGAGTGCAGGGTGCTTGTAGATAAGCAGTGAGTGCAGGGTGCTTGTAGATAAGCAGTGAGTGCAGTGTACTTGTAGATAAGCAGTGAGTGCAGAGTACTTGTAGATAAGCAGTGAGTGCAGAGTACTTTTAGATAAGTAGTGAGTGCAGTGTACTTGTAGATAAGCAGTGAGTGCAGAGTACTTGTAGATAAGCAGTGAGTGCAGAGTACTTGTAGATAAGCAGTGAGTGCAGTGTACTTGTAGATAAGCAGTGAGTGCAGTGTACTTGTAGATAAGCAGTGAGTGCAGAGTGCTTGTAGATAAGCAGTGACTGCACAGTACTTTTAAATAAGTAGTGAGTGCAGTGTACTTGTAGATAAGCAGTGAGTGCAGAGTACTTGTAGATAAGCAGTGAGTGCAGAGTACTTGTAGATAAGCAGTGAGTGCAGTGTACTTGTAGATAAGCAGTGAGTGCAGTGTACTTGTAGATAAGCAGTGAGTGCAGTGTACTTGTAGATAAGCAGTGAGTGCAGAGTACTTGTAGATAAGGAGTGAGTGCAGAGTACTTGTAGATAAGGAGTGAGTGCAGAGTACTTGTAGATAATCAGTGAATGCAGAGTACTGGTAGAAGGCAGTGAGTGCAGTGTACTTGTAGATGAGCAGTGAGTGCAGAGTACTTGTAGATAGGCAGTGAGTGCAGTGTACTTGTAGATATGCAGTGAGTGCAGAGTACTTGTAGAAGGCAGTGAGTGCAGTGTACTTGTAGAAGGCAGTGAGTGCAGAGTACTTGTAGATAAGGAGTGAGTGCAGAGTACTTGTAGATAAGGAGTGAGTGCAGAGTACTTGTAGATAATCAGTGAGTGCAGAGTACTGGTAGAAGGCAGTGAGTGCAGTGTACTTGTAGATGAGCAGTGAGTGCAGAGTACTTGTAGATAGGCAGTGAGTGCAGTGTACTTGTAGATAAGCAGTGAGTGCAGTGTACTTGTAGAAGGCAGTGAGTGCAGTGTACTTGTAGATAAGCAGTGAGTGCAGAGTACTTGTAGATAGGCAGTGAGTGCAGTGTACTTGTAGAAGGCAGTGAGTGCAGAGTACTTGTAGAGAAGAAGTAAGGCTGAGTTCACACTTCAGTTATTTGGTCAGTTATTGTGATTTAAAATTAGTAGTGAAGCCGACTCAGAGATCAGATTTGATCTGCTCCTGTTCTGTGTTTTTAACCAGCTCCTAGTTTTGGCCCACAATAACCGATCAAAATAACTGACCAAATAACTGAAGTGTGAACTCGGCATAAAGGTTCATTCACACGGCCATAAAGGGACCATTCCGTGCATTGGGGACCGCAATTTGCGGTCCCCAATGCACGGGCAACCTCCGTACAGCCGCCGGGATGAATCCAGACCCATTCAACTTGAATGGGTCTGCATTCGTCCGTTTCGCAAAAAGATTGAGCAAGTTCTATCTTTTTGCGGAACCGAAGTACGGAACAGAACCCCACGAAAGCACTCCGTTGTGCTTCCGTAGTGTTCCGTTCCACATCTCCGGATTTGCAGACCCATTGAAGTGAATGGGTCCACATCCGTGATGCGGAATGCACACGGAACGGTGCCCGTGTATTGTGGTTCCACAATACAGCAACGGGCAGCACACGTTCGTGTGCATGAGCCCTAAGTGTACTCTTGTTGAGGATATGCAGTGAGTTCAATGTAGTTGTACATAAGCAATTACTGCAGTGCACTTGTAAATAAACAATGAGCGCAGAGTAGATATAGATGAGCAGTGAGTGCGGTGTAATGAGGATAAGCAGTGATTACAGTGTACTTGTAGATAAACATTGAGGGCACACTAAGCAATGAGTTCAGTGTATTGGAGATAAGCAGTGAATGCAGTGTAGTTGTAGAGAGGCAGTGGTTACAGTATAGCTGTAGGTAAGCAGTGAGTGCAGTGTACTTGTAGAGTTCAGTGAGTGCAGTGTACTTGTAGAGTTCAGTGAGTGCAGTGTACTTGTAGAGTTCAGCGAGTGCAGTGTACTTGTAGAGTTCAGTGAGTGCAGTGTGCTTGTAGAGTTCAGTGAGTGCAGTGTACTTGTAGAGTTCAGTGAGTGCAGTGTACTTGTAGAGCTCAGTGAGTGCAGTGTGCTTGTAGATAAGCAGTAATTGCACCCTAGTTGTAGATATGTACTGAGTGCAGTGTGGTTGCACATAAGCAATGACTGCAGTGCAGAGTAGTTGTGGATAAGCAGTAGGTGCAGTGTAGCTTTGTGCTATCTACATTTCAGCTACTTGGACAATTTTCATGGGTTTGGATGAGTTCATTAAAGTCTGTCTTGCTCCCACTGGATTGTGCCCATATTACAGGCATCTTTAGTATACAGACCCCTTTTCTAGTTTTAAGGACTTGGGATTGAATACACAGTCACATTATTATGACCACTCGCTACGTTTTACTTTGTGAGCTGGCTCGGTGGGTATATAAAGTGTGTGATAGTCTGCACACATATCCCTCGTTACTGTCATGGGTAAAATTTGTAGAAAAGGGATGATTATTGGGTTTTTTGGGCCAAGGGTGGTGGGATTTCTGAAACTGTACAGTGCTGCTGTGGTGAAAGTGTATGGTGAGAGGACACATGGCCCCATTGTGAATAAGCAATGTGGAAACTGTGGAGCAGCACGTGCCATTGATGTGAGAGGTGAATGTCGGCTACGAAGATGCGCCAGGGCAGACCGACACACTACAGTGGAGCAGGGGGCTACCAGACACGTTCAACTGCATATTTGGCTGCAAAGCAGACGGATGAAGTTACATTAGCAGAAAAGGCTTCCATTTCTATTAAAGTATCGGAATTGGACCTCTGCTGATTGGTAAAGGGTTGTCTTCTCCCATGAGTCACGTTTTCTGCTTCATGTAAGAGATGGACATTGGCGTGCCAGGCGAGAAACATCAGAGAACAAACGCTCTGCAACCATTGTTGGAAGAACACAAGCTGCTAGGGGCAGTGTTATGTTCTGGGGAAGGTTTTCGTGGCATTCCCTGGGCCACTCTCAAGCGATTTGGGTATGAATCCATCCTTGCAAATCACATACACCCATACATGCTGATTGTCTTCCCTGGGACAGATGGGATCTTCCAGCAAGACAATGTGACATGTCACACGGCTAGAAATGTCTAAAATTGGTTGGAAGAGCATGACCAAGACTTCCATGTACTACCCAGTTGAGCTTCTGTGGGACCACCCTGATGGTCGTGTTCGCTCTATGAATCCTCCTCCAGGAGCTGTGGTTGGCTCCAGATACCGGTGACAACCTACCAGGACCTTATTGAGCCTATCTAGTTGCTGTCCGTGCTGCACATGGCAGTTATTTTGGATATCATCTTGTGGTCATAATAATGTGACTCGGCTGTAGTAGTAGTAGTCATTTAGAGGACTTTGAGAAGTTAGACATTCAGCCTATGCTGACCAGGATCAGAACTAAGCTAAATGTATGTAGTAAAGTCCCTCTAACATTCATGGCTAGGCTGAGTCTTGTCAAAATAACTGTATTGCCAGGCTCTCTATATGTCATCACCAATTCTGAAGGAATCTATATTCAGATCAGTAGATGTTATGAGCAATGAGTATATTCAGCAATGTAAAAGAGTAATATATAACAGCATTACCTACAGTACCCAAAAGAGGGTAGCGGGTTATTTTTTTACTTCTCAGCTCCATCAGTTGGACAAGTCAAATGTTATATCCAATGCTTGTGTAATGAAACCTATGACAAGGTAGTCAGATTTTTATAAACTTCTGGAGTTTGGTCAATTAAGGTGATCTCTGTTCCAAAGAACTTCATGTATGTGATATTTTAGGTGTAAAAGAGTAATTGGCAACAACCCTACTTTGGGGAAATGAAGAGGCCTGAATTAGAATGTTTCTGGAGAAGACAAGGATTTGTTCATTAATTGTAATATCATCTCCTTTATAGTAATGAGGGATAACTTGAGCCCGGTAAAGAACCATTGGCTTTAGTTGTGAATGTGAATAAGTGAAACATTTGGTTAGATCTGTTGGTGTTGGGTATACATTTTAAGTGGTTGACCACAATTAGGAATGCTAAAGTTAAAAAAGGCCATTCTGACGAAAGTGTATAAGATGCTAAAGGAACACGTATTGGATAATCCACATGGGAGGAGGATTTGGGCAATATCTCAGTAGCACAGTGGGGAGCATTTATAAAAACAATCCGTTATTATCACACAATCATGGGTATGGACAATATTTCATTTTTTTGTAGGTTATACATAACACCAAAGAATGGGTAGAATAGAGAGAAGGCAAGAATCGAAAGGTCCTAAATGTTTAAGGGATGGAGCAGATTTGGTTCATCTATCGTGGTGTTGCCACAAGTTATTCAGATTTTGGGAGGAGGTGGTGAATATACTGAATCAGTCGTTTTCAGTAACTGTAACATATGCATTTTGGGTTGTTTGGGTGAAGTGGTAGTGCCTTCAGTATACTGCCCATCCATCCATAAGACTTTATATGGTGATAGGAAAATGATTGCTTCCTACTGGATGTCGATAAATTACCCCATTGTTAAGGACTGGGAAAAGCTATAAAAAAAAATATATTATGGGAAAAATATATTGTAAAAATTTGCATTGTTCAGCAGGATGCCATAGATTAAATTTTTAAGTGGAAATAATAGACAATTATTACAATTATCACTGGTGGAGGTGGGGGGGGGGGGGGGGTAGAATGTACATGTTTTTATTGGCAGATGTAATTATTATGAAGTATTGTTTCAATCAAATAAAGCACTGTGTGCACTCTAGTTGTATAGAAACAATGAGTACAGTGCATTGTAGATACGCAGGGAGTGTAGTGTAGATAAAAAGTAGAGTTCACTGCAGTAAAGGTCACTTTACACGGGACAATGTACAAGCAGATAATCTGCTGATCGCTAAGGGAGGAGAGCGCTGCGTTTATATGCAGCAATCTCCTCCAGAATATGGGGGGGAACGATCGCTAATGCCATCGCTCTTCCCCATATTGTCTTGTTTTTTTCCCCAGAAGCAGATTGTGTTCACACAGCAGGATCTGCCACTGGGAAACGATGATCTTTGGTACTGCACCAACGATCCAATTACCCGATGAACGAGCCAGATCATCGCTAACGAGCACTACTGTGAACACTCGTTAGCGATGATCTGTTCAATTCTCGTCCTGTGTAAAGGGCCCTTTAAGAATGGTGTAGTTGTAAATATGCCGTGAGTTCAGTGTACTTGTAGATCAGTCATGAAGGCAGTGCAGTTGTAAACAGTGATTGTAGGGTAATTGTTGATAAGCAGATTGCAGTGTTATATATAAGCAGTGAGTACAGTATAATTACTAAGCAGTGAGTGCAGTATTAGGGTCCATTCACACGTCCGTGTGTGTTTTGCGGATCCGCAAAACACGGACATGAGTGATGTGCGTTCCTCAATTGCAGACAAGAATAGGACATGTTCTATTTTTTTCGGGAACGGAATTGCGGACCCGGAAGTGCGGGTCCGCAATTCAGGATCCGGGCAGCTCATCGTGCTGCCCCTTAGAAATGAATGGGTCCGCAATTCCGTTCCGCAAAATGCGGAACGAAATTGCGGACGTGTGAATGGACCCTTATAAATGAGCAGTGAATGCAATATTAGTAATAAGCAGTGAGTGCCTTGTTATAAATAAGCAGTGAAGTATAGCACAGATATGCAGTGAGTGCAGTGCTATAGGCAGTGAATGGTCTGTTTTAGGCTACTTTCACACTCGCATTTGGTGCGGATCCGTCATGGATCTGCACAGACGGATCCGTTCAGATAATACAACCATATGCATCCGTTCAGAACGGATCCGTTTGTATTATCTTTAACATAGCCAAGACGGATCCGGTCTTGAAGACCATTGAAAGTCAATGGAGGACGGATCCGTTTTCTATTTTGCCAGATTGTGTCATAGAAAACGGATCCGTCCCCATTGACTTACATTGTGTGTCAGAACGGATCCGTTTGGCTCAATTTCGTCAGATGGACACCAAAACGCTGCAAGAAGCCTTTTGGTGTCCGTCTGCAAAGCGGAATGGAGACAGAACGGAGGCAAACTGATGCGTTCTGAGCGGATCCTTTTCCATTCAGAATGCATTAGGGCAAAACGGACCGCTTGTGAGAGCCCTGAACGGATCTCACAAACGGAAAGCCAAAACACCAGCCTGAAAGTAGCCTAAGCAACAAGTGCAGTGTTATAAATAAGCAGTGAGTGCAGTGAAGTACAGTGCAGATGTGCAGTGGGTGCACTGTTTGGCCTCTGTTCACACATCTGCAGCTTCTCCCAGATGTAGACGTTCTCCGTGCCCCCTCCTCTGGCTCAGCCTGGTGCAGAGGATCTCAGTCCTGCCCTTTGAAGCTAATGCTTTTATTGAAACCACAAGAAGTATTTTTAGGAGACTGCTGTTGGCTTCCTGGGGAGACATCACTTTGGAGGGGCAGAGACAAGGCGCAGTTAACCTCTTTGCTGCCAGACGGAGTGATAACAAACAGGTCTTCACTCATTATTGTAGAATTGCCGGATTTACAGCTTCTGTCGCCTTTAGGGATTTTTCCTAATGATGTCTCATGTTTTTATGGCGACAGAAGAGCTGCATTCATCCTGTAACTGTAGACGTTCACAGCGAGGACATTTAATGGCATTCAGTGCTCCGATATAATCCTGACGGTCAGTGCATTTTCTATCACCTGCAGACTTCACAGTAAGTGTAAAGGTGAACTCCACCCAAATTAAATATCTAACGTCTAACGGCATTACCACTTCTTCACCCCGCTACTGTCTTTATTGGTCTAATATAACGTCATCTTGTGTATTTATTTCAGGTCCTATACACTGTGTATTTCTAATGTTTGCAACTGTTATGTTCAAATCTAATGTGCCTGGTTCACCAGCAGGTGGCAGCAAATACGGCAGAGCTACAGTTAGGTAGAATGGAGCTTTCCGATCCATTCTAACCCCCCTCTGTGGAGGAGTGGGTGAGTCCCACTTCCTGCAGGAAGGGTGGGGATCAGTTTTAGGCAGTCTTGCTTACCCCTTGCCAAGGGAGGGTGTGCTGGGCACATCTCTGCTGGACATGCCCAAGCCAGCCAGAGCACCCTCAGCTCTGCTGGTCATGGAGGCCAAAGCTTAAAGCCTCAGAAGCCAGGAGCATAGTTCCCTGGCATAACGTAAGAGTCAGATCACAGAAAGAAAGTGCAGCATACAGAAGAATCTGAGTTATACAGCCAGCCTGTCAGTACAGCAGAGCCAGAGAGAAACAGATGTAGCAGAGACGAGTTTGCCTGCCAAGTGTAATGCTAAAGCCTGCTGGGACCAAGATAAAACTTGAATCTACTTTTCAACTGCATCTTAAGGTCTGGACTCAAGTTATTCTTTTATCCCTCAATTATTCCCCCTATTTGTTTGCTTCAGAGCCAAAGCCTGGGGTCCAGCCGTATCCAGGTAGGAGCACCGTGACACATTTTAGAAAGACATTTTAGGCCACCATATACCACTCGGCATTTCCCAAGTCTAGGTCGCCATCTTAAAGGGCCCTGGGGGGAGGCAGCCGTTGCAAATACAGGTTAGACTACTTTCACATCTGCATTTTTTCTTAGATCTGGCAGAAGATCTCAATACCAGAGAAAAACGCTTCCGTTTTGTCCCCATTTACTGTCAATAGGGACAAAACTCAACTGAACAGAACGGAGTGCACCAGAATGCATTCCATTCCGTTTGGTTGCGTTCCCATACCGGTCAGAAAACCACTGCAAACAGCGGTTTTCTGTCCAGCATGGGATGCGGAGCAAAATGGATCCGGCATGACCCCCAATGCAAGTCAATAGTGCCGGATCCATTTTCTCAGACACAATAGAAAACGGATCCGTCCCCCATTGACTTTCAATGGTGTTCATGCCGGATCCGTCATGGCTATTTTATAGAATTTGAACACTTAGGTAGGAATTTGTGAATTGCTGTACGGCAGCTTTCTGACATGAAACATCCCCAAATTTTGGGCTTTTTTATTTTAGTCCAGCTTAGATTAAAGGGGTTTTCCAAGACTTTTATGGCTCATGCACACGAACGTGGTTTGGTTCCGCATCCGAGCCGCATTTTTTGCAGCTCGGATGCGGACCTAGTCACTTCAATGGGGCCGCAAAAGATGCCGACAGCACTTCACATGCTGTCCACATCTGTTGCTTCGTTCCGTGGCCACACAAAAAAATAGAACATGTCTTATTCTTGTCCGTTTTGCAGACAAGAATAGGAATTTCTATAATGAGCCGCACGTTCCGTTCTGCAAATTGTGGAACGCACACGGGCGGCATCCATGTTTTGCAGATCCACAATTTGCAGACTGCAAAACACGGCATGTTCATGTGCATGAGCCCTTATACTGATAACCTATCATCCGGAGAGGGCATCAGTATCTGATCAGTGGGGGTCCAACACCCGGGACCCCCATGGATCAGCTGTTTGAGAAGGAATCGGCGCTCGCAGTAGCTCACCAAGCACAGTGCCGTACACTGTATAGTGGCTGTGCTTGGTATTACGGTTCAGACCCATTCACTTCAATGGGGCTGAGCTACGCCTATGACCGATGAACGTGATGTCACATGACCTAGGCTAAGCTACGAGAAGACTGGTGCCTTATCAAACAGGTCATCGACGGGGGTTCCAGTTGTCGGACCCTCAACAATAAGATACTAATAGGTCATCAGTATAAAAGTCTTGGAAAACCCCTTTAAGACCAGCGTATGAAACATTGGTCTTGATAAATCAGCCCCCTTACTGGCAGGTTCCCCAGCAGATTACAACCGATCACTGGAGGTCTCAGCCCAGGGACACTTTATGATTAGCCTATTGTCAAGGAAGCCATCTAACAAGTAGTAATTGTCCAAAGCAGAGAACTCCTTTAAACAGAGGATAGAACAGTGACAGATCCGCTGTAATGTACCCATCAGAAATGTTATACTATCACTACCATTTATATTAGGAGATCATTTAGAAACCACCACTAAATGCACAGTTTTATCACTCTGCTCCCATGGATTATATCTGACAGTGATTGCCTCTGTACCAGTGATTTTTCATTTACGTTTCTGGTGTGAAAATATCGCGTACCAGATGGTTTAAAGCGGGAGCTGAGAACACAGAGCGAGATACACATCAGGAAATATTACATCCACAAAGGAAATATTCAAGCTGTGTTATAAATGACATTTGGCATGTGTGCAGAGGAAGTGGGGAAATAGTGAGAGTGAGCGGCTGCTGT
This sequence comes from Bufo bufo, assembly GCF_905171765.1. NCBI lineage: Eukaryota > Metazoa > Chordata > Amphibia > Anura > Bufonidae > Bufo > Bufo bufo. The sequence continues at coordinate 55,157,587 of NC_053390.1, forward strand.
GTTTATAGGAAAAGGTGCGTCCTAAGATGTATTTTTAGTTTTTCTGGATGGGAAAAGCATTTTCCTAGAACTTTTGGTTTCTGCAATGTTTTCTTTGACTTGTTTGAAGATAAATTCATACCTACATTCCTACTCCATAGTGTTTATAGACAACTGGCTACATATACACAAGAATATAACTACTATAATACTGCTCCTATACACAATAATATAACTGCTATAATACTGCCTGATATGTACAAGAATATAACTACTATAATACTGCCTCCTATGTACAAGAATATAACTACTATAATACTGCCTCCTATGTACAAGAATATAACTACTATAATACTGCTCCTATGTACAAGAATATAACTACTATAATACTGCTCCTATGTACAAGAATATAACTACATAGGGGCAGAGCCTGACCTTGGAGCTGAATGGCTGCTTGTTCCTGAGCTCCTCTCCCTGGCAGCTATTATAACCCCTTTCTCTGGCTACTTACATTGTGCAAATGGGGAAACTAGGTAAAGATCGTCACCCTGAGACACCAGAGCCGACAGGGGCTCGTTCCAGACAGCCTGAGATGGATAAATATCTCAAGAAACAATCCAGGACCCCTGCTGCTGAAGTGTCTAAGATGGCGCGGCAGCTCTCTGATGCAGAAGAAGGTTCAGAGGCGGGAAGTGCCTCCGATGTATCAGTTTGCAGACCTAGGAGAAAAAGCTCCTCACTCTCCGAAGCAGTCCTCAGGGATATCCTGGAGTCTGCACTTGCACCTCTGAAGAAGGATTTGGAGGAAATAAAAGGAGACCTGCGACACATTGGACATCGAGTGGAGTCCCTGGAGCTCGCACAGGAAGCCATCCTGGTGCATGAGGGTAAGACAAGCGCGGCCCTGCAAACTCACAGAGACTTGCTAAATGATGCACTATTGCGCATTGAAGATCAAGAAAATCGGAGCCGGCGGCAAAATATTCGCATCCGCGGTCTACCCGAAAATATTGCGATTGATGCGCTTAATTCAGCAGCATGTGAAATTTTCTCCTCCCTGCTAGGTGCTGAAAGGGCAGCTCCGATTGTGATTGAGAGCATCCACAGGGCTTTGAGGCCCAAGCCTAAACCTGGTGAGCCACCGCGGGATGTAGTATGTGGCATCCTCAGCTACGTGGATACTGCGGCACTGCTTAGGGCGGAAAGAGAGGCGGATCGCATCATGTATGGTGAGACCCCCATCCTATTCTTTTAAGACCTGGCCCCCTCCACCTTAGCCAAGAGGCGCATCATAAGGCCACTCCTGGAGGCCCTTAAAGCCACAGCCACGCCATTCCGGTGGCTCTATCCCTTCGGCTTGGCCATCTTGAAAAATGGAAGGCAGTACACGGTGCGGAAACCGGGAAACCTTAAAGCTATATGGGGCCCTCTTGGGATTGCACCCATCACAGTTCCCTCTTGGATGCCGGCTGATCAAGGGGACCCCCTGCCTCTCCCCCCGGGTGTGGATTTGTGGCAGCAAGTCTCGCCATCCAGACCAGAGAAGCAAGGAAAAGGCCGTTCTCGAGTTGCTGTCACGTGACTCTGCTCTGTGAGAAGCTGAAGTCTCTTATGTCTGTTCACTATTGAGTCCATTGTCCTGGGACATTTCTGAGTTTCAGGCTGAAGGGACTCTGTTTGCTCTGCTCGAGCTGTTTATTGCCTGTTTGTTACCTATTTGTGGCCTTGATCAGGGTCTTAGCCCATTGCCCCGTTTCCATGGGCTTTGGGATTTGCCCTTTTTATCGCTACCTTTCCTGCACAAGATACAGGTTGTGATTTGATGCAATGTTAGCACTGATAACTTTGCTGGGGTTATATGTTTGCCTTTATGTCGGTAATGTTACTGATTAATCCCTCTACCCCACACCCCTCCTTAAACCCCCTAGTGGCCCCACAGGAGCCCCCCTCTGATAGATCCCGGCTGTCCGCCGCTATGAAAAAGGATCTCCATCATGTCAGATGCTGGGTGGGACCACGAGCTCCCCGTCCATGGGGAGACATGCCTTGTTACATGTATAGTGTCTATGTCTTATCTGTTATGCCTTTTATTTTTCCTTTGACTTTCCCTTTAATCTCCTTCCCCTCCTCCTCCTCCTTACTCTGTCCGTTGCTTTCCAGACTAGGTGTCCTTCTGCTCTGGGCCGACTGGCCTCCTCTGTCTTTACTATGGCCTCTATTGTAGTTGCCTCATTGAATGCCAAGGGTCTGAACGAGCCATGTAAGCGGTCTCAGGTGCTCTCATTGTTACAGAAAGATGATGTTTCGATTGCATTTCTTCAAGAAACTCATTTTAAGACTGGAAAACTCCCGAAACTATCCCCAAAAGTATTCTCACAATGGTTTCACAGCTCATATGCCTCAGCTTGCAGGGGTGTCAGCGTGGCCATCCACAAGCGTCTGCCCTTTAAACACTCCGCTGTACTTACAGATACAGACGGTCGCTTCTTGTTCGTGAAAGGGCACATCGCTGACACACCTGTCACCCTGGCTAACATTTATGCCCCTAATAGGGGTCAGATCCCCTGGCTCGTTCAGACTCTTTTAGTGAGGGTATGCTTATACTAGGAGGTGACTTTAATGTGACCCTTGAGCCTGACCTTGACTCGTCCTCCCAGAAATCTGAGTTATCCCACAAACTTCTACGCCGTCTGAAGACTGCGCTGAAGAAACTGCGGGTTATAGATGTTTGGCGCACTATGCATCCCTCTAGTCGGGATTACACGTTCTATTCCAATGCAAAAAAGTCCTTCCATAGGCTGGATTACATATTTATATCCTCCCCCCATATTCCTCATGTAGTAGATGCGAGGATTGGTAACATCACGCTGTCTGACCACGCTCCAGTATTTCTCCGGGTGTCTATGACCGCTCTTCCTAAAAGGGAAATAATATGGCGTCATAATGACATCTTAATCTCTTACCCCGCTAATGCAACTAAAATCTCCAAGATTATGTCTGAATTCTTCTCTCTTAATACGGCGGACGACCCCCCTCCTTCTCCCTCCATTCTGTGGGAAACCCATAAAGCAGTAGTTAGAGGAGAACTAATAGCCCTGGGCTCGCATGTTAAAAGACTGCGCTCCAAGGCTGTGGACGACCTGTTGTCCCGCATAGCAAGTCTAGAATTGACTCATAAGCAAACCCAGGCTCAGGCTGTGGCTGCTGAATTGGTGGAGGCCAGGACAGAACTGAAAAACCTGTTTAATGCTAAATCTGCGAAGCTTATCTTCCGCTCCAAGTTTAAAACTTATGCCCATGGGAACAAGGGGAATAAACTGATGTCTGCCATGGCTAAGCAACGCCACGCGGATTCATTTATCCCCGCAATTCTGGACGCAAAAGGCAATAAGCATAAATCGACCCATGACATAGCAAAAGCTTTTAGCGCATTTTATGCTGATCTTTATAACCTTCCCACCCCAGACCGTCCTGGTTCCACTTCGGTTGAGCAGGCCACAGATGAGTTGCTATCAACTCTACAGCTCCCCTCCATTAGCCCCCTCCAAGCTTCCCAGCTAGTCGCCCCTGTGTCAAGAGAAGAGATTGACAAGGTCCTATCCTCCATACCATCAGGTAAGAGTCCAGGTCCAGATGGACTTCCCATATCGTATTATAAGGCCTTCAGGGACATTTTGACCCCTCATTTTCAGACACTCTGTAATTTTCTCCTGTCTGGAGGATCTCTGCCCCCCCAAACATTAGAAGCTCACATAACTATAATCCACAAAGAAAACAAAGACCCCCTCCAATTGGCAGCTACCGTCCTATCTCACTGCTAAATGCGGATGTCAAGTGGTGGGCCAAAATATTAGCGCAGCGTATTCAGCTGATCCTGCTGGATCTTATTGATAGCGAGCAAGTGGGATTTGTGCGTGGCAGACAGGGCTGTGAGAACACGATACGCCTGCTCCATCTTATGGACTGGGCTAGAAGCTCATCCACGCCTTTGGCCTTGTTGAGCACGGACGCAGAGAAGGCCTTCGACAGGGTCGGTTGGCATTATATGTCGCGGGCCCTGTCGAGGTTTGGTTTCCCAGACTCGTTCATATCAGCGATCTTCACTTTGTACTCAGCCCCGTCTGCCAAACTCAAAATAAACGGTATGCTTTCTCCCTCCTTCGCCATCTCTAACGGGACGAGGCAGGGTTGCCCCCTCTCTCCATCTTTATTTGTCTTAGTTATGGAGACTTTGCTCTGTAAGATCCGGCAGGATCCTGCTGTTAGGGGCCTTACCATCAATTCTCAGACCCACTTGACAGCCGCATTTGCTGATGACCTATTAATAATGACCTCTAATCCCGAAACTTCTTTCCCTAGGCTCTTGTTCCTTTTTGAGGAATTTGGTTTTGTTTCAAACTTCAAAATCAACTATAGTAAGTCCATGGTCCTCAATGTCACCTGGCCTGACTCGGTGAAAGAGGCCCTTCAGAAAATTACCCCCTTTTAATGGGCTACAAAAGATATAGTATTTTTAGGAGTACATGTCCCGGCTCAAGCAAAGGATTTGTTTGCTCTTAATTATGCCCCCTTACTCTCATCGGTTAGGAAACACTTACAATCTATCAAACTCCCGTTTATCTCCTGGTGTGGAAGGAGGAGCTACCTCAAGACATTTATAGCCCCTAAATTTTTGTACCTACTACAAGTTTTGCCTATTTGGCTGCCGCACTCATTTTTTGTTCGACACTCAGCGAGTTTTCTCACTCTTTTTGTGGGGCAACAAACCTGCCAGAATTGCTTATTCTGTGCTGACCAGAGAGAAAAGGTTTGGCGGCTTTGGTCTGCCTGACATGCGCTCCTACTATGCGGCTTATCAACTATTCCGAGGTCTGTCTCTTCTTAATAACTCCTATGATGCGCCATATGTGCGTCTAGAGCGCTCTCTGCTTACCACTAAAATGAGACGGATACTCTGGGGTCTATCCCCTTGTTCACCTGGTAGCTCCTCCTTCTTGCTCCTATGGAAGAGCCTATTGGTAGAATGGGCCAGGCAATACAAAGCCAAAGTGCTTACATTTCCTATCCCAGGCACACCACTCTTCTCCTTACAGTTCCACGTTCACCCGGAAGCTAAGATGCCTTCATGCATCTGGCCTCTCCTGGCTGAGACTCCCATTAGTGAGATCCAGACTCCAGATGGGAACCTAGATTGGACTCCAGTCTTGAATGACCTCAAAATTAAAAATGCCCACTTTCTTCAGGTGTTCGCCCTGCAGAAAGATATTAAATTAATTAAACTTCCACCTTCAACTACCACTAGCTCCCCTTCTTGGTTAGAAAAACGGATTTCAGACACATGTAAGATTCCTAAACCGCTGTCTACCATATATAAAGAATTGCTCTCATCCTCCCCTCCTGAGCTACACTTCCTTAATTCTTGGGAAAGGGAGCTCTCTATTCGGCTCTCAGATCCGGAAAGGGCTTTTATCCTCTCACACTCCCATGGCTTTAGTCGCTGTATTAGAATACAAGAGAATTCATATAAGCTACTTACCAGATGGTACAAATCCCCGGAATTTCTACACAAGCTCAACGCAGACATCTCAAGTGAGTGTTGGAGGTGTGGGAAGGATATAGGTTCCCTATCACACATTTGGTGGTATTGTGAGAGGATCAAAGCGTTCTGGTTAAGCATAGAAGCATTGATCAATGAGGTTTGTGCTACGCAGGTCAAACTAGATCCCAAACTGATCTTACTTTGGTGCCCCGATGACTCGCTGTCCCCCTGTAGATCTGATCTTCCCACTATGCTCATCACGGCGGCGAGATTGCTGATACCGCTGCTTTGGAAGAATGCTGAACCTCCTACTGTAATGATGTGGAGAGACAAGGTGGATCAGATTTATAGATTTGAAGAGCTGGCCCATTGGAAATCCTTCACCCGCCTTCGATTTCTTAAAATCTGGTCACCATGGAAAAACTTTAGAAAGTTTACTTGACGGAGTTAGATATCTCTTGATTCCCCCCCCAACCACCACCCCCCCCCCCCTTACCATTCCTTTCCCGTTGTCCCCTACTGTTATTATTTTGCTATTAATGGTTTTATTTTAGACACCATGTACAGCTTTGATTTGCTTTATTTGTCACTTCACTTCCATGAAATGCTTGTCATACTGCCTTTCATCAAAGTATGATGGTATGTGATTGTATGGTGTACTTTATTCTTTTAATAAAAAGAAATTTGGTTAAGAATATAACTACTATAATACTGCCTCCTATGTACAAGAATATAAATACTATAATACTGCTCCTATGTACAAGAATATAACTACTATAATACTGCCTTATATGTACAAGAATATAACTAATATAATACAGTCTCATATATACAAGAATAAAACTACTATAATACTGCCTCCTATGTACAAGAATATAATTACTATAATACTGCCTTATACGTACAAGAATATAACTAATATAATACAGTCTCATATATACAAGAATAAAACTACTATAATACTGCCTCCTATGTACAAGAATATAACTACTATAATACTGCCTTCTATGTACAAGAATAAAACTACTATAATACAGTCTCATATATCCAAGAATATAACTTCTATAATACTGCCTCCTATGTACAAGAATATAACTACTATAATACTGCCTTATATGTACAAGAATATAACTAATACTAGAAAAGGTACAATTTCTGGGGAAATTGTGTGAAGTGTTCTTGCCTCCACCAGTAGCTTACAACTGGAGTGGGCGGAGTAACTGGGTAACCTAATCGTTGGGGTGGTTGCACCTAAGGGTCGGGGTGGTTGCACCTAATAGTGGGGGTGGTTGCACCTAAGGGTCGGGGTGGGTGCACCTAATCGTTGGGGTGGTTGCACCTAAGGGTCGGAGTGGGTGAACCTAAGGGTCGGGGTGGTTGCACCTAAAAGTCGGGGTGGTTGCACCTAAAAGTCGGGGTGGGTGCACCTAATCGTTGGGGTGGTTGCACCTAAGGGTCGGAGTGGGTGCACCTAAGGGTCGGGGTGGTTGCACCTAAAAGTCGGGGTGGGTGCACCTAAGGGTCGGGGTGGGTGCACCTAAGGGTCAGAGTGGGTGCACCTAAGGGCTAGGGCGGGTGCACCTAAGGGCTAGGGCGGGGGCACCCATGAGTCACCTGGTAGTCCGGGGGTGGGGGTCACCTGGTGGTCTAAGTTAAATGGCTGAAATTTGATTGGCTATTTTAGGCTCCGCCCACTTTTTAAAATTTGAATCCCAGTCACCCATTGACCAACTGTTCCAAGTTTAGTGACTTTGCCATTGACCCTCTAAGAGCAGCGGCAGTTTTAAATTTTCCCATTAAAACATATGGCTGAAATTTGATTGGCCGTTGTAGACTCCGCCCACTTTTAAACATTTGAATTCTAGTCACCTATTAACCGAATATATTAAGTTTAACAACCCTGCCATTAACATTGTTGAAATGGCAGCAATTTAAAATTTTCTCATTGAAGTCAATAGGGAAAATCTGATTGGTTGTTTGTGGCCCCGCCCACTTTTTAATGTCCCCAAAATGTGACATAAATTTTCAGGTTGACCCCATGACTAAGTGACCCAAGTTTGGTGAGTTTCACTCCGAAGCTGTATGAGTGACAAACGTTTGCATTTTTCCAATAAAACTCTATGGGAGAAAAAAAGAGGTTTTCGGGGGCCTGCCCCAGGGGCCCGGAGGGTGGGATCGGTTAACAAAGCACAAGCAAGATACTCGGGTATGTGCCGACCAAGAGTGCAAAGTTCGGTATTTATACTCCTAAATCTGTGGGAGGAGTAGCAATTTGAATGTCTCATTATAGTCAAAGGGGAGAATTTGATTGGTTCTGTGTGGCCCCGCCCACATTTTAGGGTCTCCGAAATGTTCTAACAAATTGCGCGTTGACCCCATGACTATGTGACCCAAGTTTGGTGACTTTAGTTTCAAATCTGTGCGACTGGGAGCGATTTGAAAATTTTCCCTGTCAAAGTCAATGGGAAAAACGTGGATTTTGGGGGCCCGTCCCAGGGGCCCGGAGGGTGGGATCGGTTAACAAAGCACAAGTAAGGTACTAGGGTGGGTGCCAACCAAGTCTGCAAAGTTTGGAATTTGTACTCCTAAAAATGTGGGAGGAGTAGCAATTTGAACGTCTCATTACAGTCAATGGGGAGATTTTGATTGGTTCTGTGTGGCCCCGCCCACTTTTTGGGGTCCCCGAAAAGTGACAAAAATTTTCGGGTTGATCCCATGACTAAGTGACCCAAGTTTAGTGACTTTAGCGTCAAAGCCTGGCGAGTGGGAGCGATTTGAAAATTTACCCTGTCAAAGTCTATGGGAAAAAAGGGGGCTTCCGGGGCCCGCCACGGGGGCCCCGGGGGTGGGATCGCTCCACAAAGTAATAGCAATCCGATCGGGAACAATCTGCACGTTTTGGTAAATTTTTGTCTATGTACAGGGAGTGCAGAATTATTAGGCAAGTTGTATTTTTGAGGATTAATTTTATTATTGAACAACAACCATGTTCTCAATGAACCCAAAAAACTCATTAATATCAAAGCTGAATATTTTTGGAAGTAGTTTTTAGTTTGTTTTTACTTTTAGCTATTTTAGGGGGATATCTGTGTGTGCAGGTGACTATTACTGTGCATAATTATTAGGCAACTTAACAAAAAACAAATATATACCCATTTCAATTATTTATTTTTACCAGTGAAACCAATATAACATCTCAACATTCACAAATATACATTTCTGACAATCAAAAACAAAACAAAAACAAATCAGTGACCAATATAGCCACCTTTCTTTGCAAGGACACTCAAAAGCCTGCCATCCATGGATTCTGTCAGTGTTTTGATCTGTTCACCATCAACATTGCGTGCAGCAGCAACCACAGCCTCCCAGACACTGTTCAGAGAGGTGTACTGTTTTCCCTCCTTGTAAATCTCACATTTGATGATGGACCACAGGTTCTCAATGGGGTTCAGATCAGGTGAACAAGGAGGCCATGTCATTAGATTTTCTTCTTTTATACCCTTTCTTGCCAGCCACGCTGTGGAGTACTTGGACGCGTGTGATGGAGCATTGTCCTGCATGAAAATCATGTTTTTCTTGAAGGATGCAGACTTCTTCCTGTACCACTGCTTGAAGAAGGTGTCTTCCAGAAACTGGCAGTAGGACTGGGAGTTGAGCTTGACTCCATCCTCAACCCGAAAAGGCCCCACAAGCTCATCTTTGATGATACCAGCCCAAACCAGTACTCCACCTCCACCTTGCTGGCGTCTGAGTCGGACTGGACCTCTCTGCCCTTTACCAATCCAGCCACGGGCCCATCCATCTGGCCCATCAAGACTCACTCTCATTTCATCAGTCCATAAAACCTTAGAAAAATCAGTCTTGAGATATTTCTTGGCCCAGTCTTGACGTTTCAGCTTGTGTGTCTTGTTCAGTGGTGGTCGTCTTTCAGCCTTTCTTACCTTGGACATGTCTCTGAGTATTGCACACCTTGTGCTTTTGGGCACTCCAGTGATGTTGCAGCTCTGAAATATGGCCAAACTGGTGGCAAGTGGCATCGTGGCAGCTGCACGCTTGACTTTTCTCAGTTCATGGGCAGTTATTTTGCGCCTTGGTTTTTCCACACGCTTCTTGCGACCCTGTTGACTATTTTGAATGAAACGCTTGATTGTTCGATGATCACGCTTCAGAAGCTTTGCAATTTTAAGAGTGCTGCATCCCTCTGCAAGATATCTCACTATTTTTGACTTTTCCGAGCCTGTCAAGTCCTTCTTTTGACTCATTTTGCCAAAGGAAAGGAAGTTGCCTAATAATTATGCACACCTAATATAGGGTGTTGATGTCATTAGACCACACCCCTTCTCATTACAGAGATGCACATCACCTAATATGCTTAATTGGTAGTAGGCTTTTGAGCCTATACAGCTTGGAGTAAGACAACATGCATAAAGAGGACGATGTGGTCAAAATACTCATTTGCCTAATAATTCTGCACGCAGTGTAGTGTAAAAACTGTGGGAGGAGTTAGGGTGGCAAATTTGGCTATAATAATAATAATAATAATAATAATAATAATAATAATGTATATGTGAGATAACATTAAGTGGTCTTGCTATGCAAGAACACTTAATAATACAGTCTCATATATACAAGAATAAAACTACTATAATACTGCCTCCTATGTACAAGAATATAACTACTATAATACTGCCTCCTATGCACAAGAATAAAACTACTATAATACTGCTCCTATGTACAAGAATATAACTACTATAATACTGCTCCTATGTACAAGAATATAACTACTATCCAACAGTCGTTTTTCATAGAGGTCCGCCGGATGATGTCCCTCTTTCTTTGGAAGGGCCGGTCCCCTAGAGTGGCCTACACCATTCTGACTAGGGAGAAGAGGTTTGGAGGCTTTAGGCTGCCTGATGTACATACGTACTACAAGGCTAATGTGTAGAGGCGTGACCCTCCTCTCAGAACATCCTGGGAATATTTGTTCCCATTTGGAACAGACGTTACTCACTAACCGTGAGAAATTGATTATGTGGGGTGTCCATCCATGTTCCCCCACAGCCTCCAAGTTATCTCTGCTGTGGAGAGGGATACTACTCACCTGGTCTATGTTATATACACTGCTCAAAAAAATAAAGGGAACACTTAAACAACACAATGTAACTCCAAGTCAATCACACCTCTGTGAAATCAAACTGTCCACTTAGGAAGCAACACTGAGTGACAATCAATTTCACATGCTGTTGTGCAAATGGGATAGACAACAGGTGGAAATTATAGGCAATTAGCAAGACACCCCCAATAAAGGAGTGGTTCTGCAGGTGGTAACCACAGACCACTTTTCAGTTCCTATGCTTCCTGGCTGATGTTTTGGTCACTTTTGAATGCTGGCGGTGCTTTCACTCTAGTGGTAGCATGAGACGGAGTCTACAACCCACACAAGTGGCTCAGGTAGTGCAGCTTATCCAGGATGGCACATCAATGCAAGCTGTGGCAAGAAGGTTTGCTATGTCTGTCAGCGTAGTGTCCAGAGCATGGAGGCGCTACCAGAAGACAGGCCAGTATATCAGGAGACGTGGAGGAGGCCGTAGAAGGGCAACAACCCAGCAGCAGGACCGCTACCTCCGCCTTTGTGCAAGGAGGAACAGGAGGAGCACTGCCAGAGCCCTGCAAAATGACCTCCAGCAGGCCACAAATGTGCATGTGTCTGCTCAAACGGTCAGAAACAGACTCCATGAGGGTGATATGAGGGCCCGACGTCCACAGATGGGGGTTGTGCTTACAGCCCAACACCGTGCAGGACGTTTGGCATTTGCCAGAGAACACCAAGATTGGCAAATTCGCCACTGGCACCCTGTGCTCTTCACAGATGAAAGTAGGTTCACGCTGAGCACATGTGACAGAGTCTGGAGACGCCGTGGAGAACGTTCTGCTGCCTGCAACATCCTCCAGCATGACCGGTTTGGCATTGAGTCAGTAATGGTGTAGGGTGGCATTTCTTTGGAGGGCTGCACAGCCCTCCATGTGCTCGCCAGAGGTAACCTGACTGCCATTAGGTACCGAGATGAGATCCTCAGACCCCTTGTGAGACCATATGCTGGTGCGGTTGGCCCTGGGTTCCTCCTAATGCTAGACCTCATGTGGCTGGAGTGTGTCATTAGTTCCTGCAAGACGAAGGCATTGATGCTATGGACTGGCCCGCCCGTTCCCCAGACCTGAATCCAATTGAGCACATCTGGGACATCATGTCTCGCTCTATCCACCAACTATTGCACCACAGACTGTCCAGGAGTTGGCAGATGCTTTAGTCCAGGTCTGGGGGGAGATCCCTCAGGAGACCGTCCGCCACCTCATCAGGAGCATGCACAGGCGTTGTAGGGAGGTCATACAGGCACGTGGAGGCCACACACACTACTGAGCCTCATTTTGACTTGTTTTAAGGACATTACATCAAAGTTGGATCAGCCTGTAGTGTGTTTTTCCACTTTAATTTTGAGTGTGACTCCAAATTCAGACCTCCATGGGTTAAAACATTTGATTTCCATTTTTTTATTTTTGTGTGATTTTGTTGTCAGCACATTCAACTATGTAAAGAACAAAGTATTTCAGAAAAATATTTAATTAATTCAAAGATCTAGGATGTGTTATTTTTGTGTTCCCTTTATTTTTTTGAGCAGTGTAGTTCCAAGACACTTAATTTCCCTAGCCCCGAGCTCCCATTATACCTATTGCAGTCCTTTATTCATCCCTCAGTTCAAGACGCCACGGGAGTCTGGGCCCTGCTCAAGAAACACACCCTGCAGGATGTGCTGACACTGGAGGGGGAACTGGATTGGGATGGGGTTCTCCAATTGCCTAGAGTCCACTCAGCGGCGTTTCTACATCTCCATAGCTTTAAAAGGGACATAAAACATTTGCAACTGCAGACCTCTCACTTTGCCTAACCTACTTGGTTGGAGCGGAGGCTGGGGTCCGCGCGGCCCTCCAGCAGACCTTTCTCCACGATGTATAAGGAACTACTATCCTCTACTCATTCCGACCCACATTTCCTGAGTTCTTGGGAAAAAGAGTTATCTATCAAACTATCGGACCCAGAAAAAGCCTTCATATTGACACACTCGCATGGCTTCAGCCGTTGTATTAAAATCCAGGAGAACTCGTATAAATTGCTCACCCGCTGGTATAAAACACCAGAGTTCCTCCATAAACTTAATTCGGAGATTCCAGAGGTCTGCTGGAGGTGCGAGGCGGGCGTCGGCTCTCTCTCGCACATCTGGTGGAGCTGTTCATGTATACGTCCTTTCTGGAGCCAACTGGAGAATTTACTAAACAGAATTTGTTCCACCTCCATCGTCCTGGATCAAAAACTAATCCTACTCTGGTGTCCTAATGCATCACTCACTCCGGCCAAGTCAGATTTACCAACCATACTCATTACAGCTGCCCGTCTTCTGATTCCCCTGTTATGGAGACAAACCCTAGCTCCTACCATCTTGGGCTGGATGGAAAGAATAGACCAGTTATGCAGGTTTGAGGAATTGGCCCACTGGGAGTCACACTCTCTCGCATGAAGTACCTTAAAACGTGGCTTCCCTGGAAGAACTTTAGATATCCTAACAACTAGAGCAGAAACTCCCCCCCCCCTCCCCAAACCTTTCTTTTCTCAACAATGTTATAATGTTGTCTAGTCTCTCTTTTGTTGATTATAATACTAATTATTTGCCTGGTTAGAGATGATACCTTTGCTTGACATCTCGCTATGCATACTGTTTTATATGATTAATATGATCCTTCATACCTTACGCTTATCATAATGTATTCTTTATGCTGAAAATGTATCATGTATCATTCTACCTGTGACTATTTGTGACATGACCAATAAAAAGATATTTGGTTAAGAATATAACTACTATAATACTGCCTCCTATGTACAAGAACATAACCACTATAATACTGCTCCTATGTACAAAAATATAACTACTATAATACTGCCTCCTACGTACAAGAACATAACCACTATAATACTGCTCCTATGTACAAAAATATAACTACTATAATAACTGCTTCCTATGTAAAAAAAAAATATAACTACTATAATACTACTCCTATTTATAAGACTACAACAACTATAGTACTGCTCCTATGTACAGGAATATAACTACTATAATACAGCATGATAACACCAGCATGATAACAGAAGGAAAATGACCAGGAACTAGGCCTCAAGGCTAGGGAAAGAGAAATAGTGACCACCTACGGAAACCCTAAACCTAGCCCTGACTCCTGTCAGTATGAATAGACCTTGAAGGTGGAAATATTCATACACTGGAAACCTAGGCCCTAGTAACCCTGAAAATCCCTTAGGATTAGTGACAGGGTCTGAGACTACTGGTTCCTTCCCAGATGAACAAACCAGCGTCTCCCTGAGGCCTAGTAAACAACAAGCAAATGGGAACAACTAAATACCAAGGGAAGTACACTTATTTTCAATAGAAAATGGTTGAGCAGGAACTCAGATGAGGTCCACACACCAACTCTTCCAACTCCAGGCAAAGAATATCAACCGCATGGTATGAAGTGTGAGTCCAGACTAAATAGAGGCGCAGTAATGACCACAAGCTACACCTGAAACAAGAGGTGTGGTCATTACCAACAACACTGCAACAAGTGAAAACAGATAGGCTGTCAGATGACCTAACGTGCAGCCAGTCTTTCAGAGCTTCTAACCTCTGTCACCTGAGGGACCGTGACAAATACTGCCTCCTATGTTAAAGAATATAACTACTATAATACTGCCTCCTATGTTAAAGAATATAACTACTATAATACTGCCTCCTATGTACAAGAATATAACTACTATAATACTGCCCCCTATGTACAAGAATATAACTACTATAATACTGCCTCCTATGTACAAGAATATAACTACTATAATACTGCTCCTGTGTACAAGAATATAACTACTATAATACTGCTCCTATGTACAAGAATATAACTACTATAATACTGCCTCCTATGTACAAGAATATAACTACTATAATACTGCTCCTATGTACAAGAATATAACTACTATAATACTGCTCCTAACGGACAAGAACTACTAACTACCTAAAAGCTATGAATGGGAGCTATGGAACTTCATAAATACCCATTAAAAGGTACAGTATAGAAAATAAGCTATTTTGGTGGCACCCAGCTGATTTCATTGTTATAGTTGTTTGGTCATGGGGAGATTTACAGTCATAAAAGAGATCCTCTCATATTCAAAGAAGTACCGTAGATGCTCTGAGCACTTTAAATTCTGAAATCCACAAGTGGTAGCACATTCATCTCCACTCTTGTTATCGTTCTGCAGCTTCTGCAGTAATTCTACAACAGGAGTGGAAATAGCTGATTTACCACAGAGGTGCAGCTGGCGGCTTACAACGTCCTCTTCTCTCACCCTGGCACTTGGCGTATTGGCTGAACGGTAACACAACAGGAAGTACTAATCATGACGGCGAATATTTCAAGACTTCCTGCCAAAAACATCTTCTGCCATTTGTATTTTAGGAGTGGGACACACACCTTGGAATATTCCTGTTAATACAAAAATGTGGGCATCTGATCAGCTGTCTATAGCAACCACCAGTTATTTCTTGGGCACAGTATATAATAAAATGCCAGGCTGCTGCCATTTTTTTTATTCCACTACTAATTTTAGAAGCGAATTGGTGTGTGTCGGAAACGCTGCTCCTATGTAAAGAAGTAGTTATATTTTTTACATAGTATAGGAAGGCGCAAGGGTCCGTCGTTGACGGAAGGTATGTCTCACCGAGGTTCCTGGCTTCGGTGAAGTAAGAGTCGGTAATTTCAGGTGTCAGCGGCAGCTAGTGCTGATTGACACTTTTGCTATTGTAGTATGTCTGTATAGCTGATTGGGGACGGCTCTAACTGGGAGTAGTCAAAAGTGCTGGGTGGGTGACTACTCCCCACGTTCCAGGTCGGGTCTTGACTGGCCTATATCAAACCCAGCCAGCAGTGTCAGCTGGGTGTGGATTACTCCTCTCTGACAGTGGAGCGCGGTCAGTCTCTGTGTTTGGGATCTGAGGCTTTGTGCCGTGCTGGAGAGACGCACGCTGGGAAACAGGCCCCTTAGAGCCTGCTGTGGCCCGCTAGAGATAAAACTGCAAACTGCAAAGGTGATTTTTTGTTCTGTGGACTCTCCATTGTGTGAACTAACACCAAGACTGAAAAGTGTTGTTTGGTTTTGGCCTTATGTGTGAATAAACACAGAAATTTTGCTTTACAAGCAGTTTTTTTTGCCTCTGTACTGCGTCCGCTTAGCCTGCCTACCAGAGCGAATCCCCACAATTGGTGGAGGATGTGGGCAAGCGCAGTGAGGCTGGCCTGAAAGCCGAAATATTTTAGTTTTTCCGGGCACGGTTGCATGTCTTACATCAAACCAGCGAGATTACAACCCGTGTCCCTGGACAAAATGGAAGCTGTCGTGAAAGCCCTCGTGGAGGCTAACTTGCAGCAGTGGGAGGCTAATAAGCAGCAGCAGGAAACCAACCAGCTGCTGTATGGCTTTACAAGCGGCAGGAGCATCCCAAAATGTCCACGATGCCCGGAAAGCGGTCAGTGCGGCGATTCCTAAGATGACCCCCTTGGACGACGTCGAGACCTATCTGGCGGTGTTTGAAAAGGTGGCTGTGAGGAAGAAGCTACCCCGAGATCAATGGGCAGGGGTTTTTCGACTTACCGGATGATAAAGCGGCCGATTACACGACAGTAAAGGGTGAGATTCTGGCAAGACTGGGGGTGAATGTGTTGGTCCGGGCCCAGCGGGTGCATCAGTGGGGGTTTAACAGGGCTGAACCTGCGAGACCTCAGTATTATGATCTGTTACATTGGTTGCAAAAATGGCTGCAGCCTGACGTGCTGAGTTCCACTGCTATGCTAGACCGTCTGTTGGCTGATGTCTTCTGGAGGGCTTTGCCATACCCTCTCTAGTACTGGATCGGCCAGGTGTCTCCTAGTAATGCCCTTGAGATCGTTGACCTGGTGGAGCGCTATGAGGCTACCAGGAATCTGCAGGAGGGTTCTTTTGGGAGGGGGGCAGTCAAACCCCGGAAATCTCCACCCCAGACCCGGCGGCTGGTGCCAGGAAAACCCGCTAGGGATGTACCCTCTGCAGACCCAGCTCTGATGATCTGCTAGCGTTGTCAGGAGCCTGGCCCTATAAGGGCCGACTGTCCCCATCGGGGCGAACCCATGGATACTAACTACCCCTGAGACTATAGACAATAGCAACCTGTGCCAGGTGAAAGTGGGAGACACTCTGGCGGTGGCTCTGCTGGACTCAGGGAGTCTGGTGTCTCTGGTAAGAGCTGCCCTGCCCGCGGCGTATACTGGCCGAAAAGTTGGGGTCGTGTGCATCCATGGAAACTTAAAGGACTATTCCACCGCCATGGTGTCTCTGTCCACGGTGGCTGGCAGGTGGACTCGAGAGGTGGCCGTCGCTACCAATTTACATTATGAACTTATAATTGGGGTTTCCCGGCACTGTGGCCTCATACGAAAGTCACCGATACCCGTGAGACAGGTGTAACCCCAGTAGAGTGGCCTTGCTCAGGGGGGAAATCGGAACCCTGGGAACCTGAGACCGAAGGGCCAGCGGTAGGGGTGACCACCACTTTGGTGGAAGAGGGGGAGAAAACCCCACTGATTATAATGGTGGGAGACGTGGAGGATTTGCCGCCGGCTCCTGAATTGTCAGACCTCAATGTTTCCGGTGAAAATTTCAGAACCGCACAACACCGGGACCCAACCTTATCCCGGGCCTGGGAGAATGTGGTAATTGATGGTGAACCACAAAAACCTGGGGCCGAGTCGATGTTTCCCCGGTTTGTCATTCACTAGGAAATGCTGTACTGGGTAAACCAACTACGGGGTGAGCATATTGAACAGCTGGTGGTGCCCAAGGCGTATCGCAAGCTAGTATTGGAGCTTGCCCACCAACACTTTCTTGAGGGTCACCTAGGGTGGCAGAAAACGCAGGACCGGATACTACAGCGGTTTTACTGGCCCAGTGTGTTCAGAGAGGTAGAAGAGTTTTGTAAATCTTGCCCAACCTGCCAGATAAATAGCCCCCAGCCACATTTCCGTAGTCCCCTGGTACCTCTCCCGATTATCGAGGTTCTGTTCAAGCGAATCGCTATGGATCTCATAGGCCGAGTACCGAAGTCCGCTAGAGGGCACCAACACATCTTGGTCGTCCTAGACTATGCCACTCGGTACCCGGAGGCGGTGCCCCTGCGACATACATTGGCCAAACTCATAGCTAAGGAGTTAATGGAGATGTTTTCCCAAGTGGGACTACCTAAAGAGGTTCTGACTGACCAAGGTCATGAGGGAACTCTGTAAGTTGCTCCACATAAAACAGCTACGGACGTCCGTGTATCATCCGCAAACTGATGGCCTGGTAGAGAGGTTTAATCAAACATTAAAAAATATGTTAAAAAGAGTGGTGTCTAAGGATGGGAGGGACTGGGACCTTCTTCTGCCCTATCTCATGTTCGCAGTGCGAGAGGTGCCCCAGGCCTCTACTGGGTTCTCGCTCTTCGAACTGCTATATGGCAGACACCCTCGCGGTCTGTTGGACATAGCCAAAGAAGTGTGGGAACAACAACCCACACCGCACAAAAGTATTATTGAGTACGTCACCCAGATGCAAGGACGGATGGAGACAGTGTTGCCTCTGGTCAGGGAGCATATGGAGACAGTGCAGCGAGCCCAGAGTAGGGTCTATAATCGTCAGGCTCGGGTCCGGAACTTTAACCCGGGTGATCGGGTTTTGGTTCTGGTACCAACCGTAGACAGTAAGTTCCAAGCTAGGTGGCAGGGGCCCTACGAGGTACTCGAGAAAGTGGGAGAGGTAAACTACAAGGTACACCAGCCAGGGCGGCGAAAGCCAGAGCAGGTGTCCCATGTAAATTTACTAAAACCATGGAAAGATAGGGAAACCTGTACAGAAGACAGCCGCGGCGGGGTTTTGTAGGAGAAAAGGTTCAGGCTCCTCGGTCTGATGCAAGAGAAGCAGTTGCCACAGTGAAAATTACTGACAGCCTCTCCTCTAAACAGACTCAGGAAGCCAGGGAGTTCATTAGTCGGAACACGGATGTGTTCTCGGACCTCCCTGGACGCACTTCCATAATCCAGCATGACATTGTCACTGAGCCTCAGGCAAAAGTCCGGTTAAAACCTTACCGTGTACTAGGGATCGACCGATATTGATTTTTTTTAGCCGATTCCGATAATCTGTGAACTTTTAGGCCGATAGCCGATAATTTATATCGATATTTTATATCTCAATATATATAATATTAGTTGGTAGTCACTGAGGTGGTGGAAATTTGTATTTGGCACTAGTATATTATAAATGTAAATTATAAATTAATAAAGCCCTTAGTTGGTAGTCAATAAAAAATTTACATTTATAATATACTACTGCCAAATGCCAATTTCCACACCATCCCTCTCTCCTCACTGACTTTATTTACCCCTATCAGACCTCAGATCAGCCCTTTATTAACCCCTATCAGACCTTTATTAACCCCTATCAGACTCAGATCAGACCTTTATTAACCCCTATCAGACCTCAGATCCGACCTTTATTAACCCCTATTAGACCTCAGATCAGACCTTTTATTAACCCCTATCAGAACTCCTCACCTCTCCTGCACCGCAGCGCCTCTTCATCTCCCGGTCCGGTGTCTCGCTCCCCTGTGTTCTCCGGCCTGCGCTGCATTGTCACCTGACAGCGTGCAGCGTCAGGTCATAGTGCGCTGTACGGGGTCAGGACAGTGCAGCGCGGGCCCCATCAAAGAAGACCAAGGAGGGTGAGTATCGGAAGCGCTTGCTGCACTTTTTCCCCGCTCCCGGCACCCGATGCATACTAGTGCGCGCTTCCATAATGGAAGCGCTCACTAGTATTCGCTTTATACGCATTATCGGTATATCGGCAAGGTTAGATGCCGATACCGATAATGTACAAAATCCTGAATGTCTTCACTTCTATGGGCCCGACCAAAATAGCTACACCACTTTTGGGGTTCCGTTCTCAATAATAGTGGGACCTGCACCTATCAGACAATGGGGCTAACTCCATCTCTTCCTCTTTAAACTGCCACCTCGAACCCAAGATTCTGTAAAAGGCAATATCCAGTCCCTAACAGTGTTCACCCACAGAGGACTATTACTTGAGTCCAGATCACTAAAATTAACTTTTACAAACATGGAGTCAAAGAACACCCTTGGATTTATCATAACCAGCCCACCCTCTCTCTTCTGTAGATACGTTATACCCCTTTTTATCAGGTTCAACTAGTCCACGCCATAAAATTGGGAACAGGCTAAAGAGCCTAGCTGAGAAATATTCTGTCAAAGGTAAAATGACAGACACATAAAAGACAGGGACCAGGTAAGTCTTCAACATTTTAACCCTTTCTTTATGGGTCAGCTTCCAGTTCTTCCAATGCTGAATCTTTGCATTTCCAGATTCCAATTTCTCTTCCCAATTTAGCCAGGTGTTATCGTCCCTCCCAAATTTAACCCCTAAGATCTTAGATTCTATAGGTGGATACTTTCGCAAATTGTGTCTGGATCGCAAGTCAGTGTCCAGAAAGCTTGACTCTTCTCAAGATTGACCAAAAACCTTGAGGCCTCCAAGTAGCTTCTGATGGCTGCAGACATCTGCACCTCACAAGGCTCAGCTACTGTATCACCATCGTCACATCGTTCGCGTAGGCAACAACACTCAAAGGAAATCAGTGGGGGATCGGTACCCCACGAAAATCACACTCTTGCAGTGACCTCAGAAATGTGTTAGACAAACACAGCAGCAGACAACAGGTAACCCTGACAACTATTCACCAGAAGAAAGCTCTCTGCCTCTCTATACAAGGTTTTCAGCCAGTCAATAAATTGTCCCAGAAAACCATACTTTGATAAAGTGGCCCATAGATACTCATGGTCTAATCTGTTGAAGGCTTTAGCCTGGTCAAGACCAACAACATATCTCCCACACCTCAGAGCTTTACATCTCTCAAACATCTCCCTGATCAAGATGACTGCTCCAGAGATGTTCTGCCCTTTTACTGTGCCGAACTGACAGCCTGTCAACAGTGCCCGGGACAAACAGATTAATCTAGATAACAGGATTTTTGCCAGAATATTCCTGTCGACATTCAAGAGGGCAATTGGCCTCTAGTTCTTGATGTCACTAGGCACCTTACCTTTAGACAGCAGAATTAACGAGAACACCCTCATGGACGGAGTCATCAGGTGGTTTTCTAGACAGCTTTTGTACACGTCCACAAGGATTGGAGCTAAGTGATCTCTGAATTTCTTATAAAATTCTGCTGTTATACCATCTGGACCTAGTGCATTCTTCAGATGTAATTTATTAATGACCACTTTAACCTCCTCTACTGTCAATTCTGCTGTTAAAGAAGAAATGTCCAAATCATAAGTATCAGGGCCTGGAGTTGCCTCTAAGAATTGAGCCA
The DNA here is from genome assembly GCF_905171765.1 of Bufo bufo. NCBI lineage: Eukaryota > Metazoa > Chordata > Amphibia > Anura > Bufonidae > Bufo > Bufo bufo. Next base: position 55,178,659 of record NC_053390.1, read on the forward strand.
TCTTCTCTTTATACAAAACCTTCTTCTAAAATAAGTCAGTATAGTAAGATCCCACCACCCGCAGGATACCCTCCCAAGATTCCTGCAAAACACCCTGGGAGTCAGTGAGACCTGTGACCACTTGCCACACACTCCTGGCAGTTCTCAAAGGGATCGGGTGACCCTAAGATCCCATAATCCTGTTCAAGAACCAGGAAGGTGTACCTTCTGTACTGATATTGCCTTATCTCAGATTTCAGTCGGTCAGTCTTTTGGTGGTCCCCCATATGCTAAATATAGTGACTCCAAATGTTTCTGCAGCTTGAGATACTGGCTATACTTACTCTTCCCTTCTCTTTAAGAGGGATCTGATCCCATTCTTGATATCCTCCCACCAGTCAGCCATGTTTGCCTAAAAATCCACTCTCTCTAGCTGATCTTCAAGAAGGGAGTGGATGCAGCTCTGGACATAGGCATCATCCAAGAGACTGAAGTTGACTTTCCATAACCCTCTCCCCACATCAGGGCGCTTTTTCAGAATAAGGGACAACTTTTTCCCTCCTCTCACCAATATTTTCAGAAGGAGTCACCAGAGCTAAGTCTATCCAACTGCTTCTGCCACCACAAGAATTGAACAGGCCAGCCTGAAGAATCATCCTGTTTAGGACCTTATAGTCTCTAGTAAGGGGTCTGCAAGTAGGTCTGTCACTGCATGTCATAGTGGCATTAAAATCCCCACCATGACCACAGAAACAGATGTGAACAGGCATGGCTTTACCTCATTAAAAATGTCTTTTCTCTCAGTGACTGTCTGTGGACCATAGATATTGATGAGCCGGAGCCGTCTACCTCGGATAGTAACCTCCAGGACTAGACACCTTCCCATCAAAACCTTTGTTATTCTATCTATGGTACATAGAAGTCAGTATTATTGTAGTTATATTCTTGTACATAGGTGCAGTATTATAGTAGTTATATTCTTCTACATAGGAACAGTATTATAGTAGTTATATTCTTGTACATAGGAGCAATATTATAGTAGTTATATTCTTCTACATAGGAGCAGTATTATAGAAGTTATATTCTTGTACATATAAGCAGTATTATAGTAGTTATATTCTTGTACATAGGAGGTAGTATTGCAGTACGCCAGTCCTGCAGGGTGAGCGAATGTGAGGTCACGGGGGTCAGTTAGCAGACCGAGGGTTACTCTTGGTACTCACAATTTGTAGAAGACCCTGGGCAGGCGTATAGCAGTGATGGAGAGGCCGGCACATGGATCCTCTGGGGCACTCTCTGTATATAGGGACCAGGCTGGGTGGTAGGTGAGGTGCCCTGGGTGTTGGAAGTTTAGTGTGCCAGTGGCAAGATCCCTTATAATTCGTGATGCCAGTGGCGGTAACGGTGGCACACCGATTTGTTGTAGGAATAATTGAGGTACACACAGTTGTAGTGAACCAGAACTCCTTTTTACTGAACAGTTCAACTATTTACAGGCTTCAGATAAAGTTCCATATGCAGGTTAATGGTATCAGGCAGGCTTGACATAAATGGCAGGTAAAATCCTAGCAAGATAACTCAGAGGGAATAAACTCACAGATCAGGCTGTACTTTCTGCAGAATCCTGTCTGACTTTCTCCAAGGCCCGGATGCCTAATAGCTGGCTTTATCCTTGGGAGGGAACCTTCCTCTGGTATGAATCCATTTACTGCAAATAACCTTCTGCCTTTCAGCTTTCTACTTTGCTGGTTAAAATTAGCACTGCTCAGTACTTTGTAAGATGCAGGATAACTTCAGGAGGGAGCCTCTTCTCCTAGGGGCAAGCTAGGAGCCTGGGCTATCTAGCTGCATGTTAGAAGCTGGACTTCAGCTAACACCTGGCTAAAGTCAATACTGGCTTCTGACCACACTCCTCTCTTCTCCTGAACTGGACCTGACTATATATACTAGGGGGTTCCCTAGCTCCCTCTACAGCTTAGGAGGAGAAACTACACCCCTAGCAGGCCTGGTACACAGGAAATAAACATGAAAGTATACATTACAATGCAATATAAAATACCATGATCATATTCCACAGGAGGTGGAGAACAACGTGACCCAATTGACCCTTGAGTAGTGCCCACCCTTACGTAGTGGGACACTACAGTATTATAGTAGTTATATTCTTGTACATAGGAGCAGTATTATAGTAGTTATATTTTTGTACATAGAGGCAGTATTATAGTAGTTATATTCTTGTACATAAGAGGCAGTATTATAATAGTTATTTTCTTGGACATAGGAGCAGTATTATAATAGTTATATTCTTGTACATAGGAGGCAGTATTATAGTTGTTATTCTTGTACATAGGGGACAGTATTATAGTAGTTATATTATAATACATAGGAAGCAGTGTTATAGTAGTTATATTCTTGTACATAGGAGGCAATATTATAATAATTATATCCTTGTACATCGGAGCAGTATTATAGTAGTTATATTCTTGTACATAGTGGGCAGTATTATAGTAGATATATTCTTGTACATCGGAGCAGTATTATAGTAGTTATATCCTTGTACATAGGGGGCAGTATTATAGTAGTTATATTCTTGTACATAGGAGGCAGTATTATAGTAGTTATATCCTTGTACATAGGAGGCAGTATTATAGTAGTTATATCCTTGTACATAGGAGCAGTATTATAGTAGTTATATTCTTGTACATATAAGCAGTATTATAGTAGTTATATTCTTGTACATAGGAGGCAGTATTATAGTAGTTATATTCTTGTACATATAAGCAGTATTATAGTAGTTATATTCTTGTACATAAATGTTAAAGATATGTCGCACAAGAGTGACAAGGAATCAATTTGAGGTGCACCCACTGACAGATAGCACCCAATCCGACAAAGAGCGAAATATATAAATAAGTAATAGTGGGGCACTCTCTGTAGTATTGAGAACAGTAGGGTTTATTAAATAATATGAATATATAATTGATAAATATCCTAAAATCTATATTAGTTGATTGATTTAGCAGCAATAATAGTGATTATCAAAGACCATAATGCATAGTATACTAAAACCAGTAGTGCAATATTGCAAAAGACAACTCCTTCAATAGTCCATCAATAGCCTTCAATAATTCCCAATAGCTGAATGGGATACTGATCATCCAGAACCACAAATATAAGAGATATATCAATATGATCAAGTGGCAGTCAGATATCTTTCCAATTTGAAACAATATGTCAGGTAGTCTCCAGGCTAAAGCGCAAGCAAGCGCTGACAATATTCAGAGCGGCGCCCCGCTTACTTAACTGAGACAGCGGCGTCCCGCTGTATACTTCAAAGAATGCGATCGCTTACTCTCACAAACAGATAAAATCTTACCAGGTGGGCTTCAATGGATTCTCCTGCCCTCTACACGGTGCGCCTCTTGTGTGTTTCGGTGCTCCGGTCTCAAGGGCTGTCAGTTACCAGAAGATCCCGCGCCAAGGATGGCAATCCACGTGGACCCGCTAAGGATAACGGCTTCCCCTCGTGCAGCAGGCGTTGTACGCGCGAATGGAGTTTGCAGGATGGTAAATTCCATTCCTCCTCAGGTGGTAAATAATCGTGTGTCTGTGTTCCAATACTGGGGGATAGTACCATACGCGTTTCGGGGTTTAAAAGAATGACCCCTTCATTAGTGGTTAGTGTCCCCCTTGTTAGTACCCCTCCTTTATAGGGGTCACGGTTTTCAGGAAAACCTGGCCATAGAATGAATCTTCCAAATCTCGGATATTTCCAGTCTAGTCCGTACATATATATAAATACATATATATCAATTTTCACATATCTGAAGGCGAATGGTTTTCAAGATGGTACAAACAATAAAATCGCATGTAAATGATTCTGAGTCTGGTATAGAAGGAGCGTCAAGGAAAAAGCAGATAATCATACAAAGTTCAATATTCAAGTCCTAAAAATGTCAAAATTAGGCTGTTAGCAGTCTTCAAGACTAAAGAGCTTCCATACAATTATTGTCCATTGTCTCAGGAATCCTATCAAATAAAAAACACACTGATGTCGCTGCGGTTTTAGTGCGGTTTCAGTGCGTTTAAAAAAAACAAACATAAAAAACATTTAAAAAATAAAATTTACATAAAAATTGTTATCCGTAGGGTGTTTATAAAGAAATAAAGCCAATATTCTTAAGAATTAGATACAATAGGTATAATAATTACGTCAAATAAAGGGTCCTATAGTGAGGCTTATTTCGAGAAGGACTCTTCTATAAACAAGTTGATCGCATTCTTTGAAGTATACCGCGGGACGCCGCTGTCTCAGTTAAGTGAGCGGGACGCCGCTCTGAATATTGTCAGCGCTTGCTTGCGCTTTAGACTGGAGACTACCTGACATATTGTTTCAAATTGGATAGATATCTGACTGCCACTTGATCATATTGATATATCCCTTATATTGCGGACTATTCAACACTTATTGAAGGCTATTGATGGACTATTGAAGGAGTTGTCTTTTGCAATATTGCACTACTGGTTTTAGTATACTATGCATTATTGTCTTTGATAATTGCATGATTTTCCTAACTTATGACGTAAAGTCATGATTTTATTAAAGACACGGAGGCGAGTATTGCTTTCTCTTCCTTTACTGACCAACCAATAGCAGCAAAGAAAACAAAAAAACAAGTAACCATGGTAACAGGACCCTCCCACATAAAACCCCTATAATAGTCCTGCTTTGCATAGATTCCTCCTCTTTCGTTGGCGGTGATTCTCTTCTGAAAACACTGAAGGTCTATCCACTAAACTCCAACAAAGAACTGAACTCGAACAGCACATGAACTCCCCACCTGAAGAACGGCACTGGAGAATAACTGAAAACGACTGTAGGTGTCAGGCGTAGCTTGCCGGAAATATTCATCCTAAAGAAAACAAAAAAGAAGAAAAAAAACGGTAATCGGGACTGCTCAGAACTATGGATCAAGCACCAAACCTTAAAAATGCATAAACAAGCATCCGAAAATTGCAATATACAAATGAAGGCAACAATAGACCCCACACAAAACTAGGGAGGGAAGCAAAAAATTGGGAGGGGCAATACTCGCCTCCGTGTCTTTAATAAAATCATGACTTTACGTCATAAGTTAGGAAAATCATGCAATTTTATTACATGACACGGAGGTTCCTATTGCGAGTTTAAAGCTGACTTACCACCGAGGAAAAAACATGAACAGGAGGACGAAAATAAAATTCACGAAACGTAGACACCCGAGACCAATCTGCTATCTTCATGATGTCCTCCAACCTGGCCCCCGCAACTGCCATGGATGTCGCCGAAGCACCTCTCGTAGAATGTGCAGTAAACACCGAAGTGTCTACTCCTGCCAAGGACATAATCCACTTAACCCATCGAGCCAGAGTGATGCTAGTGACAGGAAGAAAAGGACGTCGGTATGACAGAAAAAGTTGAGGGCGTGTTGTCTCGCGGTGCGAGGCCGTGCATGACTCATACTCCTTCAGACAGGCGACTGGGCAGAGAGCTGGAGCATCCGGGAAGCTGGGATAGGCCACAGATTTAATGTTGGTCTTGGTGCGGCGTGTAATATTGAACACGACCCCGATCGGAGTGAAGGAACGAGCATCATGATCCAAGGCTCGGACATCTGAGACTCTTTTACAAGAAATCAAACAGAATAAGAAGACCAACTTGGCCGAAAGCTGACGCAAAGAAAGTTCTGCGTTAGGAGGCCAAGAAGAGAACAAGGATAATACGGAGGCCACATCCCACATGGCCGAGAAACGGGGCCTAGGAGGACGGGAAAGACGATCGCCTTTAAGAAGGTGACACTACTACCTCTGAATCATTTGTAAGGCCAGTTGTTGGCCTCTGCATTTCCTTTGTATATGTATTAGATATACTTACTACATCATTCATTTATATGCTTCAATAAAATAATGATTGAACCGTAAGAAGGTGACACACCAAAGGATGTTGACCGGCTGGGCAACCATCGAATCCCTGATGAGAGGAAGAAATGGCTGAGCGAAAAACATTGATGGTACGATATGCCTTACTATACTCGAAAAGTGAAGTGAGGAATTGAAGGATCTCCGTCACAGGAGCTGAAACGGGATCCACGTGCCTAGCCAAGCACCAATCAGCCCATGACGTCCAGGCTGCCCGATAAGCTCGTCTAGTACCGGGGGCCCATGGGTCCTCCAAGAGGCGTCTAGTAGATTCCGAAACTCCTGCGACGTCCCAGGGTTCCCTGAAATCCTGCAGGCTAGGAGTTGGAGGGTTTCGTCTAAGACGAGAGGATGTTGCAGACCTGACGGGTCTAACAAGAGATCCGGAAAAAACGGGAGAAGGAGAGGACACTGGATCAGGCATTCCATCAGCTGAGGAAACCAAGACTGGGAGGTCCAAAAAGGAACCACCAGGACCAGTTCAGCCTCCTGTTGATGGACTCGGGTTAGCACTCGGGGAATCAGAGCAAATGGGGGAAAGGCATACATGAGGTTGCCGGCCCAGTTCTGTAGAAAGGCGTCGTTGGCTTCCGCATCCGGGCGCCAACTGAAGAATCTGGAAAGATGGGTGTTCAAGCGGGATGTGAATAGATCTATACAGCAGGGACCCCATCGGGAGGATATGGATGAGAAGACAGTCTTGTCCAATTGCCAATCGCTGGAATCGGAGAGAAAACGAGAGCTCCAGTCCGCGTGCGTATTGTGAAGGCCGGGAAGATACTCTGCAACAACGGTGATCTCCCTGGACAGACAAAACGTCCAGAAATCCCGAGCCAGATGGGACAATGCAGTCGAGTGCGTGCCGCCCATGGCGTTGACATATCGCATTGCAGAAATGTTGTCCATCCGTAATCTGATGCAGGTGCTGGTCAGTCCTCCTGCAAAACTGCGAATAGCGAAGAATCCTGCGAGAAGCTCCAAGGCGTTGATATGGAGTCTAGACTCTTCCTCGGACCAACGTCCCCCGGTGTTCACTCCCAACAGGCTGGCGTCTGATTCCACTGTGAAGTCCGGACGCGGGCTGAAAATCGCTTTGCCATTCCAAACCTCCAAGTTCCGGATCCACCACATCAGCTCGTCCCTGGATTCCTCGTCTAACGTGATCAGGTCTGCGTATGATGCACCCGCGCAAAGGTGAGATATCTTGAGGAGTTGCATGGCACGATAATGTAATGGCACTGGAAAAACTGCCTGGATAGAAGACGAGAGGAGGCCTATGATGCGGGCCAGGTGACGTAAGGATACCTGTGGAAGGGATAACGTCTGGCGGATTTCCTTGCGGATGGCCCGGACCTTGGATGACGGAAGACTGAGGGTCTCCGTCGTTGAATTGATTGTGAAGCCTAAAAACTACATGGATTGGGAAGGAGTAAAGCAGGATTTCTCCAGGTTGAGGAGAAACCCAAGGTGAGACAACAAGTCCATTGTCCAGGATAAGTGTGTGAGCAAGGTTGGACGGTCCTGGGCCAAGAGGAGGATATCGTCTAGGTACACAATTAGCCGAACTCCGCGACAGCGGAGGCAGGATACGACCGGCCGTAGTAACTTGGTGAAGCACCAAGGAGCTGAGGACAGCCCGAAAGGGAGGCAGGTGAACCGCCACATCTCCATGTTCCATTGGAAACACAGTAGGTTCCTGAAAGTCTCGGAAATCGGTACTGTTAAATAGGCATCCTTCAGGTCTAATTTGACTAAACAATCTCCATGGAGGAGCATGTCTCTGAGGAGGTGGATGCCCTCCATCTTGAAGTGGCGATAACGGACAAATGCGTTCAATGCCCGGAGGTTGATCACAGGACGCATCTGTCCACCAGAAACATGTTGCTGATAATACAATTAGAGGGGTCTGAGGCCGGTTCTATCGCGCCTTTCAGAAAAAGTTGCTTGAACTCCCTGTGCAACAGGAGTTGCTTTTGGGCCGGGAGGACGATGGGATGAGGGGGTGGAATGAAACTGGGAGGAACCACCAACTCTATGTGAAAACCTCGTACGGTAGTGAGGATCCATGGGTCGGCCGTGATGGCTGACCAAGCGTGGGAAAAGAGACGGAGTCTGCCCCCTACCCAAACAGTTGAAGAAGATAGAGGGATTGGTAGATTTACCGAATGAGCGTCTGGACCCCGAGAATCCTCTGGTCCCGCGGGATCGCCAAGAAGCACCACGTGTGGGGAAGAAGGTGGAAGGCTGGCAGAATTCCTGGCTGGACGATCTGAATGACACGGAGCCTCGACCCGAACCGCGGGTCTGAAAAGATGACCGGCCGGACAGACGGCCCCTAGCACTGCCGGCCCTGGTGGAGACCCGTCCCTGAAAAACCCGTCTCATTGACGATTGGGCTTTATCCAGCGCCGTGAAGGCACCAACAAAACGGGACAAATCTTTAATAAAAGAGTCTCCAAAAAGGAGACCCTGGGTATCTTTGCCCGCCTCAGTCAAGGTCAAATTGGAAAGCTTCGGTTCTATCTTGAACAGAATGGCCTTCCTTCTCTCAATAGAGAGAGAGGTATTAGCGTTGCCAGTGAGACACAGAGCACGCTGTGTCCACCACCGGAGTTCCTCCGGATCTACCTGAGTGTTCTGGGTTCTGGCGGATTCCGCCAACTCAAAGATCTTAGTAAGGGGGCCTAGGACATCCAGTAATTTGTCCTGGCAGGCCTTTAGAGCTGACTCAAGACCCTTACGTGGGTTCCACCCAGATTTGGCCAGAAACTGGATCATTTTTGGATCCACCACCGGTGTGTCACAGACCTTGTTAGGGACAATGGGCCTAGGGCACTCAGCCCTCAACTTATTCCTAACCTTCTTGCTAAGGGGCTGACGTACACGTGACTCCAAATATTTAGCAATGTGGTCCGATGGGAGCCACTCTTCGGACCTCGGGTGATGGAGCGCTTCTGGGTCAAATAGCGGCTCTCCAGAAGGGTCCATAATAACCTCTAATGTATTAGAAGGGACCTTGGGGGGGTTGTAAAGGGGGGGATTAGGAACTGACGATGGCCCAGGAGGGTCGACCTCCAATAGTTCTGGGTCCTCTTGCTCTGAACCAAAGTCAGGCTCTGACTGCGCCTCCTCTTCTGATCCGAGTTCGGACTCGGACTGTGTATCATATTGCGCTCTGGCGCATTTCCATGGCCTCGCCTTTTCTGCCTGGCGGGCATAGGCTCTTTTGCGTGAACTCAGCGCGCTCTCTTGGGTGGCAAGTATCACACCAGTCTTAGTGGTTCTGGAGGCTGGAGGATCAGAATTAGCGGTCCCTGAGGTCAAGGGTCTAGGGCGGCTACTGGGACCGGAAGAGGATGAGTGTGCCATAAGGGCGTCCGAAATAGACTGCGAAATAGCAGTGGACAGCCACAGCCACAGAACGTTGAATTGCCATAGCCTGATCCCAATTGGAACCTGCTGCCTGGGCATGGGGGGTGACCTCCATGTCCTCAGGAATACGGTTACTGGGGGGGCCGTCCTCTGGCATGATCACTGTAAATATGGCGAAAGCAAAATACCCCTGACTATACTAGCTATAACCTACTGTGGTCACAGAAGGGGAGAAAAACCAGGCAGAGCAATCTAAAAGGATAGGGTACCACCAGCAGGATGCCAGAGCTGCCAATGTGACCGAGCGTCCGGCGTACACTGAGGACGCGCACGAAATCCCGCGAGATTTCGCGCCGCTCTGTACAGAGAAGGGATTCAGTGATAACTGCGCCCGAAGTCCCGCGAGACTTCGGGCGGGACAAGCAGAGCTGATGGAGAAGCGGGAAGAAGATCCCGCTCCAGGTATGTAGAAGAAGAAGAAGATGGTAGACGAAAACGCGCGAGATTTCGGCCGCCGATAAAGGGCAGCTGAGGAAACACTGGTGAGGTAGCCGGCAAGAACCGGAGGCAGTGGAACAGGATAAAGGCCGAAATAAGAACCGGAGAGAGGGGAAAATAACAGGTAGAATAAGATATAAGAACGATACCCAATTGGGAAGCGACTCCAGAAGACAAAGGGGGGAACGAGACCGCAGGGCAAAATCAGAAAAGAGGGGGGAAACAACCCTGTACAGGAAAGGAATAGATACTAAATATATAACCTCTATATATACTGTATATACCAATGCAATAACACAGTAATACAGTATATACTCAAATCCCTATTGAATGTGAAGACCACAATGATTACTTATCTAAGTGGTCAGCAGCAAAGAAAGAGGAGGAATCTATGCAAAGCAGGACTATTATAGGGGGTCTTATGTGGGAGGGTCCTGTTACCATGGTTACTTGTTTTTGTTTTCTTTGCTGCTATTGGTTGGTCAGTAAAGGAAGAGAAAGCAATAGGAGCCTCTGTGTCATGTAATAAAATCACTATTATTGCTGCTAAATCAATCAACTAATCTAGATTTTAGGATATCTATCAATTTTATATTCATATTTATTAATAAACCCTACTGTTCTTAATACTACAGAGAGTGCCCCACTATTACTTATTTATATATTCTTGTACATATGAGGTAGTATTATAATAGTTATATACTTGTACATAACAGGCAGTATTATAGTAGTTATATTCTTGTTTATAGAGGGCAGTATTATAGTAGTTATATTCTTGTACGTAGGAGGCAGTATTATAGTAGTTATATTCTTGTACATAGGAGGCAGTATTATAGTAGATATATTCTTGTTCATAGGAGGCAGTATTATAGCAGTTATATTCTTGTACATAGGAGCAGTATTATGGTAGTTATATTCTTGTACATAGAAGCAGTATTTTATTAGTTGTATTCTTGTACATAGGAGTAGTATTATAGTAGTTATATTCTTGTACATAGAATGCAGTATTATAGTAGTTATATTCTTGTACATAGGGGGCAGTGTTATAGTAATTCTATTATAATACATAGGAAGCATTGTTATAGTAATTATATTTTTGTACATAGGAGGCCGTATTATAATAATGATATCCTTGTACATCGGAGCAGTATGTACGGGTGAGTCTACCTTACTAAAGATGGCAGCCCGCATGTGTGCGAACTGACCATTACTGCATATAAGCAGTATTATAGTAGTTATATTCTTGTACATAGGAGGTAGTATTATAATAGTTATATTCTTGTACATAGGAGGCAGTATTTTAGCAGTTATATTCGTGTACATAGGAGCAGTATTATAGTAGTTATATTCTTGTACATAGAATGCAGTATTATAGTAGTTATATCCTAATACATAGGATGCAATAATGTAGTATTTATATACTTGTTGTGTATTTTTGGGGATTCCCCTGCTGCAAGTTATTTGGGTTCCGTGTCTTATCTTTATTCAGTGGCGTGACTAGAAGTGACTGGGCCCCATAGCAAATTTTTGAGTGGGCCTCCCCCCAACAGCAACTTCTTTGCGACCCCCTTTCTCCTGTGCAACACCCACTCCTGTGGCTAGTCAAGATCACTCTTAGACGAGAACTGACAGCCGCTCCGTCCGTTTTCTACCGTGTCTGTGGGCAGTGACGGTCAGTTCGCAGTGTTCGTCAGCAAACACATCCGGGCTGCCATCTTTAGTAAGGTAGACTCACCTGTCCGGCGATGCACAGGTAAGCCCTTACCTGTACCTGTGACGGGAGCCGGTCTGAAATCAAATGCAGTCACCGGGAGCAGGCAGTTCCGAGAATAGCTGCCGGGGGCCTTCATCGGGCTGTTCTCGGAACTGCCGGTGACTGCATTTGATTTCAGACCGGCACAGGCACAGGCACAGGTAAGGGCTTACCTGTGCATCGCCGGACGGGTGAGTCTACCTTACTAAAGATGGCAGCCTGCATGTGATCGCTGACGAACACTGCGAACTGACCATCACTGTCTGTGTATATATTCTCATTTTAAAATAATGTTGAGGGGGCCCTGACAATAACATCTTTTACTCCCCCTCCTTGGTTGGCCCCTTTTGAGTTTGGGCCCCAAAGCAGCCACTTCCCATGCTTCCCCTATAGCTACGCCCCTGTCTATATCACTGAGGGCAGCGTTTTTTCATCTCGGTCACATGCCGCTGGATGACCCATTTTCTGTCACTATAACTTTACAAGGAGGTCAGCATAACACTTTTCCATCAGACTCTTGTATCCTAATGACTGTTTATGTACTGGTCCACGTGATTAGTTCAGTGCCTCACCTCGCTGTAATAAAGGCTGCGTCTCCTGCACCTTGTTTTCTATACACAGAATGGCAGCTGGGGTTCCTTTAGTTCTGAAAACATTTATCATACAGACAAGACATGTTCAAACTTATGTAAACCTTCCGGAGAAATACATTACATGGTCATAAAGTGCTGATATTATAATTAGAGATGAGCGAATCGAAGTTAACGAAGTGGAATTCGATACGAATTTCAGGAATTATTCGATTTGCACCAAATCCAAATTTCCTCACGCTTCGTGGTAACGAATTGCTGCTGCTGCACGTGTTAGGACATGGAGCAAAGAACTCTGGGAACGAGTGATCACCCACAATGCCATGCATGCAGCCAATCAGCAGCCAGCCCCTGTGATGTCACAGCCCTATAAATAGCCTTAGCCATTTTGGATTCTGCCATTTTACAGTGTACTTAGTGCAGGGAGAGACGTCAGCAGGCGCTAGGGACAATGCTAGGAAAGACTTCATTGTGCTGAAAAAATGATTTACAAGTTCAGGGAAAGATTAGTCAAGGTGTAGGGAAAGGATAGGGAGGAATCATCCACACTATAAAAGGAGAACAGGGTGTAATAGGAGAGTGTACAGCCTGGGTAAAAGGAGCGATCCTATTATACCTTGCTGCACTTATTGGGGATACAAATTGCTTTAAGGTTGTTTGCACTATATGATTAGAGTTGAGTGAACCCGAAATGCAAAGTTCGAGGTCGTACTGAACTTTGCGAGTTCGGGTACCCGGACCCGAACCCGGACTTTTTCACTGAAGTTCGGTGTTCGGGTGCTTTTATTATTTTCCGTTATAACATGGTTATAACGGAAAGTAATAGCATTCTTAAAACAGAATGTTAAATAAAATGTCTATTGAGGGGTTAAAAAAAATAAACTCACCTCATCCACTTGATCGTGCAGCCGGTATCTAGTTTTTTTCAGGACCTGCAAAAGGACCTGCGGTGACGTCACCACACTCACCACGTGGTGAGCGCGGTGACGTCACTGCAGGTCCTTCTGAATGAAGATAGAAAAACCTTCTATCTGGATTCAGCAGGACCTGTGGTGACGTCACCATAGGTCCTTTTGCAGGTCCTGAAGAAAAGAAGATACCGGCTGTGCGTTCGAGTGGATGAGGCGAGTTTTTTTTTTTTTTTTAACCCCTCAATAGACATTTCATTTAGCATTCTGTTTTAAGAATGCTATTATTTTCCATTATAACCATGTTATAACGGAAAATAATAAACCGAAGTTCGGGTCCCCATTGACTTAAATGGGGTCTGGGTTCGGGGTGAATTTCGGGTCCCAAACCCGAACTTTGACCAGAAGTGCGGCCAAACCCGGCGAACCCGAACTTCCACGGGTTCACTCAACCCTATATATGATACATCACTAATTCCAGCAAACCTTGCTTATGATTGGGGTGCAAGTTCTGTGATACAGCCCTTTGCGGGGTGTATTAATAGGAAAGATATGTTCATCCTATTAGACTTTCTGCGTTGTTTTTACATTGTTTTACTTTTTTTTTGGGGGGGGGGTTTATTATTAGGAAAAAAAGGGGAAAATATAGTTACATTGTACTAGCCATTGCAGGGTTGTATTACCGGTAATAGGATAGATACGTACGTCCTATTTGCCGTCCTGTGTTGATTTTAGATTGTTTAACTTTTTTTGGGGGGGGTGTATTAATAGAAAAAATAAAAATTTAAATATACAGTCAGGTCCATATATATTTGGACAGAGACAACATTTTTCTAATTTTTGTTCTTTACATTACCACAATGGATTTTGAACAAAACAATTCAGATGCAGTTGAAGTTCAGACTTTCAGCTTTAATTCAGTGGGTTGAACAAAATGATTGCATAAAAATTTGAGGAACTAAAGCATTTTTTAAACGCAATCCCTTCACTTCAGGGGCTCAAAAGTAATTGGACAAATTAAATAATAATAAATAAAATGTAAATTTTTAATACTTGAACTCATGGACATCACCAGACGCTATGTTTCCTCCTTTTTAATGCTCGGCCAGGCCTTTACTGCAGCGGTTTTCAGTTGCTGTTTGTTTGTGGACTTTTCTGTCTGAAGTTTAGTCTTTAACCCTTTCAACCCCAGGCCAGTTTTCACCTTCCTGCCCAGGCCATTTTTCGCAAATATGACATGTTTCACTTTATGTGGTAATAAGTTTTTTACTTATCCAGGCCATTCTGAGATTGTTTTCTTATCACATATTGTACTTCATGACAGTGGTAAAATTAAGTCAAAATATTTCTTTTTTTATGTATAAAAAAAATACCAGATTTACCAAAAATTTTAACAAATTTCCAAATTTCCAAATGTCAATTTCTCTACTTTTATAATAGATAGTAATACCTCCAAAAATAGTAATTACTTTACATTCCCCATATGTCTACTTCATTTTTGGATAATTTTGAAAATGCCATTTAATTTTTTGGGGACGTTAGAAGGCTTAGAAGTTTAGAAGCAAATCTTAAAATTTTTAAGAAAATTTCCAAAACCCAATTTTTTCAGGACCAGTTCAGTTATGAAGTCACTTTCTGGGGCTTACATATTAGAAACCACCAATAAATCACCCCATTTTAGAAACTACACCCCTCAAGTTATTCAAAACTGATTTTACAAACTTTGTTAACCATTTAGGTGCCCCACGAGAATTAAAGGAAAATGGGAATGAAACTTCAAAATTTCATTTTTTTCTGCAGATTTTTAATTTTAATCTATTTTTTCTGCAACACATCAAGGGTTAACAGCCAAACAAAACTCAAAATCTATTACCCTGAATCTGAAGTTTACAGAAACACCCCATGTGTGCTCAAAAACTGATGTATGGGGGGGGCGTGGCTTGCTCATGGCGGAGTAGGAAGTGCAGGATTGTAGCTCTCCCTCCACTTCTGCTATTATAGTTATCCAACCAGCAGTACTTACCAGCGCACCAGCCAGATGGGTCGTAAAACGGCCAAGGGATCGTCTGAGACCGAACAACAACCCGACAAGGCCGGCATCCAAAAGTTTTTTGGATCCCAGTCTCAAGCATCGGGACCTCTGGCTACACACAAGATGGCCGCCAAAGCGTCTTTATCGGCCTCAAGCCAGAGCACACGCTCCTCACCCTCCGACAGAGATTCAGGAACACAGCTACAGGCCCTACCCACGAAAGACGATCTGGAGAATTCTGTTTCCAGATTGGAGCGGATATACTGCGCAGAGATGGAGATGCTGAAGGGGGAGATTAAACATTTGGGCCACCGTGTTGAGGCCTCAGAAAAGACGCAGGAGGCCATGCATATGCATTTGGATGACCATCATAAGGTACTGAAGGCCCACTCTCAACATATTTCTCAACTGTTGTCCCATCTGGATGATACTGATAAACGTCACCGCAGAAATAATTTGCGGATAAGGGGGGGGTCGCTGAAACGGTCCAGTCGGGGGATCTAGAGGCCACGATCCAGACCCTGTATGACTTTCTGTTAAATGGCACAGTACAACTCCCTGTTGAGCTAGATCGTATACACAGGGCCTTGGGCCCTAGACCAACTGACGCAGCTAGACCCAGAGACACTGTATGCCTGTGTCCACTTTTTCAAAATAAAGGAGGACAGGAGAGCTGCCCGCCAGGCAGAGAAGTTAGAGATTGGGGGTTCAACTTTCCAGATCCTGCCGGATCTATCAAGGAGGACACTTCAGCTACGTAGGGCAGTGAGGCCCGTTCTTACTCTCCTGAAAGAGAAAGATATCACATACCGATGGGGCTTCCCATTTCAACTACACACTAGGAAAGACGGCAGATCAGCAACACTCAAGGATCCTGAAGACCTCCCCAAGTTCCTGGAGACTTTTGCATTACTGGCGGTCTCCCTTCCTGATTGGCCGACCGTGTCATCCCCAAGTCCGTTGCCCATGAGGGAGCAGTGTTCCCAGGTGTCAATCTTCTAAACAGAGGAAGACACAGTGAAACAAGTCATTTATTCTGCAATGTTATATTTGTTCCACTGCCTAGTTTGCTGAGTGAAGGCTTGGTTTAGGGTCTTCTTTCAGGGAGGTTCTATGTGGGGCTTTCTATGAGATGGAGCTTTATTTCTTCCTCGCCTCTATGTTGGTGAGGGGAGAAACTCCTCTCTTCCTGTAAGGCGACCATCTCGGGGAGGTCATATGTAGATAGGAGTGCATTTTACTTGGTAGTTAAATGTTGGATAGTTCTACATTTTACCCTTTTATACTGGATGCTGGAGTGGAGGGGGGCGTTCGCTACGTCGAGGCTTTCACTTCCCTCTTGCCTAAATAGCAGAGGGGTGCTCTCCCAGTCTGCTGCTGTTTGTTTAAAACTTGCACTATACTCTATAGGTGTTAGAGTTTGTGCAAAATGTGTGTGGATTTCCCTTTGTTCGACTTGTCCTCCTTCATGTTCTTCTCACCCCTTCCCATTCCTTGGTATACAAACTCAGTGATTAAGATATCACATATAGTACTATGGCTTCTATCAAAATATGTTCATATAATGTAAATGGCTTGAATGACCCCGCCAAGAGGAACCAGATTCTGTATAGCCTCCATAAACATAAGGTTGCTATAGCCCTTCTGCAGGAGACTCACTTTAAATCGGGACATGATCCCTCTTGTAAGAATCGGTATTTCTCTGTATGGTCTCACAGCACATTTGCTGATTCCAAAGCTAGGGGGGTCTCTATAGCTGTTCACAAATCAATCCCATGTACCATATTGGATAGGCCATCTGATGACTCAAGTCGATACCTCTTTTTTAAAATATCTTTCTCTTCTAGGACATTTATAATAGCCAATGTCTACTTCCCTAATACAGGGCAGGCCTCGTTCGCCTCTGCGATGTTTGCAGCTTTGGACGACTTTGCAGATGGCCCTCCAGTCATTCTAGGTGGAGACCTTAACTTCCCTTTGGATGCAGCTCTGGACACATCAACAGATAGATCTTCTGTTTCTGCTGGAGTGGCGCGGGGATTCAGGAGACACCTACAGTCCCTAAGACTGGTGGACATCTGGCATATCCTTTATCCCACCACTAAAGATTTCACATTCTTTTCTTCCACTCATACCACCGCCTTGACTACCTCTTTCTTTCTCATTCATTTCTGACCTGCTTCCTGCAGCAGGCATTGAACCTATTCTTTTTTCTGATCACTCCCTTATCTGGGTGTTACTGGAGATGGGAGACACCACCCGTTCTAGGAGTTCATGGAAGCTTAATGACAACATTATCAGGGACCCTGTCTGCGTGGCAGATATTAAATCCGCTATCTCAGAAATTTGTGGAGGTGCACACCATGGATTCTTCTAGTCCTACAATTCACTGGGAAACTCTAAAATGTGTGGTGCGTGGTATACTCATATCGCACGCCTCTAGACTTAAGAAAATGCGGTCTACAGAGATACATACACTCCTTCAGAAGTTAGCTGTACTGGAAAAGAGACATAAAGGTTCCCTCTCATCTGCGGTTTACCAAGAGCCATGTGATACACGGTCGGCTCTTAGGAAACTGATTGACCAAAAATATTTAGGAGCTAGAGATAAGCTTAAGAAGCTCTTTTATGGACAGGTATATAAGAGTGGTAGATTGTTGGCAAGGATGTTGAGGCCCAGACAGACTTCTTCTTACATTCCCACCCTTAACCATAGAGAGGGAGGTCGCATTCACTCCACCGGGGACATCTTGCAGGAAATTCAATCTTATTACGAAGGCCTCTATAATCTGAAAGGAAAATATGCAGATCTACACACAGACCTTAAAACTCAGAAAATCAGAAACTATATTTCCAACCTACTGGGCCCTAGGCTTTCGATAGCTGATGGGGACACTCTGGAGGGGGAAATTACCTTACAGGAGGTTGAAGGGGTTATAAAAAAGACTAGAGGTCGGTAAATGCCCAGGTCCTGATGGATTCACACCTCGTTTCTATAAGAAGTTCCTGGATGATGTCTCTAATCCTCTTACTAGAATGTGTAATTCTCTTTCGGAGGGTTCCTCCTTTCCCCCTCAGGCTCTGACTGCACATATATGTGTAATCGCTAAACTGGGCAAAGACCCCCTGGTCTGTTGCAACTATTGACCGATCTCACTGATCAACATAGATGTAAAGATCTATTCTAAAATTCTGGCCAATAGATTGAAGACTTGTATGCCCTTCTTAATACAGGTAGGCTTTGTTCCAGGTCGGGAATCAAGAGATAATACTATACAGTCTCTGGCTCTTATAGCCCAACCCCTTACGACCACTTCCCCCCTATGTCTGCTCTCGATCGATGCTGAAAAAGCATTTGACCGAGTGGACTGGGTTTTCCTGGGAGAAGCTCTAAAGACCTTTGGCTTGGGCCCTTGCATGGTCACTCGTATCCTTGCCCTTTATAAGAACCCCAGAGCTCAGGTCCAAGTTAATGGCTTGTTGTCATCCTCCTTTATGATACACAATGGTACCAGGCAGGGGTGCCCACTCTCCCCCCTATCATACATTATGGTCATTGAATTCCTGGCTAGACCTCTCAGAGCTAATGAGTCTATTAGAGGAGTCAAACTGGGGGGGAGTGGAGTCCAAAATAGCTATCTATGCAGACGATCTCCTCATTTACTGCTCTGACCCGGTTATCGGCTTCCCCAATATTCTGAAGGAGTTCTCAACCTTTGGAGACCTTAGCAATTTTAAAGTAAACCTCCAAAAGTCTGAGATACTTAATATAACTATACCTCCTAGCACTGTACTCATGTTACAGACACCATTTCCCTTCCACTGGGCTAAGGGACATATCAATTACCTGGGCATGGCTATCCCCTCACGAGTAACTAATCTTTACTCCACCAATTTTGCCCCCCCTTTTAGAGGAAATCAGGAAAGAACTACAGGCTTGTAAGAAAACACCTTTATCTTGGTTTGGGAGGATCCACACACTAAAAATGAATGTCCTGCCAAGGATATTATATTTCTTTAGAACTATTCCTATCCCCTTACAATATAAATTCTTTAAGGCCTTTAGATCAATGTTCTTAGATTTTATATGGGCAGGATCATCCCCTAGACTGGGTATACGTTATTTGACCCTTATCAAGATGGGGGGGGGGGGGGGGGAGTGGGGCTTACTGATCTACAAATGTACCACAAAGCAGCAATCCTTTCATACGTTTTGGACTGGTTCCGCGATCGTTTATTTGAAAGATGGATCCAGTTCGAGGGGAAGAAAATAGGATGCCCAGTCCAGGATCTGTTATGGATCACAAAACCAAATAGACCCACGCGTCTTCCCCTTCTAACATCGGGAATATTACAAGTCTAGGATAAATGTGCGGTGTTTCTGGGTCTCACAACCTTTCCGGGGCCCATGACTCCTGATAACCCAGACTTCCACCCCGGGAGTGGGACAACGGATGTTGTTGCGCTTACGGAAGAAAAGATAACCCTCGGGCATATCAGTTCTTAGGGGAAAATTCTGTCCGACCTTTCGACTCATTCCCTGGGGGTAGTAGCAGAGGGGCTTGGTATCAATACACTAGTATTAAAAACTTCCTATCGTCACTGGGTTCTATCTCGACTCTCTCCAGAGACCTTACCCCTTTTGAATCTCTGTCTTCAATCCACTCCACCCACACATCTTGTGTCTTTGGTCTAAGGGCTGCTTCAGGAGAGTGGAAGGCCCCCATCTTCCCTGCCATATGTGTCGGCTTGGGAAAGGGAGCTGGGAATGTCTTTCTCCTCAGATCAGTGGGAGAAAGCATTTACTTTATCGCACAGGTCGTCCATTAGCTGCAGCATACAGGAGAAGAACTTCAAGGTTCTATTCAGATGGTATAGAACCCCAGCACTCCTACATTCTTTCTGTCCCACATGTCCAGACCTATGTTGGCGCTGCGACAGGGAGGTGGGTACGATGTCCCACATTTGGTGGCAGTGTACTCGACTGACTTCCTTCTGGAAGGACTTGAATGATCTGTATGATCAGGTGAGCGGCAGTACGGTGCAGTGGACCCTTGAAGGGACAATATTATCTATGCTCCCAGGTCCCATTTCTGTTTTAAAAGGAGGACTCCTAAGATTCGTTTTGCAGGCCGCACGCCTGGTCATACCAAGATATTGGAGGTCCCATGACACCCCACACATTAGGGACTGGTTAGACATGCTTGAAATGATCCGTAGAATGGAGGAATTATCAGCGGAAGACGAGGGAACAGATGAGAGATATATCAAAACATGGACCCCTTGGATCCTATTCAAGGGTACCCAAGCTTTTCAAAACTGGTTACCACAAGTCTATACATAGAAAATATAGTATACCTAATATTACACCCCCCCCTCCTCCTCAATCCCCTTTCCTTCCCCCCTTATGTTAGTGGGTTTGTTCTCTCTATGTAATCCTTTGATGTTCACCAATTTTGCTCATACATCACATAAAGCCTCATGCACACGACAGTGGTTTTCACTGTCAGTGATTTGGCTTCAGTGGTCCGTGTCCGATTTTGCTTCAGTTGTGTTTCCTTGTGTCTTCCTTTTTTTTTGTCTGACAGGGGAAAAAAAAGGAAGGTTAATGAAAAGTGTAATTTTATTGCACCAAGGTCTTGTAGAAAAAAACGGACACGGATGACATACCAGTTGTGCATCCGTTTTTTTTTGACGGACCCATTGACTTGAATGGGTCCGTCCTCCGTTTTCCACTGAAAAGAATAGGACAGGTTATATTTTTTTGACGGACTGGAATCACGGACGCGGAGAAAAAACTGAGGACTCGGTTTTTTTCACAGCTCCATAGAAATTAATGGGACCTCCGCTAAACTGTGAAAATGACGTAACGGACGCGGATGCACACAACAGTCGTGTGCATGAGGCCAAAGTATGTACCTTATTTGCTGTCATGTTTGAAAAATATGTGGCTAACAAAGTTACATGATAATATCTGTATTCTCTTCAATAAAAGTAATTGAATAACAAAAACTGATGTATGGGTTCACAGAAGGCTTCAGAGTGGAAGGAGCACCATATGGCTTTTGGAGAGCAGATTTAGCTGGAATGGTAATTGGGAGCTATGCCGCATATGAAGACACCCTGAGGTGGCCCTACAGTGGAAACCCCCAAAAAGTCACCCATTCTGGAAACTACACCCCTCAAGGAATATTTCAAGGTGTGTAGTGAGCACTTTAACCCATCGAGCGATTCACAGAAATAGGAAACGCTTGGATGTGAAAAAGAAAAATTCAAATTTTTTCGAGAAAAAGTATGTGCTCAAAAAATGATGTATGGATACATGGCACGGTTCAAAAGAGAAGTAGCGCCATAGGGCTTTTGGAGGATAGATTTGAAGGATTGGCTTTTGGGAGCTATGTCGCATATGAAGACACCCTGAGGTACCCCTAGTGTGGGAACCCCCAAAAAGTGACCCCATTCTGGAAACTACACCCCTCAAGGAATATTTCAAGATGTGTAGTAAGAACTTTGTTCTCAAAGGTGATTCATGGAATTGGCTGTGAAAATGAAAAATTACAATTGTTTCCAGAAAAATTGACTTTAGGCCCACATTTTTCACTTTCACAAGGGGGAACTGGTGAAAATATACCCCCTAATTTATTGCCCATTTTCTTCTGATTACAGCAATACCCCATATGTGCTTGTATACTGCTATATGGGCGTACCACAGGGGTCAGCAGGAAAGGAGCACCAAAGGCAGATTTCACCAGAATAATTGACAGGCGCCATCTTGCAATTGAACACACCCTGAGGTACCCCTAGAGTGGAAACCCCCAAAAAGTGACCCCATTTCGGAAACTAGACCCCTCAAGGAATATTTCAAGGTGTGTAGTGAACACTTTGACCCATCAGGCGTTTCACAGAATTAGGAAACACGTGGCTGTGAAAATGAAAAATTAAAATTTTTTCCAGAAAAAGTTGCTTTACACCCACATTTTTCACTTTAACAAGGGGTAACAGGACAAAATGCACCCCAAATTTTGTTCCCCTTTTCCCTCGAATACGCCAACACTCCATATGTGCTCACAAAATGATGTTTGGGCGCACAGCAGGCTTCAGAGTGGAAGGAGCACCATATGGCGTTAGGAGAGAGGATTTAGCTGGAATGGTAATTGGGAGCTATGTTGCATGTGAAGACACCCTGAGCAGTGACGTAGCGTGGGTTGCCAGCACCCGGGGCAAGCCATGTATTGCGCCCCCCCAACCTGTGGACACACCCCTTTTTGCAGATGATGTAGCAGTCCTAACACCACAGATAATACAGTGATAATTAGATAATTCTCTGAGTACAGATAATGTAGTAGATGGGTGTGAGGCCCCAGAATTCAGAACGCGCACAATGTGACCTGAAGTCTGGGGCCAGGATGTGGCAGGGTGGGCCATATTCTCAATCCACCCCCTAACCCAACCGTGAAACAAATATGTGTTTGGACATTACATACATCACTACAATAGATATATACAGTATAATACAGCACCATATACCTCATCCATCCAGTGACATCTCCTGTTATGTAGACTTTCTTCAACGTCTTCACTCGGAGATAAGACCGACATGACACCTTCTTTCAGCCGCATCTCATCTCTGCAGAGTTTAATTATTATTAGTTATTATTATTATATATAATGGCCCCCTCTGTATAATATATAATGGCCCCCTCTGTATAATAACCCCGCTGTAATATTAGGATATATAATGGGCCATTATATATTATAATAATACTGGGGGCCATTATATATATACATATACACTGCTCAAAAAAATAAAGGGAACACTTAAACAACACAATGTAACTCCAAGTCAATCACACTTCTGTGAAATCAAACTGTCCACTTAGGAAGCAACACTGAGTGACAATCAATTTCACATGCTGTTGTGCAAATGGGATAGACAACAGGTGGAAATTATAGGCAATTAGCAAGACACCCCCAATAAAGGAGTGGTTCTGCAGATGGTGACCTGACCACTTCTCAGTTCCTATGCTTCCTGGCTGATGTTGTGGTCACTTTTGAATGCTGCCGGTGCTTTCACTCTAGTGGTAGCATGAGACGGAGTCTACAACCCATACAAGTGGCTCAGGTAGTGCAGCTTATCAAGGATGGCACATCAATGCGAGCTGTGGCAAGAAGGTTTGCTGTGTCTGTCAGCGTAGTGTCCAGAGCATGGAGGCGCTACCAGGAGACAGGCCAGTACATCAGGAGACATGGAGGAGGCCGTAGGAGGGCAACAACCCAGCAGCAGGACCGCTACCTCCGCCTTTGTGCAAGGAGGAACATGATGAGCACTGCCAGAGCCCTGCAAAATGACCTCCAGCAGGCCACAAATGTGCATGTGTCTGCTCAAACAGTCAGAAACAGACTCCATGAGGGTGATATGAGGGCCCGATGTCCACAGGTGGGGGTTGTGCTTACAGCCCAACACCGTGCAGGACGTTTGGCATTTGCCAGAAAACACCAAGATTGGCAAATTCGCCACTGGCGCCCTGTGCTCTTCACAGATGAAAGCAGGTTCACACTGAGCACATGTGACAGACGTGACAGAGTCTGGAGACGCCGTAGAGAACGTTCTGCTGCCTGCAACATCCTCCAGCATGACCGGTTTGGCATTGGGTCAGTAATGGTGTGAGGTGGCATTTCTTTGGAGGGCCGCACAGCCCTCCATGTGCTCGCCAGAGGTAGCCTGACTGCCATTAGGTACCGAGATGAGATCCTCAGACCCCTTGTGAGACCATATGCTGGTGCGGTTGGCCCTGGGTTCCTCCTAATGCAAGACAATGCTAGACCTCATGTGGCTGGAGTGTGTCAGCAGTTCCTGCAAGACGAAGGCATTGATGCTATGGACTGGCCCGCTCATTCCCCAGACCTGAATCCAATGAGCACATCTGGGACATCACGTCTCGCTCTATCCACCAACGTCACGTTGCACCACAGACTGTCCAGGAGTTGGCAGATGCTTTAGTCCAGGTCTGGGAGGAGATCCCTCAGGAGACCGTCTGCCACTTCATCAGGAGCATGCACAGGCGTTGTAGGGAGGTCATACAGGCACGTGGAGGCCACACACACTACTGAGCCTCATTTTTACTTGTTTTAAGGACATTACATCAAAGTTGGATCAGCCTGTAGTGTGTTTTTCCACTTTAGTTTTGAGGGTGACTCCAAATCCAGACCTCCATGGGTTAAAAATTTTGATTTACATATTCTTTTTTTTGTGTGATTTTGTTGTCAGCACATTCAACTATGTAAAGAACAAAGTATTTCAGAACAATATTTAATTAATTCAGATCTAGGATGTGTTATTTTTGTGTTCCCTTTATTTTTTTGAGCAGTGTATATAACAATAATATAGAGGGGGCCATTATATATCCTAATATTACAAAGGGGTCATTATATATAATAATTATACAGAGGGGCCATTATATATAATAATTATACAGGGGGACCATTATATATAATAATTATACAGGGGGCCATTATATATTATACAGAGGGGCCATTATATATAGTAATTATACAGGGGGACCATTATATATTATTCAGAGGGGCCATTATATATAATAATTATACAGGGGGACCATTATATATTATTCAGAGGGGCCATTATATATAATAATTATACACTGCGTGCAGAATTATTAGGCAAATGAGTATTTTGACCACATCATCCTCTTTATGCATGTTGTCTTACTCCAAGCTGTATAGGCTCGAAAGCCTACTACCAATTAAGCATATTAGGTGATGTGCATCTCTGTAATGAGAAGGGGTGTGGTCTAATGACATCAACACCCTATATTAGGTGTGCATAATTATTAGGCAACTTCCTTTCCTTTGGCAAAATGGGTCAAAAGAAGGACTTGACAGGCTCAGAAAAGTCAAAAATAGTGAGATATCTTGCAGAGGGATGCAGCACTCTTAAAATTGCAAAGCTTCTGAAGCGTGATCATCGAACAATCAAGCGTTTCATTCAAAATAGTCAACAGGGTCGCAAGAAGCGTGTGGAAAAACCAAGGCGCAAAATAACTGCCCATGAACTGAGAAAAGTCAAGCGTGCAGCTGCCAAGATGCCACTTGCCACCAGTTTGGCCATATTTCATATTTCAGAGCTGCAACATCACTGGAGTGCCCAAAAGCACAAGGTGTGCAATACTCAGAGACATGGCCAAGGTAAGAAAGGCTGAAAGACGACCACCACTGAACAAGACACACAAGCTGAAACGTCAAGACTGGGCCAAGAAATATCTCAAGACTGATTTTTCTAAGGTTTTATGGACTGATGAAATGAGAGTGAGTCTTGATGGGCCAGATGGATGGGCCCGTGGCTGGATTGGTAAATTGCTGCCATGTTGCATTAAATAAATTCCTGAGGTCCCCAGAAATGAAAAACCCCAAGAAGTGACCCCATTTCAGAAAGAGCACCCCCGTACAAACATTTTAAGTGGTGGAAAGGGTACTTTTCAGCAAACAGGTGTCTCACAGAAGACAGAAATACTTGTGAAAGCATTTCAAAGCACACATTTTGTAAAAATGAAAAATTACTAGCAGACCCCAATTTTTAACTTTCACAAGGGGTTAGAGAAAATGCACCCCAGTATATGTTCCCCATTTTCTCCCCTTTTTGCAAACACCCCATATAGGCTTGTAGCCGGCTGTATGGGCGCACATCAAGCAAACAGCTAAATGTGAATTTGGCAGACATGGATTTTAGGTGCCATGTCGCATTTAAAAAATTCCTGAGGTCCCCAGAAATAAAAAAAAAACAAGAAGTGACCCCCTTTTGGAAAGTACACCCTCGTACGAACAAGGGGTGCAAAAGGCACAGTTGTCTCACAGAAAAAAAACATGTAGTGGTGGCTGGAAAGTGGATATGCAAGCGAGGTGGACTAAATCAGAGATATAATGTGGAAATATTACAGGGAGCATAAAGGATGAAATTAAATTAATACTCCATGGATGTGTGGTATATTTTAAAACACTCCTTTATGCACAGGCCAGGTTTTTCAAGGCAGGTTTTGCAGTGGTAAATGGTGTCCTTTCTAATACCCCTTTTTGAACACATCCCTAATACCCCTTTTTTGGGTCCTTCCCATTCTTGCTGTCTGGGGGACTTCAGCTGGGAAATGTTGTCCTGGTACAATACGGCCACTGTAACTTACAGAAGTACTGGGGCCCTCTTCTGCTTGGTTTGGAAGAATAAGGGCCTTGATCACTACTTCTTGAAAGTGAAGAAATGTTCCTGTGTGTCCGCTAGACTTATATAGCACATACGCATTGTACATTGCCGCCTGTACAGTGGCGACTCTAGGAACAATATATAGGGGGGGCACAAAGATACCACAGTCAAAAATGGGGGGGCAAAAACAAATTAAGTATATATAAATAAGATTACAAAATACGACAGAATTGCGGTATGCAGGGATACATTTATACTAAAACTATTTACTTACAAAAGAAGCCATTCAGTCGTCTGCTGTGCCGTCCTCTGCTTGCTTCCGCGGATTCTTTCCCCTTCTTTCTGTCTCTCGTCAGTGCGCAGGCGTACTGTTATGGTGGATCTGTGGAAGACACACTGTTATGGGGGCATCTGTGGATGACACTGTTATTATGCCTCTTATTAGCCCCCATTATGCCTCTCATCACTCCCATATCAGCCCTTATGCCTCATTAGCCCCCATATGCTGCCTCTCATCATTAGCCCCCATATGCTGCCTCTCATCATTAGCCCCCATATGCCTCTCATCATTAGCCCCATATGCTGCCTCTCATCATTAGCCCCATATGCCTCTCATCATTAGCCCCCATATGCTGCCTCTCATCATTAGCCCCCATATGCCTCTCATCATTAGCCCCCATATGCCTCTCATCATTAGCCCCATATGCCTCTCATCATTAGCCCCCATATGCTGCCTCTCATCATTAGCCCCATATGCCTCTCATCATTAGCCCCCATATGCTGCCTCTCATCATTAGCCCCATATGCCTCTCATCATTAGCCCCCATATGCTGCCTCTCATCATTAGCCCCCATATGCTGCCTCTCATCATTAGCCCCCATATGCCTCTCATCATTAGCCCCCATATGCTGCCTCTCATCATTAGCCCCCATATGCCTCTCATCATTAGCCCCCATATGCTGCCTCTCATCATTAAGCCCCCATATGCCTCTCATCATTAGCCCCATATGCCTCTCATCATTAGCCCCCATATGCCTCTCATCATTAGCCCCCATATGCCTCTCATCATTAGCCCCATATGCCTCTCATCATTAGCCCCCATATGCCTCTCATCATTAGCCCCATATGCCTCTCATCATTAGCCCCCATATGCCTCTCATCATTAGCCCCCATATGCCTCTCATCATTAGCCCCCATATGCCTCTCATCATTAGCCCCATATGCCTCTCATCATTAGCCCCCATATGCCTCTCATCATTAGCCCCCATATGCTGCCTCTCATCATTAGCCCCCATATGCTGCCTCTCATCATTAGCCCCCATATGCCTCTCATCATTAGCCCCCATATGCCTCTCATCATTAGCCCCCATATGCCTCTCATCATTAGCCCCCATATGCTGCCTCTCATCATTAGCCCCCATATGCCTCTCATCATTAGCCCCCATATGCTGCCTCTCATCATTAGCCCCCATATGCTGCCTCTCATCATTAGCCCCATATGCCTCCTCTCATCATTAGCCCCCATATGCCTCTCATCATTAGCCCCCATATGCCTCTCATCATTAGCCCCCATATGCCTCTCATCATTAGCCCCCATATGCCTCTCATCATTAGCCCCCATATGCCTCTCATCATTAGCCCCATATGCCTCTCATCATTAGCCCCCATATGCCTCTCATCATTAGCCCCATATGCCTCCCATCATTAGCCCCCATATGCCTCTCATCATTAGCCCCATATGCCTCTCATCATTAGCCCCCATATGCCTCTCATCATTACCCCCCTATATGCCTCTCATCATTAGCCCCCATATGCCTCTCATCATTAGCCCCCATATGCCTCTCATCATTATCCCCCATATGCCTCTCATCATTAGCCCCCATATGCCTCTCATCATTAGCCCCCATATGCCTCTCATCATTAGCCCCCTTATGCCCCCAGCAGCCACATATTTTATAAAATAAAAAAAAACTTACCTCTCCTGCTCCTGGACGCCGCCTGCCTCTCCTCAGTCGACTGTGCTCTGAACTGGCGCGCACAGCATGAGGTCACAGAGCGCCTTCACGCTGTGCACAGCCTACAGCCGAGGACCAGGAAGTGGTAAGTACAGAGCGTTCACCACTTCCTGGTCTCTCGGTTCTAATGAGCGCTTCCATAATGGAAGCGCTCATTAGTATTCACCTGGGGGAATCAGCGGGGGGGCAACCGGGGGGGCAAAGGACAACATAGGGGGGGGGGGGCGATTGCCCCCCCTCGCCCCCCCCCCTATCGACGCCACTGCGCCTGTACAATGTGTACGGCCAGCTTTTTGTACCACACTTTTGTTTTTTGTGTGGCACTGTAGAGCTTCAAAACTTGATCTGAAAGATCAACCCTGCCCATGTGCCTGTTGTAGTCCAGAATGCAGTCTGGTTTGGGGGTAGTGGTTGTGGTACCACGTACAGCGGCAGGAGAGCTTGTGTTACTGTAAATGGTGGTCAGTACAAGGACGTCCCTCTTGTCCTTCTACTTAACCATCAGCATGTTCTCATGGAGGAGAGCCCTGCTTTCACCCTACCAGGGATCTAGGGAGGCCTCTCAGATTTTTGCGTACTGTGCCGCAAGCCACAGTACCTCTGGCTTTTAGGGACATAAATAGGGGTATGCTGGTATAATAGTTATCCACATAGAGGTGGTAACCCTTATCCAGCAGTGGGTGGAGTAAGTCCCACACAATCTTCCCACTAACTCCTAGGACAGGGGGGCATTCTGGGGGTACAATCCGGGAGCCTTTCACTTCATAAACCCGAAACCTATAGGTGTACCCGGAGTTGCTCTCACAGAGTTTATAAATTTTTACGCCATACCTTGCCCGCTTGCTGGGCAGGTGCTGGCGGAATCTTACCCTCCTCTTGAAATGTACCAGGGACTCATCTATATAGATATTTCGTTCTGGGGTGTACACTTCAGCAAACTTGGTGCTGAAGTGGTCAAGGACGGGCCTAATTTTAAAAAGCCGATCAAATGTTGGATCATTTTGGGGCGGACACTGTGCATTATCATTATAATAATTTCAGAATCGAATCAAATCTATTTCGGGCCACGGAATATTGGAGTGTGGTACAAGACATCCGCACTCCAATACTGTCTAATTTCAGGTTTTTTTAACAAGCCCCATATGCAGCATATGCTGCTGTAACTGGGGTCCAACCAAGGGGTCTTGCGAATGGCAATGTGGGGTTCAGGGTAATAAACTGCTGGGCATATAAATTTGTTTGGGCCACGATAAAATTTACTAAATCTTCACTGAAAAAGATTTTGAAAAAATAAATTTCTCTGAAGCCCGTGCAGTCAGTTTGGATTCCAGAGTTTCCCACAAACTCTGGAATTTGTGGCTGATAATCATCATGGGGTGGGGTCCATATGGGGTCACTCTGGGAGGGCTGCCTCTGCTGCTATCCTGGGGCGCCTTCTAGAGGGTCCCTCATCAGCAGATGATGATGAGGGGTAGAGGAGTAGAGGAAAGTGGCATCCTCTTCTCCCTCGCTAGCAGTCTCAGTATCAGAGGCAAGAATGGCGTATGCCTCTTCAGCTGAGTATAGTCGTTGGAATGGACGGGCCATTTTTATTTTATTGGGGTGTAACGTGTGAAATGTGTAAAACTTTATTTAGTGTGAGGGGTGTGTATGTAGTGTTTTCACAACTGAAGTGAAGGGGCTTGTAATTGTAATAAATTTGAATTTAAATTTAGAAGAAAAGTTGTAAAAAAAAAAAAAGTCTTTCTGCACAAAAAAAAGTATTTTCTGCAACAAAAAAACTTGCAGTGGAAATTGAGCAGACGCGATCAGTAACGGACACTACTGATCGGTGCTCAGTGGTTGCAAAATGCACGTACGCAGACGGTGCATTCATGCAAAAACCTAAACTCACACTAACCGAAATTTATATATATATATCTAACTAACTACCACTAACTGCAGTTCTTTTATCACACAAAAATTATTATTTTTTAAAAACCAAAACCTCAAAAATATGCAGATGCTACTGAGCACACTACTGATCGGTGCTCTGCAGCACGCACGCACACAGATCGTGCTTGCAAAAACTGTAGTATAAGAATTCACTACAGTGCTCTGCAAAATACATGCACGCAGATGGTGCGTTCGTGCAAAAACCTAAACTCACACTAACTGAAATTGATATATATTGTGGGGATTTGCTCTGGTAGTTAGGACTAGCGGATGCAGTATAGAGGCAAAGTACACAGTTCTTGAATCAAACAGCGGTGTTTATTCACACATTAGTGTATAACAAAATGCAGATAAGATGTATCACAAAACGCGGGTGGCTTGGTGTTTGTTCACACACAAGGAAAGTCCATAAAAAATAAGTCACCTTTTCTCCTGGGTGTTAATTCACACTCTGTTAGCAGTTCCTCCTCATCAAGTCCATAGGCGACCTGTTCACCTTTAGGACCCTTTGACACGGGCGAGTATTCCGCGCGGATGCGATGCGTGAGTTGAACGCATTGCACCCGCACTGAATCCGGACCCATTCATTTCTATGGGGCTGTTCACATGAGCGGTGATTTTCACGCATCACTTGTGCGTTGAGTGAAAATCGCAGCAAGCTCTATTTTGTGCGTTTTTCACGCAACGCAGGCCCCATAGAAGTGAATGTGGCTGCGTGAAAATCGCAAGCATCCGCAAGCAAGTGTGGATGCGGTGCGATTTTCACGCACGGTTGCTAGGTGACGATCGGGATGAAGATCCGATCATTATTATTTTCCCTTATACCATGGTTATAAGGGAAAATAATAGCATTCTGAATACAGAATGCATAGTAAAATAGCACTGGAGGGGTTAAAAAATAATAATTTAACTCACCTTAATCCACTTGATCGCGCAGCCCGGCATCTCTTCTGTCTTCATCTTAGCTGTGTGCAGGAAAAGGACCTTTGATGACGTCACTCCGGTCATCACATGATCCATCACATGATCTTTTACCATGGTGATGGATCATGTGATGGACCATGTGATGACTGGAGCGACGTCACCACAGGTCCTTTTCCTGCAAACAAAGAAGGAGACAGAAGAGAAGCCGGGCTGCGCGATCAAGTGGACTAAGGTGAGTTTAATCTTTTATTATTTATTTTTTGAACCCCTCCAGCGCTATTTTACTATGCATTCTGTATTCAGAATGCTATTATTTTCCCTTATAACCATGTTATAAGGGAAAATAATACAATCTACAGAACACCGATCCCAAGCCCGAACTTCTGTGAAGAAGTTCGGGTTTGGGTACCAAACATGCGCGATTTTTTTCACACGAGTGCAAAACGCACTACAATGTTTTGCACTCGCGCGGAAAAATCGTGCATGCTCCCGCAACACACCCGGACCTTTTCCCGCAACGCCCGTGTGAAAGAGGCCTTAGAGGGGCCTGAGTCCTCCAGCCCACCTCAAACCTCAAATCCCAGCACAGCCCTCAGTTCACAGCACACAGACTCCTGAGCTCCACTGTCAGAGGGAGGTAATGAATCCACACACCTGGCAGTGCTGGCTGGTTTTTATGCCTGGCAAAACCCGGCCTGGAACATGGGGAGTAGTCACCCACCCAGCACTTTGACTACTCCCAGTAAGTGCCATCCTGGATCAGCTATGACAGCCAAGCTAACTCTCAAGGTGTCAATTAGCAATAGCTGCTGCTGACACATAAAATACTGTCTCTTACTTCACCAAGGCCAGGAACCTCGGTGACACATACCTTCCATCCACAATGATTCCAGGTACCTTCTTACAATATATATATATATATATATATATATACACACACATATACATACACTCACCTAAAGAACTATTAGGAACACCATACTAATACGGTGTTGGACCCCCTTTTGCCTTCAGAACTCCCTTAATTCTACGTGGCATTGATTCAACAAGGTGCTGATAGCATTCTTTAGAAATGTTGGCCCATATTAATAGGATAGCATCTTGCAGTTGATGGAGATTTGAGGGATGCACATCCAGGGCACGAAGCTCTCCTTCCACCACATCCCAAAGATGCTCTATTGGGTTGAGATCTGGTGACTGTGGGGGCCATTTTAGTACAGTGAACTCATTGTCATGTTCAAGAAACCAATTTGAAATGATTCGAGCTTTGTGACATGGTGCATTATCCTGCTGGAAGTAGCCATCAGAGGATGGATACATGTTCGCATTCTGGTTACGCCAAATTCGGACTGAATGTCTCAACAGAAATCCAGACTCATCAGACCAGGCAACATTTTTCCAGTCTTCAACAGTCCAATTTTGGTGAGCTCGTGCAAATTGTAGCCTCTTTTTCCTATTTGTAGTGGAGATGAGTGGTACCCGGTGGGGTCTTCTGCTGTTGTAGCCCATCCGCCTCAAGGTTGTGCGTGTTGTGGCTTCACAAATGCTTTGCTGCATACCTCGGTTGTAAAGAGTGGTTATTTCAGTAAACGTTGCTCTTCTATCAGCTTGAATCAGTTGGCCCATTCTCCTCTGACCTCTAGCATCCACAAGGCATTTTTGCCCACAGGACTGCTGCATACTGGATGTTTTTCCCTTTTCACACCATTCTTTGTAAACCCTAGAAATGGTTGTGCGTGAAAATCCCAGTAACTGAGCAGATTGTGAAATACTCAGACCGGCCCGTCTGGCACCAACAACCATGCCACGCTCAAAATTGCTTAAATCACCTTTCTTTCCCATTCTGACATTCAGTTTGGAGTTCAGGAGATTGTCTTGACCAGGAGCACCCCCCTAAATGCATTGAAGCAACTGCCATGTGATTAATGCAATTATCTAGTCAACCAATGAGAAATAGAACAGGTGTTCCTAATAATTCTTTAGGTGAGTATATATATATATATATATATATATATAACTACCACTAACTGCAGTTCTTTTTTCACACCAAAAATATTAAACATTAAAATAAAAAACAAAACCTCAAAAATGTGCAGATGCTACTAAGCACACTACTGATCGGTGCTCTGCAGCATGCACACAGATTGTGCGTGCGTGCAAAAAATTCACTACAGTGAACACTGGCTAAAAATTTTACCTATATATATATATTGTGGGGAGTTAGTTCTTCTCCGGGGGTCATTCACACAAGTATCATCGCCAGACACCAAGTTTCAGGTCCAAACATTGCTTTATTTGGCACTCAGCAAATCAAACATAAATTATACAAAATAAACACCTCCCCGCTGGGCTCTAACTAAACATAACATAAGCTGACTCACTTAAAGGACCGTTCACACACGGTCATAACATGCGGCTTTCTCAGACCAATAGTCCAGCAGCCTCCAGGCTGTAGCAAATGCAAGTCCCTTTGGGGGATTTTGGTCCAGCAGTCCTCCTGACTCTTACCTTGTGGCCCTTTTGCCGCAGGCGTCACTGCATCCCCCAAATTCCAGGCTGTCACTTAGCCTCGTGGTCCCTCAGCCTAGCCCAGCTGAGACCACACACAGAGCCTCAACAGGCCTCTGTTTCTGGAAAACAAACTCTCCTTCCCCAGACTGGGAGCCACACCCAAGTCCAGCAACAGGATTAAATACCATCCCTGGAAATGGGCATATTCCAAAATCCGGACTGGAGCATGGGGAACAGGCACCCACCCAACACATTGCCTGTTCCCAGTAAAAGCCCGCCCTGGACTAGCTGGAATAAGCTAAGCTAAGTAGCTTGGTGTCCACCAACTAGCTTAGTGGCCACCTATATCTAGGGCCTTTATTCCACCAAGGCCGGGCCCCTTGGTGACACACTCCTGGTGCAAACAACACACCTTTTTCATGCTTCCCCGGGACTTTACTGCACCATCACTATTCACATTGCCACAATATATAGAAATATACTGTAGAACTCTATATATTTATATAAAGCCCTACTAAAACTACTTTATTCTTCTTTTTTAACCCCAAAAAATAAAAAATTGCCAAAAAATCAGCACAAAAAATCCGCAGGTGCTGATCAGGCAGGTACGCACTAAATAGCGCTTGGCGGTCACAGCTCGCACGCAGAAAAAGTAGTGCAGAGCTGGAAAATGGTAAAAAAAAATAAAAAGACCAAAAAAAGTGCACGGACCAAATGGCATCCGTAAGAATGGACGGGAGGGGGAGCCGGAAGGGACAGGGACGGAGGGTGGTTTAGGGATCTGTAACAGCTGCAAATGAAAAAAAATATCTGTGCAGCTAGTCCAGATGTTCTTCTTTCTTCTTCTTGTCAGCAGGAAAGGGGTTAAAACGCTGCAAGCCACAAGCAGCACAGAAAGGCACAGAACCTCTCTGCATGCAGTCCCCAGCTAGAATGGCTGCATGCAGGGAAGTTCTGCCTCTTCCTGTGCAGCTATAGCGCTGCCATTGGCTGGAGCATTGCTCCAGCCAATAGCAGGGCCGGCAGGGGACCTAAAACACCGGTGTCCCCTGCCTGACCTAGGAGGAGAAAGGTGCTGACTTGTTCAGCACCGGTCACCTCCATAACCCCCCCTGCAGCTCCGTTTTGCAGCCGGAGCTGCGATGCGCATGTCTTTGGAATCCGACCAATAGCAGTGATCGGGGCTGCAGGGGATCGGAAATACCTCCTGCAGCCCTTAGCTAACATGGCTGCCTGCTTGGCAGAGCAGCCATTGCACCCCGGTTCCTGAGCGATTATGTCCGGGGGTCGGGGGTTAGTCGCGCCGAAATAGTACGACGCTGGGTGGCAAGTCACGTCCCGCTGCGCCGTACTATTACGGCGCTGGTCGGGAAGGGGTTAACAAGTGAAATGCATGCTCTATTGGGTTCATATCAGATGACTGACTTGGCCATTCAAGAATATTCCACTTCTTTGCTTTAGTAAACTCCTGGGTTGCTTTGGCTTTATGTTTTGGGTCATTGTCCATCTGTATTATGAAACGCTGACCAATCAGTTTGGCTGCATTTGGCTGGATTTGAGCGCACAGAATGTCTCTGAAAACCCCCGAATTCATCCGGCTGCTTCTGTCCTGTGTCACAAGATCAATAAACACTAGGGCCCCGGGGCCACTGGCAGCCATGCACGCCCAAGCCATCACACTGCCTGCGTTGTGTTTTACAGATGACGTGGTATGCTTTGGATCATGATCTGTACCATGCCTTCACCATACTTTATTCTTTACATCATTCTGGTAGAGGTTGATCTTGGTTTCATCTGAATGTTCTTCCAGAAGTGTGCTGATTTTTTATAATTTTATTTTAGCAAAGTCCAATCTAGCCTTCCTATTCTTGAGGCTGATGAGTGGCTTGCACCGTGCAGTGAACCCTCTGTATTTCCTTTATGCAGTCTTCTCTTTATGGTAGATTTGGATATTGATACGCCTATATCCTGGAGAGCGTTGTTCACTTGGTTGGCTGTTGTGAAGGGGTTTCTCTTCACCATGGTAATTATTCTGTGATCATCCACCACTATTGTCTTCCGTTGGCGTCCAGGTCTTTTCTCATTGTTGAGGTCACCAGTGCTTTCTTTCTCAGGATGTACCAAACTGTAGATTTTGCCACTCCTAATAGTGTAGCAATTTCTCGAATGTTTTTTTTCTGTTTTCGTAGATGAAGGATGGCTTGTTTCACCTGCATGGAGAGCTCCTTTGACCGCATGTATACTTCTCAGCAAAATCCTCAAAATGCAAGCACCACACCTCAAATCAACTCCAGGCCTTTTATGTGCTTAATTGAGAATGAAATAATGAAGGAATTGCCCACCCCTGCCCATAAAACAGCCTTTGAGTCAATTGTCCAATTACTTTTGGTCCCTTTAAAAATACGGTGCCACATGTAAAGGAGCTCACACTCCTAAACCCTTCATCCAATTTTAATGTGGATACCCTCAAATTAAATCTAAAAGTCTGGACTTTATGTCCATGATATAACTATGACTTGAATATGTTTTAGTAGACAGGTAATAAAAACAACATTTGTGTCAGTGTCCAAATATATTTATGGACCTAACTGTATGTTATAAATGCCGTTCAGCGGTAAAGTTACATTGTACTACAGCCATTTACTGTCACGCCTTGCCCTGTGAATATGCGGAGATCTGCCAGGCTGGCTGCACATGTCTGATTCTTCTCTTTGTTTTGGGTTTGAGCTGGATCCACCTTCCCTCAGGTGTACTGGGTTGATTATTAGCGAGGCTATTTATTCCTCCTTCTCCAAGTGGCCTGTGCGGGTTATAGTTCTTTCCTGGGAGCTCTTGATGTGTGTTGGATCGTCTGCTCCAGCTCTGCTCAGATAAGTCCTCTCCTTCATTTCCCCTTTGTGTGTTTCATCTAGGCCTCTAGGGAGACGCTTGCTTCTTCCTGGTTTGAAGAAGCAGGTTGCCTCTTCCCTTTTCCCTGCTGCTTAGGGTTTGCCCAGGGTGTTATCCACCCTAAGGGTATGCACATGGGCACAGCAGTTTAGGAAAAGCTTTTAGGGATCGCTAGGAGGTGACCCTTTTCTCCCTAGCTTTTGGGCCTAGTTGTTTATTCTGTTTGTTTTCCCGTGTTTGATTATTTCGCCGCTTACCTACCTACCGTGACATTTACGTGGTGTAGAAAAAGAAAATATACTTACGTCCCATCACCCATTCTGCGTTAATTTGTGATTCTTATATAATTTTTTTTGTGGTGTAGAAATAGGAGAAAAAGGAGAAAATATATGTCATAATTGGCATTCAGCAGTGAAGTTACATTGTACTACAGCCATTTACGTGGTGTATTAATAGGAAATATATGTACATCCCATTAGCCGATCTGCGGTGAATTGTGATTGTTATATTTCTTTTTTTGGGGTGTAGAAATAGGAGGGGTATTATTTTAATTAAATTATTTTATCATACAGTATGTCAAACCGACAGGCCCTTCAAAGGGAACGGGCAGTGGCCAAAATGTTTCTGTCGCAGGCAGAAGAAGAAGGAGGTGGCAGCAGGAGTCACAGCGAGAAGCCTGAGCTCCCAGTGTCATCTAATGGTCGTGTCTTTACCAGCAACCCAGCGGTGCTTGAATGGTTGACTCGGTCTTTGAGTTCAACACTATGTGTCTGAGCCACTCTATGGTCTCATGCTGCTGCCACTTCACCACTCTGTGGTCTACCCATGCTGCTGCCACATCACTACTCTGTGGTCTCCTCATGCTGCTGCCATCTCAGAACTATGTCTATGGGCCACTCTGTGGTCTCCTCATGCTGCTGCCACCTCAACACTATGTCTCTTAACCACTCTGTGGTCTCCTCATGCTGTTGCCACATCACCACTGTGGCCTCCTCATTCTGCTGCCACATTACCATTATGTTACTGGGCCACTCTCTGGTCTCCTTATACTGCTACCACCTCACCACTATGTCATTGGGCCACTCTGTGGACTTCTAATGCTGTTCCCACCCTCCCCACTTCATGACTGGGCCACTATTTTGACTTTTTGGCCTGGTTGACATCATCATTTATTTGACCCTTCTTCTGATCTGTCAGAAGGAAGGAAAAACTAGACGCACAATGGATCCTGCCTATGTAGCAGCTGTAAGGCCTGTATGGTCCCATCAGAATTGGCTTACGATTTGGTAGCCAAAAGCAGGAGTGGGTACAAAACACAGAAGAGATGCAAATATTCTATTCACGTGTCATCTCTATTTTGGATCCACTCCTGTTTTTTTGGGCTTTAGCAATACTGATGGATTACTGACAAAATCCTGACCGAGTGAAGGCGGATGCTCCACAGACAGGATCCGTTTTTTGTGGGTTATTGTTCTGACGGATCAGAGTAAGGGCAAAATAATCAGTGACGTCAACACAAACTTACTGCTGACACCCTCTCCACTCTGTTCAGGGGGGCTCTACTTGTATAAGCATTTAATAGAACAGGTTCTGTAGACATCTATGTGGAATCAGCTGACGACTGTTTAAAACTAGTGCACTCTTTCACGCTATAGTAGGATCTTGGGCCTTTGCACGGTTCTTTATACCTGGCGCTAACATTGACCTGTAAGGCTGAGTTCACACTTGAGTTATTTGGTTAGTTTTGGCCCCACAACTGCCCAAATAAGTGAAGTGTGCAGTGATTCTAAGAGCGACGCCTGTCATCTGCATGTCATACTGACTCACAGTATTGATTCACTACCACAGCAGACTCCATATGCCTGTTACTGCAAGGCACAGTGTTCTACACTAGGGATGAGCGAATCAACTTTGGATGAAACATCCGAAGTCGATTCGCATAAAACTTTGTTTTAATACTTGGAACCGAACCCGAATTCGGGAAATGTTTTTTTTACAGTATACAGTCTCGCGAGACTTCGCAAAGTAATAACTTAGGCTCATCAGAGCCAATACATTCTAATACTGTACGGAGCTCTTGCTCCGTACGGTATTGAAACAAAGTTTTATGCGAATCGACTTTGGATGTTTCATCCGAAGTCGATTCGCTCATCGCTATTCTACACCACTATACAGGCTCCCTGCAGCCAGGAAATAGCTGTTTAAGGCTACTTTCACACCTGCGTTTAGGTCGGATCCGTCTGGTATGTGCCTAGACGGATCCGCACCTATAATGCAAACGTTTAGATCCGTTCAGAACGGATCCGTTTGCATTACCATGAACAAAATAAAAAAAATAATTTTTTTTTTTTTTTGTTCATGATAATGCAAACGGATCCGTTTTGACTTTACATTGAAAGTCAATGGGAGACGGATCCGTTTGAAAATTGAGCCATACTGTGTCAACTTCAAACGGATCCGTCCCCATTGACTTACATTGTAAGTCTGGACGGATCCGTTTGCCTCCGCACGGCCAGGCGGACACCTGAACGCTGCAAGCTGCGTTCAGGTGTCCGCCTGCTGAGCGGAGCGGAGGCTGAACGCTGCCAGACTGATGCATTCTGAGCGGATCCGCATCCATTCAGAATGCATTAGGGCTGGACGGATCCGTTCGGGGCCGCTTGTGAGCCCCTTCAAACGGAACTCACAAGCGGAGCCCCGAACGCTAGTGTGAAAGTAGCCTAATGCGATTCGCCACAAATAAATCCGAATGGAATCTTTTGGCGAACCGACCAAATGAAATTTTTGAGAAATTCGCTCATCTCTAATTATGATTTAATGTAGATTGTAAATACATTGTAACATTTATTTTATTTTTCTAGTGTGGGTCCAATTTCAGTTCAGCCGTACCCTAAAGCCTCATTCTCTCTTCAGTGTTTGGTCAGTGATTTCCATCAGTGATTGTGAGACAAATCCAGGATTCGAGCCTCCACAGGCATAAGATATAAGGGAAAGATCTACACCTGTTTTGTGTTTAGAGCCGAACCTGGTTTTGACTCAAAATCACAGATGGAAATCACTGACCGAACACAACTGTGTGAATGAGGCATAAACCAACTAATGGGAGACACAGGCGGAACCTGTGGCTAATATCTAATTATTCGTCTAACCAGAGGTGTAAACCAAGGCTTTTGGGACCCATTGCAAAATTTGTTGTTGTGTTTCTCTTGATGGAGGGACTTTTTTGCCCCTTTAAGCACTAGCGTTACCTTGGGGCAGCATGGTGGCTCAGTGGTTAGTACTGAAACATAGAAACATACAATGTGTCGGCAGATAAAAACCATTTGGCCCATCTAGTCTGCCCAATAATTCGTTCACTGGTGCCTTGCAGCGCTGGGGTCCTGGGTTCGAATCTGACTTCTGCATGGAGTTTTGGTTCTCCCTGTGTTTGCGTGGGTTTCCTCCCACATTCCAAAGACATACTGATAGGGAACTTAGATTGTGAGTAGAGATAAGCTAATTTCATATTTTGAAATTCGTTCACGCTTCGTTTGGTGGTAAAAGCAGAATTGCGTTATGGATTCCGTCACCATGGACCATAACGGAATGCATAACGGAATGCCTTTAGAGGCATTCCGTTATACATTCCGTCATAATAGAAGTCCATGGGCTGCAAAACGGATCCGTCCCACTTTCATTATGCAGGGGAGTCCTCTCCTGCATAACGGAATCGGGACGGATCCGTTTTGCAGCCCATAGACTTCTAATATGACGGAATTAATTAGAGGCATTCCGTTATGCATTCCGTCATAGAATTGCGTTATGGTCCGTGGTAACGGAATCCATAACGCAGTTCTGCTTTTACCAACAAAGTGTGAACGAATTTCAAAATATGAAATTCGCTCATCTCTAATTGTTAGCCCCACTGCAGAAATGGAGATGCTAATGACTGTAAAGCGGTACAGAATATAGTAGCGCTATATAAGTGCATTAAATAAATAAGGGTACCAATGATACCAGTTCCAGTACTGTATATGTTCCCATTGTTATTGTGCCCAGCCAGACAGAAGAAGTAGATGTCTGCGCTGTGCCCATCTGTGCAAGCTCTATCAGGGTGTATTCACACTGTGTTATATACAGTTGACACTGTTCTGGGATGGGAAGGAAACTGCGGTTAGATAAAACATGAGAAAAACTAGATTTATCCTCCTTTTAGAACAAGCCATAAATACTTCACAATTATTCCATGGACTGATAATATACTACTACTACCATCATTTTTCCTTTCTTGTGGCTGCTGATTTTCTGAACCTTACACCATGGACTATGTGATTTAGTTAAAGGGATTCTGTCACCAGATTTAACCCTATTAAGCTAGCTGACATTAGTGATGTGCTAATGTCAGCTAAACCTAACTAGCCGATTCCTACTTTTATCTATGCCCCCGTTACACCAGAAATCTAACTCTTATAATATGCTAATTAGCCTCTAGAGGCCTCTGCTCCTAGAGGCTCCGTTCTCCCACCTTTGTCGCCTCCCTCCAAATCCTGATTGACAGGGCCAGGCAGTGCTCGCCTCTGTCTGCCAGCCCTGTGCTCTGATGAAATCTCGCGCCGTTCAGTATTCGGAGCAGACACGGTGAGAAAGCTGTCAGCCTGTGAGCGTCATTCCCTCCCCGCGCCTGCGCCGAATTCTGAACAGCGCAAAATTTCACCAAAGCACAGGGCTGGCAGACAGATGCACGCGCTGCCTGGCCCTGTCAATCAGGACTTGGAGG
Organism: Bufo bufo; assembly: GCF_905171765.1. Lineage (NCBI taxonomy): Eukaryota > Metazoa > Chordata > Amphibia > Anura > Bufonidae > Bufo > Bufo bufo. Next base: position 55,219,988 of record NC_053390.1, read on the forward strand.
GAGACGACAAAGGTCGGCGAAAGGAGCCTCTAGGAGCAGGAACAACGCCCGCCTGCACCTAGAGGCTAATTAGCATATCATAAAAGTTAGATTTCTGGTGTAACGGGGGCATAGATAAAAGTAGGAATAGGCTAGTTAGGTTTAGCTGACAATAGCACATCGCTAATGTCAGCTAGCTTAATAGGGTTAAATCTGGTGACAGAAATATGGATATCTTTGGGGGCAATATTTATTTTTATTTATTATTTTGTATTATTGCGTTCTACTATTGTTTGGCTAAAATAAAAATATTATGTATTTCAAATGATCTTTATTAAAAAATTTCTAAAGTTTTTCCTCCACAGCTTTCAGTTTCGCTGATTCTCCTTCTCATTGAAAACCATCAAAAAACTGCTCTGATAGCCGACGTCGTTGTCTGTACTTTCCTGTCAGCTCATAAAAACGTATTTCCGCTCAAGCTGATATAGAATATGGGTAAATGACTGTTTACGAGCTGTCAGGGGACTAGAGATAAGGGCAACAGATCAAGCTGTCAAATCATTTATCTGATGGAATATATTGAGAAGGAGAAGGAACAGTCTGCAGATGCAGTGAAACTGAAGGCTGTAGAAGACCAACTGTTGACAATTTTAAAAAAAGACCAATTGGAAAAATGACCTTTAGCCCACAATTGGTAGGATGCAATATTAAAAAAGTGCCCCCCCAAAGATGCCCATAGTCTGTACTTATTATGACATTTAAAAACAAAATCTCTCTCCTAGGTACAATAGGCAAAGTATTGTTTGGAGAGTAGATTTGTGCTTAGGTCTAGTGGTTTGAGCCCATGCACCCTGGCATCTAGTGCTTTGATGCTCTACTTCTTGATCTCCAGAGGACTGGTCCTCTAGTCTTGATATTCAGTGGAGGATTTCAGTTCTCCATGATGTCTTGTGGTTTGGTAGTTGTATCCATTGTGTGCATTGGCTTAGTTCTAAGGTTCCTGATGTCTAGTGGTTTAAAGGCTATGTACACCTTTGGGGGCAATGTTCTATTATTGTAGCACTGTACTCATTATGAGGTAAAAAAATCATTATTTCAATTGGTCTTCGTTAAAAATATGGAGTCATTTTCTCCGTACAGAGCGGAGAAGCTCTACTAGCAGCATCTTAATTTTCTCTCTGCTCCGTCAGACAGGGAGCTGATGGGCTCCTTATGTCCTCTCTCTGACCTTATACACACTCATCAAAGCTCAATTCTTATCTTAGTGATCAGATTATGGCTTAAATAAGTGTTTATGACCTATTTGTAATTTAGAGATAAGCGTTATACGCAGAAAGTGAAAGTAAGATGCACACAGCAAAAAAAAGATTTTTAGCCCAAAATGAGTAAAATGCAGTCATAAACAAAATTGCCATTAAAGGTGTACACAGCTTTTAATGTTCCTGTACCTCAGGCATGCTCAATCTGTGGCCCTCCAGCTGTTGCAAAACTACAACTCCCCTCATTCCCAGACAGCCTACAGCTATCAGCCTAAGGAAGGGCATGGTGGGAATTGTAGTTTTACAACAGCTGGAGGGCCGCAGGTTGAGCATCCCTGCTATACCTGATCTCCAGTGTCCAGTACTTTTTATACTTATGCTTTGTCCATGATGCCCAGTAGCTTGATGATCTAAAGGGGTTGAGTTCCTTGGTTCTATGATGGTCCCTTGTGTCCAGTGGTTTCATGCTATAGTCCCTGATTAATTAATTAAATCTATAGCCCTTGATGTCTTTGCTGTGAGTCTCTGTCCCTGATGTTTAGTCAATTATTTAACTTGGCCACGATGACCAATGACTTGCAGCTTTTGTTCCATAAAGTCCAAAAGATCTCCTATGTCAAGGATCTCTGATCTTCGATGTACAGTGACTTAGTGTTTTGTTCTCTAATCTCTGTATTCCAGCATTTAGGGTTCATATCTCTGATGTCCACTATATGATTCCATACCTGACATCTCCTGGCTTGGTGCTGCAGTGCTCGATGACCCCTGACTTAGTCCTTTTTGTTCAGATGATTTGGCCTGAGACTTGATTCTTTGGCCCTTGAAGTCCAATGGTTTATCTTTCAAGTCCTTGATGTCTGTTAGCCTGATGCCTTAGCCCCATGCGCCCACTGGCCAGTCCCATGTGTCCTTTGCTTTGAGATTCCAGATCTACCATGAGAGTTGTGTAATTCCCACCAGCCTTTTGTTGTCTGAACACCACCTGCTTACCAAACGCTTAACAAACAGGAAATCAAATAATACTTCTTAATTGCTCACAAAACTCATCAGTCCGATGTTTCGCCAGTCGGATTGTATTGTATTCATTTAGTTTTCGTGTACCTTTTTGTTGTGACATAGTCTTCTAATCCTTCTTCTTCAATGATGAATGGAGCAGCTATACATTAAATTTCGAGATGTTTTTGAACGGTACATTGGTTAAGCTGTAGAGGAACATTAGAATTTAATTTCTCAAATTCCACATCTTTGTCCATTAATTTGCCTTCCATTGCCGGAGGGACACTGATATACGGCTGGAAACCAGTCCAGCGATTACTTCATTATTAATAAGCTCCCTCCCTGCACGCAGCGGTTTCCAATAACAACCTGTGCAGATCTGGGTTATAACTCTAGGTCAGTACAGGATAATTACTGAATGTACACAGTGACTGCACCAGCAGAATAGTGAGTGCAGCTCTGGAGTATAATACAGTATGTATCTCAGGATCAATACAGGATAAGTGTCACGGCTGTATGTGAGCAACAAGAGTATACACAGTAAAAAGAGCTACTGACCGGACCCAAACTAGGGAGGATAAAGGGTGACCCCTGTCAGACCCTCAAAGCTCTCCCTATGCTGCTAAAGCACATGCCCGGATCCAAATGGCGGAACGAGGCATGCCCACGTACCTAAGACTGATGACCACTGTAACCCCTACAATAGTGGAAGGGGCACGGCCACCGGTGCCCTGCTCAGTATATGGAGGGAACCGTGGCCACCTCAGATCCAGTCAGAAAATAACCAGGTGCACAACAATGTCTGCACACTTAGCTGAAGGTGCTGCAGCCGCAGAGAAGACGGATCCAAGGACAGCTGGCAATATCCGGAGTGCTTGCTGCAGCAGAACACAGGTCCAGAGAACTGATAGCTACAAGTGAAGATACTCAAGCAAGAGCTACAACTGAAATGAGAAATATAATCCACGCCCTACAATAGGAGGAGGGGTGATTTAAAGGCAGGGAAATCAACCGCAGGAGGAACAGCTGGGAGAAAGGAAACAGAAAGTAAAGACTTCATCACAGGGGCGGAGAAACAGAGCAGTGAGAACTCCTCCAAACTCTAGTAGTGACATCATCACAGGGGTGTAGAAACAGAGCTGTGAGAACGTCTCAAAGCTCTGGTAGTGACAGTACCCCCCCCCTCTACGGGTGGACTCCGGACACCCAGGACCCACCTTCTCAGAATGAGCCCTATGAAATGCCCTGATGAGGCGAGTGGCTTTAATGTCCGACACCGGAACCCACATCCTCTCCTCAGGACCATAACCCTTCCAATGAACGAGGTACTGAAGAGAACCGTGGACAATGCGAGAGTCCACAATTCTGGAAACCTCAAACTCCAGATTGCGATCAACCAAAATCGGAGGAGGAGGCAAAGAGGAGGGTACCGTGGGCTGGACATATGGTTTTAAGAGAGATCTGTGAAATACATTATGTATCTTCCAAACCCGTGGAAGATCAAGACGGAAGGCAACAGGATTGATGACTGACAAGATTTTATAAGGCCCAATAAACTTGGGACCCAATTTCCAGGAGGGAACCTTCAGTTTAATATTTCTTGTAGACAACCACACCAGATCACCCACATTCAGGTCCGGACCAGGCACACGTCTCTTATCAGCCACACGCTTATACTTCTCACTCATCTTTCTAAGATTACTCTGAATCTTTTGCCAAATGGTAGACAAAGACGAGGAAAATCTCTCCTCCTCAGGTAAACCAGAAAGAGCCCCTCCCGAGAATGTCCCAAACTGCGGATGGAACCCATATGCACCAAAGAATGGTGACTTATCAGAAGATTCCTGACGACGGTTGTTCAGAGCAAACTCAGCAAGAGGGAGAAATGAACACCAATCCTCCTGGTTCTCTGCCACAAAACAGCGCAAATATGTCTCCAGATTCTGATTGATGCGCTCAGTCTGACCATTCGACTGCGGGTGAAAAGCAGAAGAGAAGGACAGCCGAACCCCCAGGCGAGAACAGAAAGCCTTCCAGAACCTGGACACAAACTGCGTGCCTCTATCGGAAACAATATCAGAGGGAATGCCGTGCAATTTAACAATATGGTCGACAAAAGCTTGCGCCAACGTTTTAGCATTGGGTAAACCAGGGAAAGGTACGAAATGAGCCATCTTGCTAAAACGGTCCACCACCACCAGGATCACCGACTTCCCCGAGGAACGAGGAAGATCCGTGATAAAGTCCATGGACAGGTGTGTCCAAGGACGGGAAGGTATGGGTAACGGGAGAAGGGAACCTGAAGGCCGTGAACGAGGGACCTTAGCGCGAGCGCACGTCTCACAAGCAGCCACAAAACCCTCCACCGACTTACGAAGAGCCAGCCACCAAAATCTCCGAGCAATGAGATCTACTGTGGCTCTACTCCCGGGGTGACCAGCAAGAACCGTATCATGATGCTCCTTGAAGAGTTTGTGACGTAGCTCAGGAGGCACGAACAACTTCCCAGAAGGACAACGGGCAGGTGCCTCAGTCTGAGCAGCCTGGACCTCGGCCTCCAAATCGGAATATAGAGCAGAAACAACTACCCCCTCCGCCAAAATGGGACCCGGGTCCTCGGAGTTTCCTCCTCCCGGAAAACAGCGAGAGAGAGCATCAGCCTTCACATTTTTGATCCCAGGTCGGAATGTAACGACAAAATTGAATCTGGAGAAGAACAGAGACCATCTGGCCTGTCTCGGATTCATACGCCTGGCCGACTCCAAGTATGCCAGATTCTTATGGTCGGTAAAAACGGTGATAGGGTGCCTGGCCCCCTCCAACCAATGGCGCCATTCCTCGAAAGCCAACTTGATGGCCAACAACTCCCTATCTCCCACATCATAGTTTCTCTCTGCTGGGGAGAGTTTTTTAGAGAAAAAGGCACAGGGTCGCCATTTGGCAGGAGAAGGGCCCTGGGACAAAACTGCACCCACACCCACCTCGGAAGCATCCACCTCAACAATAAAAGGTAAGGAAACATCGGGATGCACCAAGACGGGAGCAGACGCAAAACTCTCTTTAATCTTAGAAAAGGCTGCAAGCGCCTCCTCCGACCAAGAGGAAAAATCTGCCCCCTTTTTTGTCATGTCAGTAAGGGGTTTGACAACAGAGGAATAATTCAAAATGAACTTTCTGTAATAGTTCGCAAAACCCAGAAAGCGCATCAATGCCTTCTGATTCTCAGGAAGCTCCCACTCAAGTACAGCACGGACCTTCTCCGGATCCATGCGAAAACCAGAAGCAGAGAGGAGAAAACCCAGAAATTGAATCTCCGATACCATAAAAAGACATTTCTCCAGCTTGGCGTACAATTTATTTTCCCGCAGAATCTGCAGAACCTGAAAAAGATGATCCTGATGGGTCTGAACATCAGGGGAAAAAATCAAAATATCATCAAGATACACCAATACAAATTTCCCCATTAAATGGTAGAAAATACTATTAACAAAATGCTGAAAGACGGCCGGAGCATTCATCAGGCCGAAAGGCATAACGAGAGTCTCGAAAATGCCCGTTAGGAGTATTAAAGGCCGTTTTCCATTCATCCCCCTCTCTGACCCTGACCAGGTTGTACGCGCCTCTCAAATCCAATTTGGAAAAAACCTTGGCCCCAACAATTTGGTTGAAGAGGTCCGGGATCAGAGGAAGGGGATAGGGATCGCGAATCGTGATACGGTTCAGCTCCCTAAAATCTAGGCAAGGTCTCAGAGAGCCATCTTTTTTTTTAACAAAAAAAAAACCCGCGGCCACAGGTGACTTTGAGGGACGAATATGCCCCTTATCGAGACTCTCGGAGATATAAGTTCGCATTGCGATTCTTTCCGGTTGTGAGAGATTGTAGAGGCGTGCTTTTGGCAGCTTGGCGCCGGGAATGAGGTTAATGGGACAGTCAAACTCCCGGTGAGGAGGTAGCTCCTGAACACCGCTCTCGGAAAACACGTCCGAGAAATCAGAGAGAAATGATGGCACAGTTTTAGTAGACACCTCTGCAAAAGTCGCTGTGAGACAATTCTCTCTACAAAAGTCACTCCACTCATTTATTTGCCTTCCTTGCCAATCAATAGTGGGGTTATGTCTAGTGAGCCAGGGTAACCCTAAAACTAGAGGAGAAGGCAATCCGTTAAGGACAAAACAAGATATATCCTCCACATGAGTGTCACCTACAGCTAGCCGGATATTGTGAACAATGCCCTTCAGAGATCTCTGTGAGAGTGGAGCAGAGTCAATAGCAAAAACAGGTATATCCTTTTCTAATGTGCAGACCTGAAAACCATGCATGGCTACAAATTGAGTGTCAATAAGATTGACGGCCGCTCCACTAGCGACAAAAATCTCACAAGAAATTACCTTGCTCTCTAGCGCCACCCTGGCAGACAGGAGAAAACGGGAACTGCAGGTCAGAGGAAAAGCATCAATTCCTACATCAACTTTGCCCAAAGTAGCAGATGAAGCAGAACTTGATGATTTACCTTTTGAGGTTTTTCTCTTATTATCGCTCTTAGTACAGTTCAAGAATCTCCTAGACGGACAAACATTTGCCAAATGACCTATGCCCCCACAACAAAAACACACCATACTCTGAGGACTAAATCCTCTTTTATCAGGGGCAAGTCGACCTAGCTGCATGGGCTCCTCCTCAGAGGGGAGCGAGACAGGATGAGGCCCCTGCACACTGAATGAGTCCGCACCATTGCCCCTAGACTGACAATGGCTGGACAGAGAGGTCTTGTTTCTTTCTCTTAGACGCCTGTCAAGGCGTACCGCCAATGACATGGCAGACTCTAAGGACGTTGGTCTCTCATGGAAAGCAAACGCATCTTTCAATCTCTCTGAGAGACCATGACAGAACTGACTCCGGAGTGCAGCATCATTCCAACCTGAATCAGCTGCCCATCTCCGAAATTCAGAACAATAAAGCTCCGCAGACAGTTTGTTCTGGCATAAAACACGTAAGTTAGATTCGGCCAAAGCAACACGATCCGGGTCATCATATATCTGCCCCAGGGCCACGAAAAATCTTTCCACGGATCGAAGGGAGGGATCCCCTGATGGCAGCGAAAAAGCCCAAGTCTGAGCATTACCCCTGAGCAGGGAGATGACAATCCTCACCCTCTGCTCCTCCTTACCAGAGGAGTGGGGACACAAGCAAAAATGGAGTTTGCATGCCTCTCTGAAGCGAACAAAATTCTCACTGCCCCCGGAGAACGTTTCCGGAAGTGAGACCTTTGGCTCGCAACAGACTCCATGAGCCGGAGCAGAGCCCAATGCTTGAAGCTGAGTCATAGATTGACGGAGATCCGCTACTTCCAAAGAAAGACCCTGCATGCGGTCAACCAGGCCAGAAAGCGGATCCATGTCAAAAAAGGACGGTTTTGGTGGATTATAATGTCACGGCTGTATGTGAGCAACAAGAGTATACACAGTAAAAAGAGCTACTGACCGGACCCAAACTAGGGAGGATAAAGGGTGACCCCTGTCAGATCCTCAAAGCTCTCCCTATGCTGCTAAAGCACATGCCCGGATCCAAATGGCGAAACGAGGCATGCCCACGTAACCCCTACAATAGTGGAAGGGGCACGGCCACCGGTGCCCTGCTCAGTATATGGAGGGAACCGTGGCCACCTCAGATCCAGTCAGAAAATAACCAGGTACACAACAATGTCTGCACACTTAGCTGAAGGTGCTGCAGCCGCAGAGAAGACGGATCCAAGGACAGCTGGCAATATCCGGAGTGCTTGCTGCAGCAGAACACAGGTCCAGAGAACTGATAGCTACAAGTGAAGATACTCAAGCAAGAGCTACAACTGAAATGAGAAAAATAATCCACGCCCTACAATAGGAGGAAGGGTGATTTAAAGGCAGGGAAATCAACCGCAGGAGGAACAGCTGGGAGGAAGGAAACAGAAAGTAAAGACTTCATCACAGGGGCGGAGAAACAGAGCAGTGAGAACTCCTCCAAACTCTAGTAGTGACATCATCACAGGGGTGGAGAAACAGAGCTGTGAGAACGTCTCAAAGCTCTGGTAGTGACAGTAAGTAATGTAATGTATATGCACAGTGACTCCACCAGCAGCAGGGCCGGTACAAGGCAGGGGCCGAAGGAGCGGGTGCCCTGGGCGCTACCATTTGCGGACAGGAGGGGGGCGCAGGTGAAGTGCCAGCAGTGTACAGCTTCACTGTACCACATTAGCCAAGCGCCACTTGCTGTGCTTGCTGTGCTGAGTGCGCTCCTGCACCCGCCTACACCGTCCACACCAGCCATGTCAGCGCTGCTCCTTCTCTCCCCCTATGAATTTTGTGCCGACTGCGCTCGTGGCTCGGGCTCCCTTTCCTCCTCTGCGTTTCCTCGCCCCCCCCCCCCCCATGGAGGATTCATTTGGTTGATACCACCGGCGTGCGCCGTGTGACGTCACGCGGCTCACGCCGGAGGCGAGGTGTGAGGTGAGAGAGGGAGGACTCGCGCAGCCTACAGGGAGCTGTGTCGGCGCGTGAAGAACAAGCCACGAGGAGCCTGCCTTCACTAGCTGCTACTCACACACAGACTGTAAAAAGTAAGAAAATAATGTAATACAAATAACAAACTAATTTTTTTCTTAAAAACGGGGGGAGGGGGGGGGGGGGCGCAGTTTGCCATCTTCGCCCTGGGCACCAAATGGCCTTGTCCCAGCCCTGACCAGCAGAATAGTGAGAACAGCTCTGGAGTATAATACAGGATGTAACTCAGGATCAGTACAGGATAAGTAATGTAATGTATGTGCACAGTGACTCCACCAGCAGAATAGTAAATGCAGCTCTAGAGTATAATACAGAATGTAACAGGATCAGTACAGGATAAGTAATGTAATGTATGTACACAGTGACTCCACCAGCAGAATAGCGAGTGCAGCTCTGGAGGATAATACAGGATGTAATTTAGGATCAGTACAAGATAAGTAATGTATGTATAAAGTGATGAATCCTACCTTTAATATAAGTAGTGTATGTACATAGTAACTCCAGAAGCAGAATACTGAGTGCAGCTCCGAAGTATAACGCACAATGAATTTAGGATCAGTACAAGGTAAGTAATGGGAAGAAGGGATGCAAATGAGCTCTTAACAAGCTCTGCCTCTGATGCCACCAAATGTAAGGCAGCGATCCTACAAGTCAATGTTCGACCTTTTAAATAGGCCTTGAGACATGACTTGGACAATAACTAAGCCAGCACCTCTTCTGCAGATAGCTGTTTAGGGGTGATTGCCCCTCTTCAGTGCAGATTAGAGAGTACTGGCTTAACTGGGTGAGAGGCCTGAGTCAGGATTTGGGGGATACTATATTTCCTTATGGAGGGAGGATGCTTATAGGTCATGCACGTCCCTGTGGAATTCTGGGAAGAAGGTATGCAAATGAGAAAAAAAAAGATAAGTAATGTAATGTATGCACACAGTGACTCCACCAGCAGAATAGTGAGTGCAGCTCTGGAGTATAATACAGGATGTAACTCAGGATCAGTACAGGATAAGTAATGTATGTACACAGTGACTCCACCAGCAGAATAGTGAGTGCAGCTGTAAAGTATAATACAGTATGTAACTCAGGATCAGTACAGGATATGTAATGTATGTACACAGTGACTCCAGCAGCAGAATAGTGAGTGCAGCTCTGGAGTATAATGCAGGATGTAACTCAGGATCAGGACAGGATAAGTAATGTATGTACACAGTGACTCCACCAGCAGAATAGTGAGTGCAGCTCTGGAGTATAATGCAGGATGTAACTCAGGATCAGGACAGGATAAGTAATGTAATGTATGTACACAGTGACTCCACCAGCAGAATAGTGAGTGCGGCTCTGGAGTATAATACAGGATGTAAGTCAGGATCAGTACAGGATAAGTAATGTAAAGTATATGCAAGGAGACCTTCCGGCCCGTCCCTTTCCCCCGCCGACGCCACGCACCCATTTTTAGACCTGGCGTAAGCGGGGAAGAAGTCGCAGATCCTGCCGCAACATGGCACGATATAGAATCTGCACCAAATATACCGTATGCCACAAAAGTGGCGTTTATCTGTTTGTAAATGAACCCCTTTATATCTCATTTATACTTTGCGACTTTTTAAAATGTCACAAAAAAATTGCATCTCCAACCCCCTGGCATACTAAAAGTGGTGAAGCCACATCACTCCTGCGCCAAATTTAATAAAGCCAAACGCCAACTTCATAAATTTGATGCAGGTAAATCCAATTTTAAAAATAACGGGAAAAACACCCCTACAATGATAAATTCCCCCATAATCTGTATAATGGTGCTGAGAGGTGAATACCTGCCAGGGTAGAGCAGAATTCCGCAGGCACTCGTGGCTCTCAGTTTTGTGCAGATGCTCTCAATTTTCCGCCTTCAGGAATCACAACCCTCTTTCTGCTTTTTGGAACAGTTATTGGAAAAATACCCCTTGAGACTTTTTGTGGGATTGTGAGCCAGGCTCAAAGAGCGTGTGTGGCGAAAGGATTAGAAGCATCCTTAGAATGTCTCTCCTGAATTGTTTCTGGGGTTATTATTTAGTAGATTTTGACATAATTTTGGGAACTTTTGCATTTTAATCCAATAAATAAGGGAATTTATTTTCCCCGTGCTGCTTCTGCAAAACCATCTTCCCACATTAGCTCAATAAATACCTGACATGCTGAGACCTTGCTACTTCCCTGAAATACTCTGTGCTGATATGGGTTATGATCCTTCCACTCTCTTTTCCATGTGATCTCTCCTCACATACAGTACATCCCTGAATATATAACACTCTGCACTCCAAGCTCTGCACAGGTCTCTCCTAAAATACTCTGTGCTGTTGGATAAACCTGGTTCTATTCATTATCTCCCACTTGCTCTTCGGTCCTTTCTCCTATGATAGCTGTCTGCACGCCTTCAATAGTTGTCTGCCGAACACGTGTTTCAGTATCATTCACAACACTCCCCATATACATGCACTTGCTCTCTCCCTATAACAGCTCAGGGTGTGTGTCCTTTCTGCAGCACCTCTCTCCCTATCACAGCTCTGGAGGCATGTCCTTTCTGCTGCAGCTCTCTCCCTATCACAGCTCAGGAGGCATGTCCTTTCTGCTGCAGCTCTCTCCCTATCACAGCTCAGGGGGCATGTCCTTTCTGCAGCACTCCTCTCTTTTACAGCTCACAGGTTGTGTGCTTTCTGCGGCAGCTCTCTCCCTATCACAGCTCAGGGGGCGTTTTCTTTCTGCTGAAGCCCTTTCCCTGTCACAGAGCTGCTGCAGAAAAGACACACCTCCTCAGCTGTGATAGGTAGAGAGCTGCAGCAGAAAAGACACACCCTCTGAGCTGTGATAGAAAGAGATCTGCTGCAGAAAGGACATGTACCCTGAGCTGTGATAGGGAGAAAGCTGCAGCAGAAAGACCCATCCCCTGAGCTGTGAAAAGGAGAGAGCTGCAGCATAAAGGACACATCTCTGAGCTGCGATAGAGACAGCTACTGTAGAAAGGAAGCTTCCCCTGAGCTGTGATAGGGAGAGAGATGCATCAAAAGGGACACACCCTCTGAGCTGTGATTCCGAGAGAGCTACTGCAGAAACAACACACCCTTTGAGCTATGATAGGGAGAGAGCTGCAGCAGAAAGGACATGCCTCCTGAGCTGTGATAGGGAGAGAGCTGCAGCAGAAAGGACATGCCTCCTGAGCTGTGATAGGGTGAGAGCTGCATACTGTCCCTGGACACACTTACTGAGAAAGGACACACACCCTGAGTTGCCAGCTTGAAATAAATCTAGCAGGGCTATTGGAGCAATGAATGAGGAGATCTCTGGATCCATGTGAGGTACAGGGCCGGTTCTAGCTTTCTTTGAAAGAGATTGTCATGCACTATAAGATGATGGTTTTATCATGGGATAACTCTGTAAGAGCTCCCTCTGCTGGCAGAAAACAGGAAGGGGCAGAAGCACAAAGCAGTTTATTAGATCCTGCAGTTCTCAGTAATCTCTGGACTCCTCTGAATGCTGGTAACATTCCTGATTTTAGCTGTACTACTCCCACCTCCGGCGGTTGCCTGGCAACTCCGGCCGCAGCCCCGTAATGTGCTGTAGGTGTTACTCCATAGTGTGCGGTTTTATAGGTGCTGGATTTTTTTATGTAATTTCTGCATCAAACCAGAGCAGCATGGCCGACGCGGGGGCGGGGATAAAAAGTGATTGCCCCCTTCCAGAGAATTTTAGATTCTGATATTTCATTTTTTATTTCATTGCTGTATTTTTTTTTATTTTTTTTAGGGAACTCCGCAGGATAGATCATCAGTATCAGATCGGTGGGGAACCAACCTCCACCGATCAGCCGTTTGAAGAGGTTGCGCGGCTTCGGTGAGGGCTGCAGCCTCCTCACAGCAAACCAAGCACAGCGCCACCCATTGTATAGTGGCTGTACTTGGTATTGCAGCCCAGGACCATTCTCTTGACTGGTACTGAGCTGCACATAGCTCATGTAACCGATGAACGTGACCTCACCAGAACACCTCGGCCTCTTTAAACAGCTGATCAGCAGGGGGGCCAGGAGTGAGAGCCTCGCCCGTCAGATATTGAATAGGCCATCAATAGTAAAATCCGAGAATGCCCCTTTAAAGGGATTGTTTAAGATTAGTAAACACAGCTGCTCTCTTCCGAAACAGCGCCACACCTGTCCACAGGTTGTATGTGGCATTGCAGCCAGGAGCTCCATCTGGAAGAAAGCAGATTTTTTTGTGGAGTTACGGTGCAAACCTGACGGAGCCCCAAATGGCGTCACCACAAATTCACCTCTGCAGCATCGGAATATTTTGCCCCCTGTATTGTAATTCCTGGCATGTCATGCATTCTCTTTATGGGTGGGAATATAGGGCAACAGCTGCCTCGAGTTTTCTTTTCCCATGTCTTTGCCTACTCCGGTCTCGCCCTGCAATCCAAAATATCAAATAAAATTGGAGTTTCCAAGAAATTAGACTTTGAATCCCCTTTGGACTGGTGGGTGGAGGGTAGTTCACAATTTGGTCTGTTAGTACCTCCATTACTGTCTGTAGTACCTCCATTACTCCACCTTTTAAAATTATTTCGAGTGTTAACATTTAAAACTGACTAATTTCCTAATAGAGTTGTTGTTGCTCCACTTTTGCGGCAAAAATACAGCAGAATCAACCCTATTAAATTGACAAGTAGGGTAAATCCTTCTGATTAAAATGACCCCTGTCTTGTGAAAATTGGTTGCGGCGTTCCCAAGAAATAATACTTTTATTTTTCATGCAAAAGAGGACTTCGGTACATTGGGCAGCACTGTAAAGCTGAAGTGCTAAGCCCTAACCACTCAGGGCACTGAAGCCCTAAATTGCATAATACATAAAAGTCTTTTTGTTAGGAATACCATAACTAATTTTCACAAGTCAGGTATCATTCATTTTAATCAGCAGAATTAACCCTACCAGGCAATATACTCGGGTTTAGTGATGGACGAACATCTGCCGGAATGGTTCGCGAACGTGATCGCCCGAACGCGATCAAATGTTCGCGAACCGCAAGTTCGTGGCCGGTCCCATTCATTTTAATGGCAGGCGAACCTGAAAAACCTTTAGCTCATATTTGCAGCCAAGAAATAATTACTAGAAGTGCACAAATAGTCCCACAGCATGGACAGTGACATACCAGATGTATTATTCCAATTTGCGATCTCTATTTATTATTTTTTTCAATGCGAAATATCGGCAATATAATGTTCGCGTACGCGCATGCGCAAATGCACTGTACAGTACCCAAATGCACTATAAAGAAAGTATATTGGTATATAACACCCCGCTTCAATTAGTTTTTTTGTGGGACAACTGGTATATCACACCAGTAGAAATGATTTGTTCCAATAACGCTCGTCCCTCTATATACCTGCAGTATCGCAGCAGAACCGCACACGACTGCCGCACAATACAAATGCACTATAATATACTGTCTAACATAGAAAGTATATTATAACATTGTACAAGGAAGGCAATCCATTAGAATATACATGAAGATAAAACGTAACCTTTAATAATTTTACTATGAGGGTCCATCCACACGTCCGTAAGTGTTTTGCGGATCCGCAAAACACGGACACCGGCAATGTGCATTCCTCAATTTGTGGACCGCACAACGCCGGCACTATAATAGAAAATGCCTAATCTTGTCTGCAATTGCGGACAAGAATAGGACATTTTCAATTTTTTTGCGGAAACGGAAGCACAGATGCGGAAGTGCGGATCCGCAAATGCGGATGCGGACAGCACATTCCGGCCCTATTGAACATGAGTGGGTCTGCACCCGTTCCGCAAAATTGCGGAACGGATGCAGACCCATTTTGCGGACTTGTGAATGGAAAAGATATCCCTCAAAATGAAAATAAATTAAATTATTAAAGTTAAAGGGGTTCTGCACTTTGTTTTAACTGATGATCTATCCTCTGGATAGATCATCAGCATCTGATCGGCGGGGGTCCGACACCCGGGACCCCCGTCGATCAGCTGTTTGAGAAGGCAGCGGCGCGGCCTTCTCACTGTTTACCGCTGGCCCAGTGATGTCACGACTAGTATCAACTAGCGTGGGCGGGGCTCAGCTCCATTCAAGTGAACAGAGCTTAGCCCCGCCCATACTAGTTGATACTAGTCGTGACGTCACTGGGCCAGCGGTAAACAGCGAGAAGGCCACGGCGCTGCTGAAGCGCCGCTGCCTTCTCAAACAGCTGATCGGCGGGGGTCCTGGGTGTCGGACCCCCGCCGATCAGATGCTGATGATCTATCCAGAGGATAGATCATCAGTTAAAACAAAGTGCAGAACCCCTTTAAGCAAAAAGCATAGATGTGGTCGGCAATAACAAGTGCTCGGCGGCACTAAATCAGGTGTTCGGCGGCACCAAATCAGAAACCATATGTCCTACCACAATCCAGTGCACATCGATGAATCCAGGAGGGAAAGCAAAAACCATCCATCCCTGGGCTAGATGATGATGTGGTATTAAAGGACAGGGTGGGCAAAGAACTGTCCCTGATATTGCCCTACAGGGGGGTGCTATTCTGGCCCTGATAGCCTAACCACAGACCACCCGCCCTGATAAGAGCGACCCCGTCCGGAACCTTAGCCTATATAAAAATGGCCCTAGTAAGCCCCTAGCCCCTAGGCCCCTGACTTCTAGGTGATCACTATATAGATCTATGTGTTTTTCACTCATTATAAAAGTATATTATAAGTATATCGCACCCCTCAGTGTATCACACCTATCGATAGCACACCTATACTAGTGCTTAAAAGGACTTTTGTGGCCCTATTAGCTAGCGTTTGGTGTCCCTAACAGCCTGTCCCTGCTCCACACAGCAACCTCTCCCTACACTGGCAAAACACTGAATGTAAAATGGCGGCCAGATCGGGTTTATTTATAAGGTAGGGGGTGTGTCCATGGGCCGAAATGTCTCAATTGGCTGTCCTGTACATGGGTCATGGGTCAAAGTTCTTTATAATGTAAAAGAATATGGCGGGCACGAATTTCTCCATATGTTCGCATGTTCGGCGAATCGCGAACACGCAAAGTTCGCAGCGAAACGACCGCCGGGCAAACCGCAAGGCCATTTCTACTGGGTTTTAATAGGATTGATCCTGCTGACAGTTGCTCTTTAAATGGTAACATTCTGCCACCACTAGAGGGAGCTGACTGCATAGTGTTTTATTGTTGAGGTCAATGTATAACTGTCACATAAGGTAGGGAACAGTGCAGCCCTGAACTCCATTTCACCACTGCCCCTACCTACTTGAACGATCGACTCTAAATGGCAGCCACCAACTGGTCGATGGTCCCTAAGCTGGATAAGTGCACTAGACCTAAACTAGAGGGGGTGGGAAGAGTCAGACAGGCCAGACTCTGAGTCCAATACCAGACAGGGTCAATACGAGGAAGTCACGTCAGGAGTCAAATCGGCAGACAAAGACGAAGTCAAAAGAAGGTCGGTGGTCAGAAATCCAGAGGAAGGAAGCACATGATGCCTCCACCGAGCCTGATTGTCCCAGCAGCCCTGCTACCTGATAGTCCGACCAGTCTTCGGGGCTGGTTGCTACAGCGCAGGCAGGTAAGTACATGACAATACCAGCATGCAGTAAGCTCCCCCTAGTGGTGGCTGCTGCAATCAGAATTTTAGCATTTTATAGAAGCTATAAAGGAGCTGTCCAGAGGCGTCGGCCCCCATTATAACCTTCTCAACAGAAGAATAGGTTTAACGGAATCATCTTTTAATAATTATCCTTCTATAGGGCTGGGTCCATGAAGTGCTATCAGCGGTGGTGTAATGTCATCATCTGGAGTATTTGCTATAGCCTGGACCAGCCCAAGACAAACATCTTGCAGGAGTGATGGTCGGAGCTGATGCGTGTAGCCACTTATCTCTCCAGAGATGGATGTATAATAGAGTTCACTCCAGTCCAGTGTTTACCGTCATAGAGCAGTCCAATCATTATACACAGAAAACGCCCTGCTTCGCGGATGGATAAGTCGAGGCGGCAGGTGTATTGTCATGGGGAGTGAGGGGGGGGGGGGGGATAAGCCGCTGCCAGACACCTCTGATCCTTGCTTCACCCAGAGCTCCCTGCATGAGTCATACTGCGGTACAATGCCCCCATGCACTTTGCTACATAATACTATGCTACAAAGCTAATTTTGTACCGCCATTCACTGTCCATGTAATACCACCGCACACAGACTATATTCACACGTCAAGGTTTTATTTCTTTTTTTTCACAGCTTTCCAAAAAGACAGCCCAGCCCTTTGACATTAAGCAAATTTTGTACCGCCATTCACTGTCCATATAATACCGCCGCACACAGCCTACATTAACACGTCAAGGTTTTATGCAATTTTTTTTTTCACGGCTTTCCAAAAAGACAGCCCAGTCCTTTAACATTATGGTACTTTTGAAAGCTCAGCAGCTCTTCTATGAACAACCGCACAATAATAATGTGATAAGACTTGGAAGCCACGTCCTCTTTTACCATCACAAGTGACGATCGATAGCTTTCTCAACCATTTTTATTTATTTCACCAGTGCATTTAAAAACTAACTTTGCATTTAAAAAAAAAAAAAAAAAGTTTATCGTTTTGTGTCGACAGCTCCTCAGCATTCCGCATGTGTCTGTGTTTCCATGGTAACAGACTACAAACAGACCCTGAGTAGTCTATTCCTGCAGTAACATTCCCTTCCATTTCTCCCTATTTCTACCTTGCAATATGACTGCAGGATCAGACTACATAGGGTTTTTTGTAGTCTGTGACCATGGAGACGTATAGGAGTGCATAGGAGCTGTAGACACAAAACGGTAGATTCATTTTAATTAAGACTACTTGCAAAACTGTTTATTTTTTCATTTTTTTATGCATTGGAGCTGTATAATAAATACCTGTAAAGGTGGACAACTGAAGACCCCCCCCCCATATATTGGATTATCGTCGACTGAACCTGTTGCTTGTTGGGGAAGGAAGGATCGGGCGAGTTGAATTTCAACAACCCAAACTTTTGTTCTGACATGATGTAGCCCTCTCCTCCCTTGCGATTGAGAATACATGCATGCTCGGCTGAACCAAGCATGCATGTGTAAAGGGGATTCAGAAGTAATATCTGCCAGCCTAATGAGCATTTGGCCCACAGCTATTGAAGGTTTATGGGTATCTTAAGACCACTTTGGACTTGATCCACCACTGTAGATTATTCTTTAGTTTCTGGCCCTGAGGAAGGTCTCCTCCAGCCTTGGTAATGAGCGGCAGGGAGGAATCAGAACGGCTTTGTTTAAGTTTGATAAGTGTGAAAGAGCAGGAGATTAGGACAATGGAGTCATGCTGTACAAACCTCAACCATCCTGCACTGTTGTTAGTTTCCAGCTGGTCACCATGACAGAGCACATCCACCTACCTGATATCTAATCTTCTCATTAAAAGCCTCTCCAGGACTATGGAGGTTGTGGACCTCTATAAAAAGGGGGTACTTGCTGCCATGTTCTTAAAGGGGTTCTCCACTGGCGGGTGCAGGGTGCTCCACTGGTGGGACTTCAGCTGTCGTTTGTGGGGGGAATAGGCATCAAACTTCCAGTTTCCCTGCAGCACCCCCACAGGGGAAATAAAGAATTACACATTTCCCTTTGAAGTTAAAGGAGTTGATTCACCTGGGCATATACGCTATATCTACAGGATATCATATACCATAAATGTCTGATAGGTGCAAGACCCACCTCTGGGACTCACTCCTGTCTCAGGAGAGTGACCCCGTTAGTGAATAGAGAGGTGTCTGTGCATTCACAACTCTCTCAATTCACTGCTATGAGACCTCTAAGAGTAACCGAATAAGCATGCAAGAATGTTTTTGAAGTCCTATAGCAGCTAATGGTCGGATTATCTGGGAATTTAAATTGATGACGCATCTGTCACTATCAGATCGGTCAGGGTCCGACATCCCTGCTGATCCTGAGGATAGGTCATCATTATTAATTCCTGCGTAACCCCTTCAACACTGACAGAACATCTGATATTA
This sequence comes from Bufo bufo, assembly GCF_905171765.1. Classification (NCBI taxonomy): domain Eukaryota; kingdom Metazoa; phylum Chordata; class Amphibia; order Anura; family Bufonidae; genus Bufo; species Bufo bufo. Next base: position 55,238,815 of record NC_053390.1, read on the forward strand.
AATCTGATGTTAAAGCTACACAGTGATCTCTTAAAGGGGATATCCAGATTTACAAAAGCATACACCTTATGGGCCGCATGGTGGCTCAGTGGCTAGAAGCACTGGGGTCCTAGGTTCAAATCCCACCAAGGACATTATCTTCACGGAGTTTGTATGTTCTCCCCAGTGGGTGGGTTTCTTCTTACACTCCAAAGGCATACTAATAGAGAATCTAGAATGTGAACTCCATAGGGGACAGAGAGTGATAATAATGTCTGCACTATCCAAACAAACAAAGTAAACCTTGGACCTCGGGTTGTGTCTAGTTCTACTGTTAAAATTCATTGAAGTGAATGGAGCTGTCCTGCAATGCCACGTATAACCTGTGGACTCATGAGAGTCTAGGAAGCTTAGCTGAGATATGAGGAGCTGTCTGGTGGGATCTTCATTAGAGATGCGTAAAATGTAGAAAAAATATAATTCAGGTACCAATCAATTCTATCCGAATGAAATATGCTCCAATTGTCCTGGAAGTTGGTATATAACACTCTCTGGAAAGACTGGCACATGAGAAAGAAAGAGAGAGGAGCATTGTGTGGGGACAGAAGCACAGCAATAGATTAAAAAAAATCTTATTATGAAAAAGCACTGATTGAACAGTTTGAGGCTACCACCAGGGGAAAATCTTATTATGAAAAAGCACTGATTGAACAGTTTAAGAGTAGGATTTTTTTTATCTATTGCTTTGCCTGTGACCCCCACATAATGCAAGCTACTCTCCTTTCCAAAAGGAAAGGAAAACAAATTGTCTCATACCAGGACTCTTACTTTCTGGGTAAGTACGCGTTTACTGAACAGAACTAAAACAAATAAACTTTGCCTGGATGCCTGAGAGACCTTGGTTGGGGTACTATTTCTTCTTCTTGAGACCACCAAGTTTGCATGAAGAGTACTGTAGGCCAGTCAATGGTCCTCTGGGTTTCTGGGAAAATATATGAAAATTAACATAATTTACATCTGCTGGCATCAGGAAAGCTAATTTGAATATCTTTCCCAGAAACCCAGAGAAGCACTGTCTGGCCTACAATACTCCATACACATACTACGCATAGTAGGTGCTCTCCATAATGATGAAGAGTACCAGCAGACAATGCATAAATATATAACCCAGAAACCCAGAGTAGCATACTATGCGCTCCCTCTCTATCTTAGGGTCATTATAATCCAAACTTTTTTGGACAAGAACTAATTCGGTAGAATACATTTACTCATCTTTAATCCTCATGCTCTGTAGGGTAAAGAAAGAAGTCAGCCATGTGAAGTGAACTACCGGTGACTGCCACGTTCCCTCCATGTCAGAGGCAGCACAGGGGCAGTATGAGGACTAGCATGCTCGGCCGAACACCATTTTGACTTGAGCATCACGATGCTCGGCACATTGCGGTGTTCGGCCGAACACCGCGTGTGCTCGAGCGCGATGCTTGAGTCTCCTCCCCACTGCTACGCAGCCAATAAACGTGCGGGCAAGTACTGGCACTCACTGTAATGCCGTAGCTATGTTGGTTACTGGCATTACAGTGATTGGCTGGCCGGAACGCGTCATCGGGTGCTATATAGCACCCGATGACACGTGGTTCGGCTCAGTCTTAGTCAGGGAGAGCTTCAGCAGAAGGGACAGATAGTGTAGGGACGGGAATAGTTGTTTTTTTTCAGGCAGGGTTTACTGTTGAAAGGTAGAGACCCAAAAGTCCTTTTAAGGACTATTGTTTTATCTGGCTGCAATATATATTATTAGCGCAACCTGCAATAAATTGGGTGCAATTGTTTGTCCGCTGCTGACAGTGATACAACCTCTGCTACATCTCCTGTATAACGTTTGCGCATCCTAAATATCTGTGACATTCAGTGTAATTTTTTCACTGCTGGTGACAGCGACATTACCTGTGCTACATCTCCTGTATAATGTTTGCGCATCCTAAATATCTGTGACATTCAGTGTAATTTTTCGCGGCTGGTGACAGCGACAGTACTTGCGCTATATCTCCTGTATAACGTTTGCGCATCCTAAATATCTGTGACATTCACTGTACGTGTGACATACTTGTAAGCATATATACCATTTAATATGCTCAAGGCGAACAGTAAGGGACAGGGAAGTGGCCGTGCTGCTGATGGTGCACTCAGAGACCATGGCCCTGGGTGCGGTGAAACTGTGCCTGCTGCCAAAGTACAAGAAACACACTCATCCACGATACCTAGCTTCATGTCCCAGTTTGAAGGGCGGCGCAGGACACCAGTGCGACCAGGTTGGCAGTTGGATTGCAGCAGATAATGCTTCCAGTTGGTTAAGCACCACCCTGTCTTCCACAAAGTCCAGTCTCAGTAGCCAAGAGTTTGGTCAACAGAATCCTCACCCTGATCCTCCTTTCTCCCACCATGGAGAGTCTTGGCAAACAAGTGATCCCACACTCGGATATTCAGAGGAGCTCTTTTCATCGCCATCCGCTTGAAGAGGGACATGAGGAGATCTTGTGCACTGATTCCCAAACTCTTGAGCATCCACAGTCAGAAGAAGATGACGGTGGGGAACGGCAATGCGAATGTCACAGATATTTAGGATGCATGGTTTCACAAGGTGGATGATGATGATGAGACACAGTTGCCAATAAGTCAACGGCAATTAGTGTCTCAAGAGGTTGATGATGAGGATGAGACAACGTTGTCAATAAGTGAGGTTCTTGTTAGGTCAACAAGTCAGGATGATGACCAGAGTGAGGAAGTGGAAGAGGAGGTGGTGGACGATGAAATCACTGACTCAACCTGGGAAGGTGGCAAGCCGAACGAGGACAGCAGTATAGAGGGGGAGGGATCCACAGCACCGCAACAGACTGGAAGAGGCAGTGGGGTGGCAAAAGGGAGAAGGCAGGCCACACCAAACAGGCCCGCATCTGTTCCCTGGAGCACCCCCTTGCGGCAATCTCCCTTGCCAAGGGGTAGGTGTTCCGCAGTCTGGAGCTTTTTTGAGGAAAGTGCGGACGATAAAAGAATTGTCATTTGCAACCTGGGCCGTACCAAAATGAGCAGGGGCGTGAACACTAGCAACCGCACCACCACCAGCATGATCCACCACATGGCATCAAAGCACCCTAATAGGTGGGCCGAACGCCTGGGTCCACAATCAGTGTCTGCGGGTCACACCACTGCCTCCTCTTCCCCTGTGTTACGCGCTGGCCAATCCCCTGTCCAGGACGCAGCCCCGGATGCCTCCCGCCCTGCACCTGGACATTTGCAAGCACCATCAGCTAGTACATCCACTTCTGTGTCCCAGCGCAGCGTACAGATGTCCATACCCCAGGCCTTTGAACGAAAGCGCAAATACCCAGCCACCCACCCACAGGCCATAGCACTAAATGCGCAGCTTTCCAAATTGCTGGCCCTGGAAATGTTGCCATTTAGGCCTGTGGACACAGAGGCTTTCCGCAGCCTGATGGCGGTGGCCGTCCCTCGTTACTCAGTCCCCAGCCGCCATTATTTTTCCTGGTGTGCCATCCCCGCCTTACACCAGCATGTGTCCCGTAACATCACCCGTGCCCTGACCAACGCAGTTATTGGGAAGTTCCACTTAACGACTGACACATGGACAAGTGCTTTTGGCCAGGGACGCTACATTTCCCTGACGACACACTGGGTGAACGTTGTGGAGGCCGGGAGTGAGTCGTACCCTGGGATGGCACAGGTGCTACCGACGCCAAGGATTGCGGGCCCTACTTCCATCAGGATTTCCGCCACCACCTACATTAGTGGCTGCAACCCCTCCTTCTCCTCCTCCACCTTCTCCTCCACTTCCACCTCTGAATTCTCATCTTGCAGCACCAGTCAACCATCAGTCAGTAGCTGGAAGCAGTGTAGCACTGCAGTGGGGAAGCGGCAACACGCTGTGCTGAAACTAATTTGCTTAGGTGACAAACAGCACACCGCCGCAGAGCTGTGGCAGGGTATAGGGGACCAGACTGAGCTGTGGCTCTCGCCACTCAACCTACAACCAGGCATGGTTGTGTCTGATAATGGCCGTAACTTGGTGGCAGCTTTGGAGCTCGGCAAGCTCACACACCATGCCTATACCACGTGTTCAACTTAGTGGTTCAGCGGTTTCTCAAAACCTACCTCAATTTGCCTGAGCTAGTGGTGAAGGTGCACCGCGTGGAAACACTGCAGCAGCACTTGCAATTGCCAGCTCACTGACTGTTGTGTGACGTGAGCACTCGCTGGAACTCCACGTTCCAGATGTTGGCCAGGCTTTGTGAGCAGCAGAGGGCAGTAGTGTAATACCAGCTGCAACATGGTCGTCGCCTTTCCAGTCAAGCTCCGCTCTTCACAAGAGACGAGTGGGCATGGATGTCTGACCTCTGTGAGGTTTTACGCAACTTTGAGGAATCAACACAGATGGTGAGCGGCGATGCCGCTACTATCAGCGTAACCATCCCACTTCTGTGTCTACTGAAACGCTCGCTGCTCACAATGAAGGCAGATGCTTTGCATGTGGAAGAGGTGCAAATGGGGGAAGACAGTACACAGGGTGATAGCCAGACCACCCTTAGTTTGTCTTCTCAGCGCAAATTGGATGATGATGAGGAGGAGTAGGAGCAGGAGACGGTTGCCTCCGCTACACAGGGTAGTACCCATAGCAGGTTTATTCCATCTGTTCATCGTGGATGGGCAGAAGAGGAGGAAGAGGATGAGGAGATTGAGAGTCATCCTTCTGATGAGGACAACGAAGTCTTGTCTGTTGGGACTCTGGCACACATGGCTGACTTTATGTTATGCTGCCTCTCCAGTGACCCTCGCGTTATACGCATTTTGGCCAACACCGATTACTGGTTGTTCACCCTTCTTAACCCCCGCTAAAAAGAGAACTTCTCATCTCTCATTCCTGTGGTGGAGAGGACTAGCAAAATGGTGCAATACCAGAAGGTCCTTGTGGAAGAATTGCTCCAAAAATTTACAGCTGACTACGCTGGCGGCAGAGTACATAGTTCCTTGGGCAACCGAGGAGGGGAGACGAGTGGAACACACAGCAGTTCCAACAGAGGCGGGGCAACACTCTCCAAGGCCTGGGACAGTTTCATGACACCCCGCCAGCACCCTCATCCTGATGCGCGGCCTAGTGTCACAAGGAGGGAAAGGTTTTGGAAGCTGGTGAAGGAGTACGTAGCAGACCATGTCAGCGTCCTCAGTGATACCTTCGTGCCTTACAGGGGAGCACCCAGGAATTTTGTCTAGGGTGGGTCCAAAAGGCAAAAAAATGTGGCATGTGTAGTGCGCTGTGCTAATTCAATTTTTCAAAGCCCCCTTTATATTTAAAAATGCAGGGAAGGGGTGTAGTGTGTTGCGCTGATTCTTTTACTTGGCGATTCTAAAAGCCCTGCAGGAAAACAACACTTCGCGCGTCGCAATTTTTTGGCCCCGCCCAATATTAAAAGCCCCTCCTACATATAATAGGCCACTCCCAACAAACACTGTACAGCTGACATTCCATAGTTGCGGCCTGTCTCTACACATCATACGGAGAGGGGAGGTCTGTCCTGGCTGCACTGCCTGCTTATACAACAAGCTACAGCCAGGAAGCTCCTCCGCTCTCCTCCCTCCCCAGATCCTGCTCAAGGCCTGTGGTTCCCCCCACCATCTGCCACCCGCCCGTGGCCTGCTGCCCCCTTTCGTCGTCCTCACCCAGCTCTGAATCCTCCTTCTGCAAATGGCAGGGGGAGGAGCCGGAGCATCTCCTCTCCTACATAGCGCCCCATACCTCTTACATCCAGTGATGTCACCTTTGTTGTAGACGTTCTCTTTCTTTCTTCTCTATTCAGACCAGACCGCCATAATGATTTTTCAGCCATCTCCCATCTCTGCAGAGATTAGCAAACAGACATTAGTTTCCCACATTTCCATCATCTTCACATCTTCTGAACACCCTTTCCTGCCACCCCCAATACTGTGCCCGCTGTGCCCCCAATACTATACTGCAGAAAAAGTCCCCCTGGAAATACTACTACCACACAGATAGTGCCCCCTTCAACAATTATTGGCACACAGTGCTCTAAAAAATTAACTGCGCCCAGTCACTAATAGTATAAAGTTAATGTCCCCCAAAAATTATTGTGCTAAGCTGATACTGTGGCAGGGTGCCCCCAAAGTAACAGGGCTCCCCAAAATAGAAATAATTCTCTGCCAGAGCACACTTAGTAGTTATAATGCCCCTATAGTGCCCATACTAGTAATCATGTTCCTCATAGCCCCCCAGTATTAGCAAAGCTCCGCATAATACCTCCTAGTACTAATAATTCTCCCTACAATATGACAGTACATGAAATACCCCCGCTTAGTGCCTGCTGTTGAGCTAATGTCCCCAAAATGTATGCCAGTATAAAATACCCCTACATAGTGCCCCAGTAAATGCCCTCATAGTGCTCCTCTCCCCCTTCCCCATAGTGTCCCCCATAATATGCCAGTAAAAAAGTGCCACCATATGCCCCAATAGTGCTCCACTCCCCCATAGTGCCGCTCTCCCCTATAGTGCCTACCATAATGTGCCAGTAAAAAAATGCCCCCTTAGTGCCACCAGATGCCATAATGCCCCCATAATGTGCCAATAAAAAAAAAGCCCCTTTAGAGCCCCCATAGTGCTCCTCTCCCCTATGGTGCCCCCCAAATAATGCCCCTATAGTGCCACCAGATGCCCCCTAGTGCCGTTCTCCCCTATAGTGCCCCCCCCATAATGTGTAAAAAAAAAAAAAAGCCCCTTTAGAGCCCCCATAGTGCTCCTCTCCCCCATGGTGCCCCCCCCCCCCATAATGTGCCAGTAAGAAGTGCCACCTAAAAAAAAAGTACCACCAGATGCCCCATAGTGCCGTTCTCCCATTTAGTGCCCCCATAGTGCCAGCTCCCCCCCTCCAAAAAAACAAAACAAAAAAATAAATAAAAAAAATACACTGATACTTACCTCCATCAGCAGCGTTGCGATGCAGGCTCTTCCGGCCGGTGTCCCTGCTGTGTGCTGCCCGGCTCAGGCGCGTGATGATGACGTCATCGCGCCGCCTGAGCCGGCCTCTGATAGGCTGCAGGCATTAGTGCCTGCGGCCTATCAGAAGAACAGGGGAGGGACACACCTCTCCCTCCCCTGCCGCAGCACAGCACAGGCATCTGTATCGCTGTCCTAAGGACGGCGATACAGATGGATTAGATATGGAGATGATCGCTTCCACAATGGAAGCGCTCATCTCCTAGTACTTCTACTGGCTCAGCAGCAGACCCTCACCCCTAATGTATTAGAGGGTCAGCTCAGCAGCAGGCCCTCGCCCCTAATGTATTAGAGGGTCAGCTCAGCAGCAGGCCCTCGCCCCTAATGTATTAGAGGGTCAGCTCAGCAGCAGACCCTCACCCCTAATGTATTAGAGGGTTAGCTCAGCAGCAGACCCTCACCCCTAATGTTTTAGATGGTCAGATCAGCAGCAGACCCTCACCCCTAATGTTTTAGATGGTCAGATATCAGCAGCAGGCCCTCACCCCTAATGTTTTTGAGGGTCACCAGCAGGCCATCAATCATAATTTTTCAAGGGTGTGTATGATGCCCTCCTTTATGTGTAATAAAGGGTGTATTGTAATGCCGGTTCCTTGTAATTTTTGTCAGCCCTTTCACTTAGTGCATAGGCTTTATGAGAGTAGGAGTCCCACTACCTGAACAATTGTACCACAATGTGAATGAGGCCCCCCTTTAGGTGATATACAGTTTGTATCGGAGTGCCTCTTCTTTTTCATTTTTGGCAGCACTTGCACTTTATATACAAGTAAATATACTGGAAAGAATGTTTCCTAACAGTTTTTCCTCTAAAATCGATTTTATCTTCAGTTTTGTGCGTATTATTACCAGTCTGTAAAAGTGGCGTACTACTCGGACAACATCGTTCCCAGCAGTGACCTGGGAGTCCAAGATGCATCCAGACATCCTCCCCATGCAGCGTACTCAAGTTGTGTGTAATAGAGTTTCTGGGTGTAGTAGTGCAATGACACTAACCTGAGACGGCTGACTCTCTGCATAGGCAGGTGATTGTAGAAAATGTTCGTGACGCCAGTGCCAATTAAACGGTGGCACGCCGTTTGCTGATAGCAGGAATAAATGAGGAACACCGTGATGTTAAAACAGAACTCCAACTTTAGTAGTTTTCATAGAGACATTAATGGAAGCGCAGTTCCTTTGCATACAGTTGATTTTTCAATACGGTCGATGCAGGCAATACAGATTAAGCAAGGTGACTTCAGAGTGTGAAACACACAGGACTTGCAGTACAGGAGCTTGCACTCTATCTCTGACTGATCCTGGAACATAGCAAATCTTCTCCAAGGCCCAATACCTTAACTCTGGCGTATATCCTTGGTTTTAGCTTTATAAAGTACCTCCTCTGTCATCTTGAGTACCTCTTGCTTTTCTGCGCTTTTGCCTCTGTCTCTCTCTCAGCTTCCTCAGGCTCTAGAAGCTTCTGAACAGTGGTCTTCCTGCTTCTGCATATATATATATTCAGGAGGGGAACCTTCTCCTTGTATTTGGAACCCGGCTACAGGGACTACAATACCCTCTCCTGGTCCGCAGGCTTCAGGCCTGGACTTGTCTCTGACATAGTCTAAGCTCCAGCTTCAGACTGCAGGCTGCAGCTTTAGACAGACACTTAGACTAGGCTTCTTTAGACTCCTCTTCCTTTCCCTGACTGGGCCTTATATAACCTAGGGCTCTCTAGCTCCCTCTAGTGACTAGAAGCTGGAATGACACCCCTAGCAGGCCTGTACATGCAAGTTTCACAGTAACAGGGAAATACATAGCATTGCATTACATGACATTTTATAAAACTGACATATACCAACTTCCCATGATTAAGGAGGGACGACAGCACACCAAGTGACACTTTTGTAGTGACGGGCATTACAGTCCCCGTACACTACATACCCCACTGCTTTAAGCTGAGTACGACCTCGTACTCCATCAGGGCTCGCCCAACTGGAATCTCTACCTGAAACAGAAAATAGAGACATGCAGGCATACATACATGTAATTCATCTGCATTTACATTCATATCAGGTCCAATTGGCAAAGATGAAGGGTGGTGACATGGGGCGTCGTTCTCTTCTCTCAGGATAGTGAATGGAACTGGGGCGCTGACCTGGCACAGCGTAACATTATAACCAGGATAGTCCATGACAATGAATAAGTCCATAATAGAACAGCAAAATGGATAAAACAGTATAAAAGTTCTTGGAGGCTCAAAGAACAAACATGAGTCCGTACCCAGCTTATTTTCCTATTAAATCACAGAGGCTCTCATGCAGTGGAGTCCATCTCTGGGCACATTTCCTTTAAAAGAGCAAAAATCTCAGAGGCTCAGGTTCTTTTGAGTCTGTCTCCGGGCACGGTTCCTTAGTATGAAGTTGCACAATAAAAGGACAGCAAAGACAAGTGCTGTAATACCCCTGATCAACCTGAAAAGGGGGTGAAGGGTAAAAGGTGCAACAAAGGAACAGGCACAACTTGGCGTGGGGTAGCAAAAGCAGGCAGGAGGTCCTGGAAACAAACTTGGCTTTGTTGGCTTTATTACTTCAGTGGCCAACACCTACCACTGAGCCGTGGATGAACTGGCAGCCGCAACAAACGACCAGGAAACATAGGACCCCTGTCCTGGAAGGGTTAATACCCTCATTCATTGATGAAATAAATCAAAAGGCCTAGCAGGCTGATTTACAGAGGCATATCATAATCACTTGACCCTGCTGGCAAATATGGCCTGTAGTAGTCCTCTACAGGAGGATGGGCCCACATAACGGTGTTAGGGGGCAGCTGCAGAGTAAAGGGGCCCCTAATAGGTATTGGCCCCATGGGCCTAGGGGTAAACCCTTGGGTGGACCGTACCGGTCCCGGCATGACAATGGTGGGATGGAATGGAGTGGTTACCGCCGCCTCAAGCGGTCCGGTAGGCTCTGTGCAGCTACTCACAGCAACAGGAGGCCTTCTTTGGGGCACTGACGGAGCGGTGGCAGTAGAAGGTGGTCTACGGGTGGTGACAGGCACCCTTACCTCGTCCTTCTTTGGCGGTGTCTGGATCCTGGCGGTCGCGATCTTGCGCAGCTCCCGCAACTTCTCCTCCAGCCGGACAATCTGCTCACCGATGCTCTCCGTGTCATAGTCGCTGTCATCTGCTGGCGCCGCCGGCGCAGGTACAGTCACCGATGGCGCGGACTCGGCCTCTGCAGGTTCTGGCGATGCGTCTGGTCTCCGACCCCTCCGGATGTTCTTAAAGGTATTTTGAAGTCCTTTTAAATTCTCCATCTCTTGTATGGTCTTCTCCCGACGAGGCAGCTCGGGGGAAGGATAGGGGCTCACCCATTTTTCCAACACGGTTGGCTGCCAGAAGACGTTGGGCCCAATGAAGGAGCTCCGCTCCTGGAAGGCGTGATGGGCCGGCTCTGGAGAGCGTTCTGGTTCCCGCTCGCAGCCAGAGTAGTCTTCTTCTTCTGCCTCCCAGTCCTCAGGTTCTCGCTTGGGACGGGTCACGGCAGTGGCATAAGGGCCTCTCAGGCTCTCGGCAGGGGTGAACTCCACTTCCTCTCCCTCGCGGAGGCTGTGTTGATAGGAAGGGAGGTAGTCTCTCTTGACAGACCTTCTATTAACGTATAGGTCTCTGCCAGTCAGATAGTCTTGGATGAACCCATAGCCACGGGTTTTGTCAAAGGACACCACCACTCCCTTTCTCCTTTCCAGGCGGGGTTGGGTGTTGGTGTGTCTTTCATGGATAGTTTTAGTCAACTCTTCATAGTAGATCTTGGTCTTGGTATTCCGCTTTATGGCGGCCTCCCGGATCTCTGCCATAAGTGACGACCACTTGAAAGAGGGCTGAAAGAAGTCCTTCCATGAGCTGAAGTGATGCTCTGGTTCTTTCTCCCGTGGGCGGCAGGCGGGTTTCTCCGGTCCCGGAGAGTAGGCCGGTGGAGCCTCCTCTGGCTCTACACCAATATCATGCATTTTTGGGATTTCAGGCGCGGACGCTGCAGCAACGCTCTGTTCACTTTCCAACATGCTCGATCCTTCTCTGGTGAGCGATAGGGTCGCGTCAATTAAAGTAGCCAGCTCCTCCCATTGCCCTGGGAGGCCGCCCCCCAGGTATTCCAGTATATGGAAGGCGGTGTCCATGCTGGCAGACATGCAAATGTCCAGATAAGCAGTGACGCCTGACCTTGAACTCCTTCCCGCTATTTCCTCAGAAAGGCGCCAATTTTTCCCGCCTTTTCGGGATGAAGATGACTCAGCAGTAAATTCAGCAAGCTCAGCGGCCATCTTTAGCAAAAACGCTGTCTATTCACTGACAGCAAGCAGGATTGTAAAAAGTCCACAAAACCACACTCCAATGTGGCGATTTTCTTCCCCTTGATAGCGCAACACTGCACAGCGCTTCTTGGAGGTTTTAGGTACACTTTGGGTATGATTTTCAGTCCACAAAGTCCACTTTAAATAAACGGGCAATTTGTCACTTTGGTCACAGGGCAACGGTATAAGGCACAAAGTTCACGCTTCTTGCACTATAAAGCGTGCGTATCCTGTTCGTGACGCCAAAAGAGAGGTGCAGCGTACTCAAGTTGTGTTTAATAGTGTTACTGGGTGTTGTAGTGCAATACACACTAACCTGAGACGGCTGACTCTCTGCAAGGGCAGGTGATTGTAGAAAATGTTCGTGACGCCAGTGCCAATTAAACGGTGGCACGCCGTTTGCTGATAGCAGGAATAAATGAGGAACACCGTGATGTTAAAACAGAACTCCAACTTTAGTAGTTTTCATAGAGACATTAATGGAAGCGCAGTTCCTTTGCATACAGTTGATTTTTCAATACGGTCGATGCAGGCAATACAGATTAAGCAAGGTGACTTCAGAGTGTGAAACACACAGGACTTGCAGTACAGGAGCTTGCACTCTATCTCTGACTGATCCTGGAACATAGAAAATCTTCTCCAAGGCCCAATACCTTAACTCTGGCGTATATCCTTGGTTTTAGCTTTATAAAGTACCTCCTCTGTTATCTTGAGTACCTCTTGCTTTTCTGCGCTTTTGCCTCTGTCTCTCTCTCAGCTTCCTCAGGCTCTAGAAGCTTCTGAACAGTGGTCTTCCTGCTTCTGCATATATATATATTCAGGAGGGGAACCTTCTCCTTGTATTTGGAACCCGGTTACAGGGACTACAATACCCTCTCCTGGTCCGCAGGCTTCAGGCCTGGACTTGTCTCTGACATAGTCTAAGCTCCAGCTTCAGACTGCAGGCTGCAGCTTTAGACAGACACTTAGACTAGGCTTCTTTAGACTCCTCTTCCTTTCCCTGACTGGGCCTTATATAACCTAGGGCTCTCTAGCTCCCTCTAGTGACTAGAAGCTGGAATGACACCCCTAGCAGGCCTGTACATGCAAGTTTCACAGTAACAGGGAAATACATAGCATTGCATTACATGACATTTTATAAAACTGACATATACCAACTTCCCATGATTAAGGAGGGACGACAGCACACCAAGTGACACTTTTGTAGTGACGGGCATTACAGTCCCCGTACACTACACCCATGCTGTTCCCGAACCATTTCAGTGGTGTTTCCATCAATTTCTGACCTTTTCCTGTGAACCAGACACCCTCCCCTCTTCAGAGCAGGGGGTGCCTAGTATAATGCTCTGGTTCTCCTATTGACTTCCATTGTGCTCTGTAGAGAACCCGAGAATCCCAAAGTGTTCTACTCGAGCACCAGAGCACTTTGGTTCTCGATCAACACTAATGAGGACCCCTCCAAATAGCTCCTCATACAGTATCTCAGCTTCCTAGATCCCTCTGCATGTGAGGGAAGTCTAAATCATTGCTTTCCTGGCAGCCTTATTCATTAGACTTGGTATTGGTGGGCACAGTCGGTGCCAGCTGAAAGTGGGTGATGTCAGGGGGAAACCGTTGAACTTTGGGGATGACACATTTTCCTTGATGTTGTTATTTCCATCCCAGCCTCGATGGTTTCTCTGCTGCCTCCCCCACAAAGGCGTAATAACCATATAATGAATGAGGGCATCCTGGTGTCAATATGGTACAGAACCGGGGCCAAACCACTAAGTGACCAAACACCATGCCCACTGACTGGTTCCACAGTGGCTTCATCTATTGCTCCCCTACACCGCAGTAGATAGGGATTAAGTACCACACAGGATAGGTTTAGATACACCATCTCATCAAACAGTATCACACATGATAGACTTATATACATTTGGAAAATGCAAATGTGATCGCACACTACATCCAGCACTCTGCCCTCCATGCTGGATGAGACATTGGTTTATATTTTGGCCAAAGCATAGTAAGCCACTCACCGCGTCAAGGCTGTCTCATGAGTGGTCCCTAACTCTTGTTCCTACCTGTTCATGGGCCATGACAGCCACATAAAATCCAGGGAATGCAGGTCAGCATGCAAGCCAAGTACACTTTGCTTGTAACCCCGTCCGGTGCCATTACAGCTTTCATCGGATCCAGGGATGCAAGTACCAACATGCATGCTGAACCCACCATATACTTCTCCTGGAGCCAGATGGCTAATGGTAGGTTCTATACAAGCAGACTCAGTTTTATACTGACTTTAAAACCAGCCTCAAGGACAGATTAACTGGTCAGGTGTGCAATGACTCCAAGGAGATCGCCACGCCTCCAATATATACTACAAAGAAAAAAATAAGGGGTTGGGTCAGCACAACCTGCCTGTAGGTGCAGATCACTATGGCGAAATACATATACAAACGGAAAATGCAAATGTGATCGCACACTACATCCAGCACTCTGCCCTCCATGCTGGATGAGACATTGGTTTATATTTTGGCCAAAGCATAGTAAGCCACTCACCGCGTCAAGGCTGTCTCATGAGTGGTCCCTAACTCTTGTTCCTACCTGTTCATGGGCCATGACAGCCACATAAAATCCAGGGAATGCAGGTCAGCATGCAAGCCAAGTACACTTTGCTTGTAACCCCGTCCGGTGCCATTACAGCTTTCATCGGATCCAGGGATGCAAGTACCAACATGCACGCTGAGCCCACCATATACTTCTCCTGGAGCCAGATGGCTAATGGTAGGTTCTATACAAGCAGACTCAGTTTTATACTGACTTTAAAACCAGCCTCAAGGACAGATTAACTGGTCAGGTGTGCAATGACTCCAAGGAGATCGCCACGCCTCCAATATATACTACAAAGAAAAAAATAAGGGGTTGGGTCAGCACAACCTGCCTGTAGGTGCAGATCACTATGGCGAAATACATATACAAACGGAAAATGCAAATGTGATCGCACACTACATCCAGCACTCTGCCCTCCATGCTGGATGAGACATTGGTTTATATTTTGGCCAAAGCATAGTAAGCCACTCACCGCGTCAAGGCTGTCTCATGAGTGGTCCCTAACTCTTGTTCCTACCTGTTCATGGGCCATGACAGCCACATAAAATCCAGAGAATGCAGGTCAGCATGCAAGCCAAGTACACTTTGCTTGTAACCCCGCCCGGTGCCATTACAGCTTTCATCGGATCCAGGGATGCAAGTACCAACATGCATGCTGAACCCACCATATACTTCTCCTGGAGCCAGATGGCTAATGGTAGGTTCTATACAAGCAGACTCAGTTTTATACTGACTTTAAAACCAGCCTCAAGGACAGATTAACTGGTCAGGTGTGCAATGACTCCAAGGAGATCGCCACGCCTCCAATATATACTACAAAGAAAAAAATAAGGGGTTGGGTCAGCACAACCTGCCTGTAGGTGCAGATCACTATGGCGAAATACATATACAAACGGAAAATGCAAATGTGATCGCACACTACATCCAGCACTCTGCCCTCCATGCTGGATGAGACATTGGTTTATATTTTGGCCAAAGCATAGTAAGCCACTCACCGCGTCAAGGCTGTCTCATGAGTGGTCCCTAACTCTTGTTCCTACCTGTTCATGGGCCATGACAGCCACATAAAATCCAGGGAATGCAGGTCAGCATGCAAGCCAAGTACACTTTGCTTGTAACCCCGTCCGGTGCCATTACAGCTTTCATCGGATCCAGGGATGCAAGTACCAACATGCATGCTGAACCCACCATTGTGTGGCTGTCATGGCCCATGAACAGGTAGGAACAAGAGTTAGGGACCACTCATGAGACAGCCTTGACGCGGTGAGTGGCTTACTATGCTTTGGCCAAAATATAAACCAATGTCTCATCCAGCATGGAGGGCAGAGTGCTGGATGTAGTGTGCGATCACATTTGCATTTTCCGTTTGTATATGTATTTCGCCATAGTGATCTGCACCTACAGGCAGGTTGTGCTGACCCAACCCCTTATTTTTTACTTATATACATTTGCTAATCAGGCAGCATAACACATGGTCGGCTTAAATACAGCAGCTTTGCAAGCAGTATATCCGACAATAAGCTTAGATACACTGGCTCAGAAGACAAGTTTACATGATGAGCTTAGATGCACCAACTCAGCAGCGCAGTTTCACACATGATAGGCTTAGATTCAGCAGCACAGTATCACATATGATAGACTCAAATACACTGGCTCAGCAGCACAGTATCACACGTGATAGTCTTAGATACAGCAGCACAGTATCACACACAATAGGCTCAGAAACACCAGCAGAACAGTATCACACATGATAGGATTAAATGCTACAGCTCAACAGACATTATCACACTTGATAGTCTTAGATACTGCAGCTCAGCACACAGTATCACACACAATAGGCTCAGATGTAAGTCGTGTACCGGGGTGGGTTCCCAGGATACAGCGAAGTCACGAACGAGGAAAACAACTCCAACACCAGCTTTTGCCAAAACAGAATTTAACTTAAACATGGTAATGAACACAACCATAAATTCTGGGAACCTCCAATAGATTTATATACACCCAGCCCGAAGGTTGAGACCCTTGTGCTGCACAGCACGGCGCCCTCCGATGGATGCAGGAGGGAATTTACCTACTGGCTGGCATGACTAAACCGCCACACCTTACCTGTTATTACCCTAAAAAAACAAGAATAACTGTATGGGTGTGTGGTACGGGCTAGCCTGCGGTGCAGCACAACAGCTTACAATCTTACAAAGCTCTACAGGATTCCCCCTCCCATAACTGGTCCTGTAGCACGTGCCTGAGTATTCCTTCTGAGCAAAATGTCAGCCTGGCTTGAGTTTGTGGGAAGTTTATTAGCTTTCCAATGTAAAATGTCCCTTTAAGTTATGGAGTCCTTGCAATGGACAATAGCAACACTTGTGGACTGACACAAACAGAGACCCTATCTAACTAACTACAGGGCTGGTCTCAGTCTCTAGGCGCCAACACTGTAACGAGATGCGTGCACGATCTTACCAACCCGGGTCTTCTCAGCCTCCGCTGGTGACTCTGAACAGAACAAATGCCCCTCCAACAAGCATGCGGTCCCGCAGTGTATGTCGCTTTTTCCTCTGCTCTCATCAGTGTTCCTGAAAGCAATCTTCATTCCTCTGGACAGAATCGGGGTCTTGGATACGATCAGCTTCACTTAGCTGCAGCTCTGGTCACTGAGGGATTCTCTCACACCTGGATGCCGTCGGATCCTCTGCTCACACAGTTCCTCAGTCTCAGCTCCCTCTAAGATGGCTGTTCCCTTTCTCTTCCTCTCCAGGCTATGTGCAACCCCACCTCTCATGAATATGGAGATATACACTCACCTAAAGAATTATTAGGAATACCATACTAATACGGTGTTGGACCCCCTTTTGCCTTCAGAACTGCCTTAATTCTACATGGCATTGATTCAACAAGGTGCTGATGGCATTCTTTAGAAATGTTGGCCCATATTGATAGGATAGCATCTTGCGGTTGATGGAGATTTGAGGGATGCACATCCAGGGCACGAAGCTCCCGTTCCACCACATCCCAAAGATGCTCTATTGGGTTGAGATCTGGTGACTGTGGGGGCCATTTTAGTACAGTGAACTCATTGTCATGTTCAAGAAACCAATTTGAAATGATTCGAGCTTTGTGACATGGTGCATTATCCTGCTGGAAGTAGCCATCAGAGGATGGATACATGTTCTCATTCTGTTTACGCCAAATTCAGACTCTACCATTTGAATGTCTCAACAGAAATCGAGACTCATCAGACCAGGCAACATTTTTCCAGTCTTCAACAGTCCAATTTTGGTGAGCTCGTGCAAATTGTAGCCTCTTTTTCCTATTTGTAGCGGAGATGAGTGGTACCCGGTGGGGTCTTCTGCTGTTGTAGCCCATCCGCCTCAAGGTTGTGCGTGTTGTGGCTTCACAAATGCTTTGCTGCATACCTCGGTTGTAACGAGTGGTTATTTCAGTCAACTTTGCTCTTCTATCAGCTTGAATCAGTCGGCCCATTCTCCTCTGACCTCTAGCATCCACAAGGCATTTTCACCCACAGGACTGCCGCATACTGGATGTTTTTCCCTTTTCACACCATTCTTTGTAAACCCTAGAAATGGTTGTGCGTGAAAATCCCAGTAACTGAGCAGATTGTGAAATACTCAGACCGGCCCGTCTGGCACCAACAACCATGCCACGCTCAAAATTGCTTAAATCACCTTTCTTTCCCATTCTGACATTCAGTTTGGAGTTCAGGAGATTGTCTTGACCAGGAGCACCCCCCTAAATGCATTGAAGCAACTGCCATGTCATTGGTTGACTAGATAATTGCATTAATGAGAAATAGAACAGGTGTTCCTAATAATTCTTTAGGTGAGTGTATGTGCAGTCTGTTAGCTGTGTTTAGTAAACAGCGGCATCTTGTGGCCAAACAGCAGAATGTCAGTCCAGATCATTGATTTTAATCTACACAGTGTTCAGACAAGGAGAGCTGTTTTCCCATCTCACACAGACACACCAGCAGGACAGAATCACACATTATAAGCTTAGATACACAGCACAGTATCACACATGATAGGCTCAGACGCATCAGTAGACAGTATCACACAGGATAGGATTAGATACACCAGTATCACATGGGATTGTCTTAGGCTACTTTCACACTTGCGTTCGGGGTTCCGCTTGTGAGCTCCGTTTGAAGGCTCTCACAAGCGGCCCCGAACGCATCCGTACTGCCCTAATGCATTCTGAGTGGACGCGGATCTGCTCAGAATGCATCAGTCTGGCAGCGTTCAGCCTCCGCTCCGCTGCTTGCAGCGTTCGGGTGTCCGCCTGGCCGTGCGGAGGCAAACGGATCCGTCCAGACTTACAATGTAAGTCAATGGGGACGGATCCGTTTGAAGATGACACAATATGGCTCAATCTTCAAACGGATCCGTCCCCCATTGACTTTCAATGTAAAGTCTGGACGGATCCGTTCAGGCTACTTTCACACTTAGAATTTTTTCTAAGCTATAATGCAGACGGATCCGTTCTGAACGGATCCAAACGTCTGCATTATAGGAGCGGATCCGTCTGTGCAGACATCAGACGGATCCGCTCTGAATGCAAGTGTGAAAGTAGCCTAAGATACAGAAGCTCAGCAGACAGTATCACAGGGGTTTGTCTTAGATACAGCACCTCAGCAGTATCACACATGGTAGGATTAGATACACCAACAGCATCTCTCTGGAGATGATCCTGATGTTGGCCCCTATGTGGTGTGACTGTGGGCAGATTGGGGCAGACTCCTCGTGCTCATGTTGGGGTGTCTGCGGCCTCTGCTCGGTGTCGGATTCGCTCTCCAACAAAAACATCTCTGATCCTCGCAGAGTCTCTGTCTGAGTCTGTCCGCCCGAGCATCGTCTGCTCCTGTGAGACCTTCCTCCAGATGATGGCTGAGATGACAACTTGCGGCAAGCTGGGACTGGAGACTGACAAGACTTCATATTTCATGTACCCGAAGACAAGTCCCAATTCAAAAACTTTAATTATACGTTTCCCCCGCTGCCCGTGAAATCAAAGCATCACTCTGTCTGTAGGAAAGCTGGGTGACAAACAGCGTGTCCTCCTTTATAGCTCCCTCATGACACCCAGCTTTCCAAAGTAGCTGAATGGCAAGACTGCTTGTTTTGCATTAACTTTTAAATACATTGGGGGTCATTAATGACCAGTTTTACGCCACTTTTTGTCGTAAAATTGTCGCATTACCGCTATTTTGAATCTTTTTAAACGCTTGTGTGACAATATTTGTTGCACTGGCATTTTTACACTGTGTTCGACACATAGGAATGACAGGGGCATGGCAGGCTCCAACAAATTTACAAATTTTAATCCAGGAAAAAGGTGTAAAATTTGCCCCTGGCTGACGTACATTTTTCCGGTAGGCACAAGGACTACCAAAGATGCACCAAATTTATGATGAGGTGCATAAATTAGAGCATTTTCTGGCAGCAACGCCGGAGTAAAAGGTACAAAGAAGACCACAAAAAAATATAAATAAATGACCACCATTTTGCTTTTCAGTCCCTTACCATTTTTACCTGAGTCATCGTTTGCCGGCAACAAAGGCTGTTTATACGACACGATCTGCCGCCGGCAAACATGATTCATTATGGGGATGAGCGATGGCATTAGCGCTCGCTGTTCCTTATACTGTGGAGGGGATCACTGCATGTAATTGCAGAAGTCCCCTTTACTGATGATCAGGCGACTGTCGGGAAGGAAAGCTTCCTTCCCGAAATCGCCTGCTACAGTACATCGTGCCATGTAAAGAACAATGCTTCCATTCACTGTCAGCAAGCAGAGACCTATATATTGCAGCTACAAATATAGCATCCCTTGCTGATAATAGTCACATTGAAAAAGTATTCCCCTTTCTATTATAATTCACATGATCCATTATGTACCTGTACACACTCACTATTCCATGGGGGAAACAGCAATGTTCATCCTGACCTCCCTGGGGCCTGCGGGCATTCCGTCTGCATCCAGCAGTGCTGGATCCGGTGTCACTAACGCAGATGTGAAGGCAGCCTAATACAGTGCCCCATACCTCTTACATCCAGTGATGTCTCCTCTGATGTAGATGTTCTCTTTCCTCATCTTCTCCTTTCAGACCAGACCGCCATGATGATTTCTTTTAGCCATCTCTTCTCGCCGCAGAGTTTGACAAACAGACATCTTAGTTTCCTACTTTTCCATCATCCTCCAACCTTCTCAACATCCCCTCATGCACCCCCAATACTGTGCCCGCTGTGCTCCCCAATTCTATACTGCAGAAACAGATAAACCCCCTGAAAATACTAGTAGCACACAGACAGTGCCCCTTTAATAATTATTTAAATACAATGCCCTAAAAAATAACTGCGCCCAGGAAATAGTGTCCCTGACACTAATAGGGTAAACATAATGTACCCCAAAAAGAACTGTGCTAAGCTGATACTGTGCCAGGGTGCCCCCCACAGTAATAGTGCTCCCAAAGTCCCAACAATAGTAATAATTATCTGCCAGAGTGCACTTAGTAGTAATAGTGCTCCTACAGGGCCCCCAAAAGGACTAATGTCCCCACCGTGTCTCAGAAGTAATAATGCTCCCATAGTGCCCATACTAGTATTAATGTTACCCAGTTGTAATAAAGCCCACCGTAATACCCCTGGAATGTGTGTCACTGTCAGTATATAGGGCCCCCAGTAGATGCCCTCATAGTGCTCCTTTCCCTCACTTCTCCATAGTGCCCCCCATAATGTGTACTAGTACTGTATATAGGGCCCCTAGTAGATGCCCTCATAATGCTCCTTCCCTCCTACTTCTCCATAGTGCCACCCCATAATATTTGCCAGTATATAGGTCCCCAGTAGATTCCCCCATAGTGCTCCTTTCCCCTCCCTTCTCCATAGTGCCCCCCATAATGTGTACCAGTATATAGGGCCCCCAGTAGATGCCCCCATAGTGCTCCTCCCCCCCCCACTTCTCCATAGTGCCCCCCCCCATAATATTTCCCCCTCCGTTCTTCGACATACTATATTAAAAATAATGAAAAAAATAAAATTATACTTACTTCCATGCTGCTTTCAGTGATGCGATGCAGGCCTATTTTGGCCTGTGTCCCGCGCTGTACTGTGCCCGACTCAGGCACGCGATGACATCATCGCACCACCTGCACCGGCCTCTGATAGGCTACAGGCACTAGGCCTGCAGCCTATCAGAGGAACGGGGAAGGGAGACGCCTCTCCTCTGCCCCACCGCAGCATGCATCTATATCACGGTCCTAAAGATGAGCTCTTCCACAATGAAAGCACTCATCTCTCGCTGCCCTGCCGCCAAACCTCCCAATGGGCCCCCCCTCCCACACTTGGCCCCTGTGCACCCGAACTGGCTGCACAGGTGGTATGTCAGCCCCTGTCCAGCAATCCAGCAGCAGTGGTCATGCTTGCACACTATAATAAAAAGCCTTCCCTCTAGTGTGCAAGGCTGCAAGCACGACCACTGTTGCTGGATTGCAGGGTGGTCGCAAGCCTTGGAAATGAGCAGTGTATAATGTGATGAAAAAATAAATCCAGACAGCAAAGGAGACAATATGGAGAATCACAATACATTAGTAAGTGCCCTGTGTTAACTTTGTCTACATGTGCAGCGAGCCCCTCAGGAGCCAGTGCAGAGGATGGGAGTGGTAGTGTACTACCTCAGGCCATTGCTCCCTGGGGATCGGTGCAGTGGAAATGTAGTTTGAAAAATCAGGCTAGAAGTAAAATAATAAAAGTCTCTCTTTTTTTGTACAAAATATAACTCGCTGTACATCTGGTAGCAGCAAATTTAAGTGCAGATTCTGGCACCAGTTGAGGAGGTATGGAGGCAGGTTGGATGACTTTATATTGACACTTGTGGGTATAGGTGTCCACAGTAAGAATCAGACTCAAACTTGATCTGGCCTAGTGGTGGTTTAGGTGATGGGTGTCTAAGCCGTAGTCCCTCACCTTGCACCTGATAAAGGATGTGACGTTGACGGAAGCTGGATTTTCAGAAGGGAAGTGTCACTTGAGGCTGATCCCACAACTTATGAAACGGTAAGTATATGACAACTTTCTCCTACAGTGGTGTACTGTGTAATTAAGTTGTATATGTGGGACCCGCTGGGTCCTTGAAAACCGCTTTAGGTCTCATGCACGCAACCGTATATATTTTGCGGTCTGCAACTTGCAGATTCACAAAATACGGATATCATCCGTGTTGCATCTGCCTTTATTGACTTGAATGTCCTCCAAGTATAGGACATGTTCTAACCATTTGTGGAACGAACATACGGGTGCAAAAAGCACACCGATCAGAAAATGTGCAAAACACGGACCCATTGAAATCAATGGGCCTGCAAAAAACTGCGCGCGACAGACAGACTGCATCCATATCTGCGATTTGACCGCAAAATGGATACGGCCGTGTGCATCCGGCCTTAATGGGTTCCTGCAGCTTGATGGTTAAAATGGGAAAAATCTTGCTACAAAAAGTCCGTATTCGGATCATTTATTGAATTTCAACATTTTTGTTTTTTTTTAAACTAGGACGCGGGTGACATATGAGACAGGACTCCTATAACTTTAATATAGATGTAAAAGGTTAAAGCACATCCCGCGCGCTGTCAGGCCTGTGCTTCGCCTGCTCCGTTTTGTTTTCCAGAAATATCCCTTCCATAAGGCTGACGTTAATGCGCTGTGTCTGTTGAGAGTTGCCGTCCACCCACCCCCCCTCTGCCTGTAATTACCGAGCCCTTCTCCCATCCACGCAGACAAGTTCTCATTGGTCAGTGTCACGGAGGATTCGCTGGAGAATTCTTCCTGACATGGATGTGACTGTAGGGACTTCATCAACACCTCCAAGGGGCTCAGCAGCCGAGCTCGGCGTCTGACGTGACAGCAGGAAAAGGTCCAAGGTGTATAGATCTGTTTTCTAAAAATGCCATCTCCAGGCTTCTCATCTCATCAGTATTCAGGAAGAGCGGTGCCAAGGGCACACGGATTATCTGGCAGAGAGGAATATGTATCTCTTGCAGTTTGCTCACAGCTGAGCATTTCCACTTAATACTCCAGGAGAGACTAAATTCTTACTTAATTCACTCCTCTATCCTCCAGCCTTATTTCGAGGATTAGCCCGCGTGTATCTAAAGGAGCAATAAACCGACATCTAGTGAGACAAAGAGGTATTTGCCCCCGGGGTCTAAACCATCTCATCTAAATCAGATGTCACCTGCTTTACATTTGGTTCTGGCGGTGGTATTACTTTGGCACTGCATGGCGGTATTATTTAGGTTCTCACGTGCTTTGTGTATGCGTACTGTATGTGAGTACTCTTCACACAGTATGGTGGTCTTATTGGGTCAGTAATATGGCGGTATTAGGCTACTTTCACACTTGCGTTGTTAATTCCTCTGCCGGATCTCAATGCCGGAAGTAAACGGAATGGATCGATTCCATTAGGATGCGGTTGTGTGAAATCAAAACGGAAAAAAACGGATCCGTCACTAAATACATCGAAAGTCAATGGGTGACGGGTCTGGTGTTTTAGGCTCCTAAAAAACCCGATGACATTGTTTTCAGTGTCGGATCCGTTTTTTATTTTTTTTCAAGTTTTTATGACTGGACACAAAACAGCTTGCAGCGGTTTTATATTCGGTCACAAAATGGAATGCTGCGTGAACGGAAGACGTCCTGATGCCTCCTGAACGGATCTCTTTCCATTCAGAATGCATGAGGACTAAACGGGATCCTCTGTCGGATCTCAATACCGGAAAACAACAACGCAAGTGTGAAAGTACTTACTGTCTCACTTCGTACAAATGGGAGAGGCCCCCAAATATTTTGCTCAGGGACTTCTACAGATCTTTGAACCAGTCTTGGCCGGCCATACACAATGGTTGCAAACCACTCATTTTGTGGGACTATTGTGTATGGGGGGTGGAGAGAAGAAGCATCGGACAGTAGGATATTAAGATGCCTGATCCTTTTATCACGACAGGTGTGTGGCAGTGGATTCCTCTTCTCCTCCTACTGAAAGCGCAAGCTCGGCTGAGCATGCATGTGTATTGGTGGATCGGGAGTGATAGTGGGTTTGGCCAACAGCCATCTTATGTGGATGATCACCCTTATACCACAGGAAATATCTTGAAGCAAAAAGATGCTTCCCCTTCTTTTATATACAGAGGTTCAAGTACAGAGATTTGTCAAAATGGCATCCCCTGCTTATCTCTTGCCTTAGACATGTAACATGTTGGAGGAAATTTTTTTACATACTGGACACCAAAACATTATCTAATTATCTAAATTTGGTGCATAGTAGGACAGATCATTTTTCAAGGGCTTTCCAAGACCAGATACATTTTAGAAACAGCAGGAAGAGAACGACTCGAGGACTGGAGAACTGGAGAACATCATGAGGACTGGTGAATTTTTTAAATTCTCTAAAAATGTCCAGATAACCTTTAGTACGAGGCCCAGGGGGGCACCTGAGCCCTCCTCAGGGCCGGCCAGTGGAAGTTTTTGGGGATATATTTTGTGCTGCTGGCGGCAGTATTTTGTGATGGACTGTGGTATTTGGCTCTGTTGGGGTGCTATAATGTGTCAGAATATAGTATTGCTGACCCTGCCTTTCATCAATTTGGACCCGTCTACCAAATGGGCCACTTTTAGTATTTTATCCAGGTCCACTTTAAGTTCCCACAAGCCCCTGTTCCAGAACCAACAGTACCATGGCAGAAACGGGTCAAGTAGGTAACCAATAGACAAAAGCCATGCACATTAGATACATGTTGACCAAACCTGCTGATTTTGGTGGGACAGGCTAACCCGGCACTGCCACCGATCATCTGTTTGAAGAGGCTGCAGCACTCCAGTGAGTGCTGCGGCCTTCTCGGAACATACCAAGCGCCATTCATTGTATAGTGGTTATGCTTGGTATTGCAGCCCAGATCCATTCACTTGAATAGGATGATTTGCAAATAGGCCATGTGACCGGTGAACGTGACATCACTGGACTAGGAAGAGGCCGCAGCACTCACTGGAGCACCACAGCCTCTCCAAACAGATAACTTTTAGTACAGGCAAGGGCAGGGTTGGACTGGGTTGTACCCATGTATTGTCTGGTACATCCAGGCTCTGACACACTAAAGCTGTATTTACATGACCGTATGTGTTTTGTGGTCCACAGACCGCGGATCCGCAAAACACAGTTACCGGATGTGTGCCGGCCACATCATGGTGTAGTGAAGTATGGGACACACCCTATCTTCTGTACAGATGCTGAAGCACATGGAAGCTTCTGAATCCGGACATGGATATCCCCTGTACTTTGCCGTAACGTGTGGATCATGGACCTGTTGAAGTCTGCACTGTGGTCTGAACTGTGATGCGGCATGCACAAAGCAAATCCCTTTTGGTCAGGGGATATCCATGTCCAGAAATGTGGCCCTAATTACCAGCCAGAGACAACCCGATTTGGAGATGACTTTGGAGCCAGTCATTGACCACTAGGGTCTAGTTCTATTATTGGCATTATGTTCTTTATGGACATGCACAGGTTCTGTATAGATAGATGGTGGGCCCTCAGAATTATTTCCTCGTTCGGACCCTGAGAACCTAAGTCTGACGCCGGGCAAATGTATATAGTGGATCCAGTAACGGTGAAGAGTTCCTCAAAACTGATTGCAGTCTGTTCTTAAAAGTGTCTTCCACTGGATAGGTGTCACATGTTAGATTGCTGGTACTTGATAGAAAAAGTCGAGCACAGCAGATGGAGGACCAGTGTAGATATCAGGGGTTGGACCTCCAGTGATCTGACATTTATCACCTATCCAGTGAGACGGTGATAACATTTTACACTGGAATACTCCTTTAACTGTGAAGTACACAAAACCTTCACTATCGGCAAGATCACAAAAATATATTTTCCAAAAACAAATCTGGAGCCAGGCTTGAAGTAGAATAGCAACGCGTCCATGTTGACATATTGCGTCTTATAAGTCATTCTCTTCCATCTGGCCTCACAGCTGTCACATGCTGGTATCTTTGTAATTAATGAGCGCTATATAATAACAAGAACCATCATCACTTCTAAGAGGATTCTCCATCAGAACTTTTTAGTAGTTTTAGTTCCATATTTTATTCTATTGGGATTGGAGTTGAGTAACTTCAAGGAGAACATCAAGTCCCAGTGCAGATCTCCTGGCATCCTGCAGCGTCTAGTGAAAGGGAAAAAATGAAGAAATATTACTACTTCACTGCTGAGGTGCGATTGCCACCAGTCTCCCCCATTCCAGAACACAATGGGTCAATACTTGCCCCTGCACTTGTAATGAATGTAGGTGACACCTTCAGGTCTCCATAAGAGTGGACAATGTGGCTCCAGCTATCGGTCCTTGTTACTCTTTTGGTCCAATGCATCAGAAATAATGGGGCCAAGTAACTATTCGTTAGGGGAGCTAGAAGAGCCGCCCCATGAATAATTTTGGTGGGAAATTCGTTGGAAGACCTCAAGGTGACCTCAATGTAAATAAAAGACAATGTAAGAGGTCCAGATATCCACCATGTCTAGAGACGGTCCTATATCTAGGACTGACAGATGCATGTTTGCAACAAGGGCTCACTTTCCATGTTATGTCTTCTTCTTCAAACAATCCTTGGGCAGAAAGGGGGAACTAGAGGCACCCTATGTACATATGTTTTTGGATTTTTTTTTATACTTCCTGTCTAGGTCCAGAACAGGGGCGGATTGACCATAGACCTTGACAGGGAAATTTCTGGGTGGGCCAATGCCCAGGGGACCCTCCTCACGGCCGGCCAGTGGAAGTTTCTGGGGATATATTTTGTACTGCTGGTGGCAGTATTTTGTGATGGACTGTGGTATTTGGCTTTGTTGGGGTGGTATAATGTGTCAGAATATAGTATTGCTGGTCCTGCCTTCCATCAATTTGGAATCGTCTACCAAATTGGCCACTTTTAGTATTTTATCCAGGTCCAGTTTAAGTTCCCAGTCTACCCTTGTTCCAGAACCAACAGTACCATGGCAGAATGGGGTCAAGTAGGTAACCAATAGACAAAAGCCATGCACATTAGATACATGTTGACCAAATCCGCTGATTTTGGTGGGACAGGCCAACCCAGCACTGCCACCGATCATGTTTGAAGAGGCTGCAGCACTCCAGTGAGGGCTGCGGCCTTCTCAAAACATACCAAGCACAGCGCCATTCATTTTATAGTGGTCATGCTTGGTATTGCAGCTTGATTAGGACTGATCTGCAAATCGGCCATGTGACCGGTGAACATGACATCACTGTACTAGGAAGAGGCCACAGCACTCACTGTAGCACTACAGCCTCTCCAAACAGCTTATCGGCGGGGTTGTCGGGAGTTGGACCCCACCAATCCGATGTTGATGACCTGTGCCGAGGGAGAGCAGAATACTATTTGCTGCTTCCTACGACTCTTCCCAGTTTAGAGGTAGGGGTGATAACCTCCTCTTTCTGGAAACTATTAGGCCCCTTTCACACGAGCGAGTATTCCGCGCGGATGCGATGCGGGAGGTGAACGCATTGCACCCGCACTGAATACTGACCCATTCATTTCTATGGGGCTGTGCACACGAGCTGTGATTTTCACGCATCACTTTTGCGTTGTGTGAAAATCGCAGCATGCTCCTCTTTGTGCGTTTTTCACGTAACGCAGGCCCCATAGAAATGAATGGGGTTGCGTGAAAATCGCAAGCATCCGCAAGCAAGTGCGGATGCGGTGCGATTTTCACGCACGGTTGCTAGGAGACGATCGGGATGGAGACCCGAACCTTATTATTTTCCCTTATAACATGGTTATAAGGGAAAATAATAGCATTCTGAATACAGAATGCTAAGTAAAACAGGGCTGGAGGGGGTTTAAAAAAATAAAAAATCATTTAACTCACCTTAATCCACTTGCTCGCGATGCCGGGCATCTCCGTCTGACTCTTTTACTGTATAGGACCTGTGGAGAGCATTAACTATAGTTTAAGGACCTGGGATGACGTCATGATTCACCATGGTAAAAGATCATGTGACGTACCATGTGATGACCAGAGTGACGTCATCCCAGGTCCTTAAACTATAGTTAATGCTCTCCACAGGTCCTATACAGTAAAAGAGTCAGACGGAGATGCCCGGCATCGCGAGCAAGTGGATTAAGGTGAGTTAAATGATTTTTTATTTTTTTTAACCCCCTCCAGCCCTGTTTTACTTAGCATTCTGTATTCAGAATGCTATTATTTTCCCTTATAACCATGTTATAAGGGAAAATAATACTATTTACAGAACACCGATCCCAAGCCCGAACTTCTGTGAAGAAGTTCGGGTTTGGGTACCAAACACGCGCGATTTTTCTCACGCGAGTGCAAAACGCATTACAATGTTTTGCACTCGCGCGGAAAAATCGCGGGTGTTCCCGCAACGCACACGCACATTTTTCCGCAACGCCCGTGTGAAAGAGGCCTTACTTTAGCTCCTCTTCCTAGGAGCACCCACTACATACAGGCAGCCAATGAGGAATGTACTACAATTTCTATGCTGCCCTTTAAACTGCAGTGCCCTAGGCCTGAGCCTAGTTTGCCTTTATGATCCATGCAGTCCTGGGGTTCTGTTCACTGCGTTGCTGTATGGTTACCGCATGCTGTTTTATATCATTAGATTTACTTCCAGTCATGTCAGAACCAAAAATGTTAAAATCTCATCCTTGCCTTTGGATCTCTCTGTAACACCTAATTGTATGAGACCGACTCTGAAACGCCGGATCAGCTCAATGTAAAATTTCAGCATCAGTGCTCCCCTTGCATGACACAGAGAAATAATGAACTCAAGTCAGCAGAATGGGAGACTCTCCGCCCAGACCAGGCAGAGCGCAGAAAGAAGCTTTAATCACTGCGGATGCCATCCGACGTATAGACTGACGAGCCTATTATACACTGGGTTAATGGGAATGAGCCTTCATATGGATAATCAAAGCTGTATGAGATGTTACCCTGCATTCCACACACATGCTGAGGCCGCTTTCACCTATTCAGTGTTTGGTCAGTGTTTGATCAGTGATTTCTGTCATTGATGGTGAGCCAAAACTGGGAGGGAAGCCCATACAAAGATAAGGTATAATGGAAAGATCTGCTCCTGTTCTGTGTTTTTGAGACACTCTTGGTTTTGGCTCACAATCACTGATGGAAATCACTGACCAAACACTGATTGTATGAAAGCGGCCTTAGGCCTCTTTCACCCGAGCGTCACGCTCCGGATGCGTTCAGTGAAATTCTCACCATTTTGCAAGCAAGTTCAGTCAGTTTTGTCTGCGATTGCGCGCAGGTGCAATGCGTTTTGATGCGTTTTTCACGCGCGTGATAAAAAACTGAAGGTTTGCAAACAACATCTCTAAGCAACCATCAGTGAAAAACGCATTGCATTCGCACTTGCTTCCGGATGCGATGCGTTTTTCACTGAAGCCCCATTCACTTCTATGGGGCCAGGGCTGCGTGAAAAATGCAGAATATAGAAAATGCTGCATTTTTCACTCAACGCAGAACTGATGCGTGAAAAAAAACGCTCATGTACACAGCACCATTGAAATGAATGGGTCAGGATTCAGTGCGGGTGCTATGCGTTCACGTCGCGCATTGCACCCGCGCGGAAAACTTGCTCGTGTGGAAGGGGCCATAAGCTGCCCATACACATGCAATAGCTCGGCCAAACGTGTATGTGTATGCTATAAGAAAGCGGACAAAGCTGCTGCCAGACAGAGACATATCTCCTGGGAGAACATGAAATATTAATTTTGCCCGATCCTTGTCTTCCCCGACATCATCTGTCAGGGGAGAGTCGGGAGCGCCCCATACACATTAGTGTGTTGGTCAGACCCGCTGTTCTCGATGGGTTCGGTTGAAAGTGTATGACCAGCTTAACTCTGGATCTTTAAGAATTTAACCCCATTCCCAGCTCTCATTTCCTTTTACTCTGTGTCAGTCCTCACTGTAGTTATGGTGTTCTATTCATTATGTGTATGTATGAGTACAAATTTCCACAGTTGAAAAAAAAGTTACGGTCTGACTTTTTTGCGACTGTCGTGTTGTGACACCATTGACTATCATTACAAAAAAATGTGACGTGACAATAGTCGCAGTGTAGCTAATCCCTTAGGGCATGTTCACATAATAGATTGACCCATGCGTGTTTTTTTTCAGCATGTGCAGTTTTTGACGCATTTTTTGTGGGTTTTTACTTCAATATTAAACTGCATTTTCAGCTTGTGGTTTTTGGTGCCAGAAAACATGTGAAGACGTATAGAGCAGTGTTTTTCTGCTTCCCATTGATTTCAATGGTACATTCATTGCAGATTCTGCCCCAAGATAGTGTATGCTGCTTCTTTTTTCACTCTTCCTTTTGGAATGAGAGACTATTTTTTAAACGTTTTGTGGAGATCATTTTGAGGCTGAAATGCACTAAAATCAGCTCCAAAAACTCCATGTTAACTGGCCCTTAAAACAAAGGGACCACAACACATTTTCGAGCTGTACATTCAAACTTCCATCTATTTTATATTGGTCCTCAGGGTCCCTTAACAGGGTAGGACCCTTAGATTGCCTGCCATAGATACCCTCATTTTATTCCCAAACGCCCTTATTATGGCAACCCCAACTACCCCTTAGAGTGTGCCAAAGATGCCCTTAAGAGTCCCCTCCTCAGATGTTCTCATGCCAACCAAAAATGCCCCCAATAATGCCATCTACAACAGCCTCCTATAATGCCCACCACAGATGCCCACTGCAGCTTTAGTTACAGTCCCTAAATACCCCTATATTGCCGACCACAGATACCCCCTATAGTGCCAACCACCGATATAGCCTATAATATCAGCCAAAGGCCCCCAGAACAAGCACTGGATTTACCATTGACCTCCTCAATGCACTGGATCACAAGGGAATGTAAGCTAAACCCTTTCACTGCCTTAGACCACCAGAGATTTTGGAATGAAGGACCCTTTCACTACCCTAGACCAAGTCCAACAAGAAAAACTGACCTTGCTTGCTGCCCGGGTGCCCACTCTCTATAACGCTGACCCTGGCTGTTTGTGCTGCCGCCTGGTATCTCCACATCTGCAGCCTGTAGCTCAGGTGCTCACCACCATGTGATGCTTTATATTATACATGGATATTCTGGCTAAAGGGGTTCTCTGGGAATTAAGAACATGAAATACATAAGTATTATTTTAGGATAAATATATTCCCATATACATTTCATAAGTTATAATGGCTCGTATTGTCTAGGGAGCAATCATTAGGAGAAATAAAATGGCTGCCGTCCTATTAGTACACACAAAACCTGTCCTAATCACATAGGAGGACAAGTTACTTTGGAGCACTGAGCTAAAGAGCTGCCTCATCCTCCTCTCTGCTCTGCTTGTCAGGTATTACAGTATGATTAAAGATAAGCGAATTTCAGGTTATGCTTCGTTTACTGGTAAAAGGTGAATTTCGTTATGGATTCCGTTACCATGGACCATTCTATGGCAGAATGCATAACGGAATGCCTTTAGAGGCATTCCGTTATTCATTCCGTCGTAATAGAAGTCTGTGGGCTGAAAACAGAAACTTTTTTTGCGTCATTGACTGTGACGAGGGGACATCCTCTCCGTCTGGAGGAAAGAAGGTTTGTACACAAACATAGAAGAGGATTCTTTACGGTAAGAGCAGTGAGACTATGGAACTCTCTGCCTGAGGAGGTGGTGATGGTGAAGTCACTAAAAGAGTCCAATAGGGCCCTGAATGTATTTCTGGAGTTTAATAATATTACAGGCTATAGCTACTAGAGAGGGGTCATTGATCCAGGGAGTTATTCTGATTGCCTGATTGGAGTCGGGAAGGAATTTTTCCCCCTAAAGTGGGGTAAATTGGCTTCTACCTCATGGGGTTTTTGCCTTCCTCTTGATCAACTTGCAGGATAACAGAACTGGATGGACAGATGTCTTTTCTGAGCCTTATAAACTATGTTACTATGTATTGACCATGTCATTTAAATGAGGTTTTACCCTCTTACACGGGCAGTGATGCTTGCAGCAATAACGCATATATGTGCGAGGGTTTTTTAAACTATTTTGCAAAATAAAAGCACTTTCTATGTAAATGGGGTTTTATATTTTCGTACACATGTAAACTATCTACTAGGTGATCTTCTGGTCGCATATATGAGGGTACAGCGACACTGCCAGGATAGCAGAGTAGCGGTGATCCCATAGAAATGAATGGGATTGCTGCACAAGTCGCAACAAATCCAGCAGTAGGGGGGCCGTACCCTAATGCTTTATATATATATATATATATATATAACTGGCAATTTTTTAGTCCGTGGCACAGCCAAGTAGGCATGCTGTCGTAGCAGGCCTGGGGTTTCTTGTTACATCCACAGCTGCAGTTGCTGTTGATGGGGGCAAGGGGTTAAATGGCCTGGATCGGAGTTATCTCCAATCCCAGCCATTACAATGGGATATCGGCTGGTTATCATCCATTGTGGATATGGTGCGGCACAAGTCCTGTGGCCATCCATACTGGACTGGACCTGCCAGTGATGGAGCTGCGGTTGCGCTTAGAGGAGGATATCCCCCAGTGATGCCCTCTGAGATGAGACAACCCCTTTAACGCCAAGGCTCCTCTGTGATTTCATGCACTTTGAGAGTGTGAGACAATTGTATCCTGTGTAGACAGTTCTCTGTTAGGGCTCATGCACACGACTGTTGTTGTTTTGTGATACGCAAATTGCAGATCAGCAAAACATGGATACCGGCCGTGTGCGTTCCACACTTTACGGAACGGAAAGGCCAGCCCCTAAAAGAACCGCCCTATCCTTGTCAGTAATGTTTTATTGCGGAATGGACTTGCGGACATACAGACACGGAATGCGTACTGAGTCATTTCCGTTTTTTTTGCAGCCCCATTGAAATGAATGGTTCTGCATACAGGAAGCAAAAAAAAAAACGGAATCGACACAGACACAAAGTATGTTTGTGTGCATGAGCCCTTAGGTAAATAGGTCAGCAATAGAATCCTGTCCTGATAGTTTGCTACAATGTATCAGTGCGGGTAAAATGTATCAGCCTCAGGTCTTAAGCTCACAGATGATACAAATTGTAGCAAACCTTTACCAGTGAGAAGTATTAGGTCTGTATTGGTTTTCAGCCTCTGGATGTAAACAAGGATCTTTTCTTTCACTGTCAGCCAGCAGAGATCTTGACAATAATAATAACTTACTCTTCTTTTCTAGAATCTATCATACTTTTTTTTGGAGTCCTGAAGTGATTTTAGTGAAGCTGAATCTGATGCGGGTGTAACTTTGGGTAAGTTGTTTTATGACATTTTATTATTTAGGTTTTATTGTCAGGTCTGATATTTTATATTATGTCAACCTCGATTGTTCAGATTAAAAAAGAGTTCCTATAAAACAACAAAAGGCAGTGAAACCTCACACAGGACGTGCTCGTATATGCTTCATACTGTACAGAGCCATAAGTAAGGATGGTGCTGGTTTTGGAAAACATTTTGGCCTCTAAGGAACACAGTAGGTTAACCTTCCATAAATTCTGCAGCTCAGTTTTCAGCTTTGCTGTACAGACTGCGACAGAGTCAGCAGTGTCATCTCATTATCATGACATGACAAAGCATTTAAAGGGGCTGTCTCTTGGTGAGAACCCCTGTCCAATGCCCTATAAAGGTCCTTTTAGGCCTCATGCACATGACCGTTCTGTTTTTTGCGGTCCGCAATTTGCGGAACGGGCGGCCCATTGTAGAAATGCCTATTCTTGTCCGCAAAATGGACAAGAATAGGACACGCTATTTTTTATTTTTTTGCGGGGCCACGGAGCAGAGCAACGGATGCGGACAGCACATGGAGTGCTGTCCGC
This sequence comes from Bufo bufo, assembly GCF_905171765.1. Lineage (NCBI taxonomy): Eukaryota > Metazoa > Chordata > Amphibia > Anura > Bufonidae > Bufo > Bufo bufo. The sequence continues at coordinate 55,272,736 of NC_053390.1, forward strand.
ATCTTTTGCGGCCACATTGAAGTGAATGGGTCCGTACCCGAGCCGCCAAAAATACGGCTCGGATGCAGACCACAATAACGGTCGTGTGCATGAGGCCTTACACAGAGAAATTTAGCAGATAATTAGGGTACGGCTACACGATGACATTTGCCGCTCGCACTTGTCGCAGGAATGTTGTGCAAAAATTTTTGTGATGATACTCACTGGTGTGCTGCAAATGCAACGCAACAGTTGCACAAAAATCTGACTTGCATAGATTTTTGTGCTACTGTCCTGTCACAGCATGTCACAGTGTAACACCCTTCACTATCATTACAAAACATGTTGTGCAACATAGTTGCGACAAATGTCATCGCCTAGCCCTAGCCTTATCCGGAATGAACCAAACATTCCCAATAATTGCCTGATCATCGGTGGAGATTAAAGCTGTATTAACAGGCAGCAATCATCTTCTCTGTATGGGGACAAGTGATTAGTGATGGACGAACATATGCTGGGACGGTTTGTGAACGCGCGGTCGTGATCAAATGTTCGCGGATCGCACGTTCGCGGCGGACCCCATTAACTTTAATAGCAGGTGAACCTGAAAAACCTTCAGGTCATATTTGTAGCCACCAAATACTTACTAGAAGTGCACAAATAGTCCCACAACATGGACAGTGACATACCAGAGGGGGATCATTGGCAAAAATTCCCACAAAAAATATGTATTTTAATCAGGGGCCATTTTTATGCGTCTTAAAGGGAAACTCTCAGAACTGTAAGGCCGGATTAGGTCCGGATGTGTTCAGGGTGCATTCAGTGAAACTCGCACCATTTGGCAAGCAAGTTCAGTCAGTTTTGTCTGCAATTGCGTTCAGTTGTTCAGTTTTTTCCGCGTGAGTGCAATGCGATTTAATGCGTTTTGCACGCCTGTGATAAAAAACTGAAGGTTTAAGAACAACATCTCTTCGCAACCATCAGTAAAAAAAAGCATCGCACCCGCTTCCGGATTGAATGCGTTTTTCACTGAAGCCCCATTCACTTCTATGGGGCCAGGGTTGTGTGAAAATCGCAGAATATAGAACATGCTGCAATTTTCACGCAACGCAGAACTGATGTGTGAAAAAATGTACACAGACCCACTGAAATGAATGGGTCAGGATTCAGTGCGGGTGCTATGCGTTCACATGACATATTGCACCCGCGCAGAAAACTCGCCCCCCGCCTTACAGTTCTCGAATTAGGTTAGTGTTAGGCCTCATGCACACGAACGTATTTTGTTTCCGTGTCCATTCCGTTTTTTTTTTGCGGATAGGATGCAGACCCATTCATTTCAATGGGTCCACAAAAAATACGGACAGCACACCGAGTGCTATCCGCATCCGTATGTCCGTTCCGTAGCCCCGCAAAAAAAATAGTGCATGTCCTATTTTTTTCTAGTTTGCGGACAAGGATAGGCATTATTACAATGGATCTGCAAAAATAACGGATCCGCAAAAAAAAAAAAAAAAGGATTGCCATACGGACGTCATCCATTTCTTTTTGCGGATCCGCAATTTGCGGACCGCAAAACACATACGGTTGTGTGCATGAGGCCTTATCCAATACATTCCGGACCTCTAAGGCCTCTTTCACACGGGCGTTGCGGGAAAATGTGCGGGTGCGTTGCGGGAACATGCGCGATTTTTCCGCACGAGTGCAAAACATTGTAATGCGTTTTGCACTCGCGTGAGAAAAATCGGCATGTTTGGTACCCAAACCCGAACTTCTATACAGAAGTTCGGGCTTGAGATCGGTGTTCTGTAGATTGTATTATTTTCCCTTATAACAAGTAAAATAGCGCTGGAGGGGTTAAAAAATAAATAAAAATAATTTAACTCACCTTAATCCACTTGATCGCGCAGCTGGCATCTCTTCTGACTTCTTTCTTTGCTGTGTGCAGGAACAGTACCTGTGGTGACGTCACTCCGGTTATCACATGGTCCATCACATGATCCATCACCATGGTAAAAGATCATGTGATGGATCAAGTGATGACCGGAGTGACGTCACCACAGGTCCTGTTCCTGCACAGAGCAAAGAAAGAAGACGCGAGCAAGTGGATTAAGGTGAGTTAAAATTTTTTATATTTTTCTTTAACCCCTCCAGCGCTATTGTACTATGCATTCTGTATTCAGAATGCTATTATTTTCCCTTATAACCATGTTATAAGGGAAAATAATAAAGATCGTGTCCCCATCCCGATCGTCTCCTAGAAACCGTGCGTGAAAATCGCACCGCATCCGCACTGGCTTGCGGATGCTTGCGATTTTCACGCAGCCCCATTCACTTCTATGGGGCCTGCGTTGCGTGAAAAACGCAGAAAATAGAGCTTGATGCGATTTTCGCGCAACGCACAAGTGATGCGGGAAAATCACCGCTCATGTGAACAGCCCCATAGAAATGAATTGGTCAGGATTCAGTGCGGGTGCAATGCGTTCAACTCACGCATCGCATCCGCGCGGAATACTCGCCCGTGTGAAAGGGGCCTAAGGGTTTCATAGCATCATAAATCAATATACTGCTATGCAACGCCCTGGGAGGTCAGGACAGGAGCTGCCGCATACTTATGCTACGAGTCTGGAGTGTGGAACTCGCTGTCTTAAAGGGGCCATTAGGCAGTGTTCCTCAACTCCAGTCCTCAGGGCCCACCTGTTGGTCATAATTTGAGAATATCCCACGGAATGAACACCTGTGGTAAATCCTGATGTGTTCACACTTATTATATCACCCGCTCAATACTGAGGACATCCTGAAAACTTGACCGGCCGATGGGTCCCAAGGACTGGAGTTGAGGAACACTGCCTTAAAGGAACATATTTAGTTCTGCTACATCTAAGGCTTCAACAAACTTTTCTTTATTTTATGGGTCAGCAACCTCCTGCAAACCAGATTTTGTAAAACTACAACTCCCAGCATGTGCATTGCTTGCCTGTTCTTGGAAATTTCCATAGATGAGAATGGAGCGTTGCCGACAGTAGTAGTTTCACAACTGCTGCAGTGCTGGAGGTTGCTGATATTTGACCGGTCCTTTTCTCGGGACCCATGCAGATTATATCAAAGGTGGCATCTCGGTGACCTGGGATTTTCGGACCAGCATTGCATTTCCTACTGTAGGTCCAGAGAGTGTAGATTGCTGGGTAAGGATAGAGCAGCCCCTGCTTAGAGAAATGGCTGCCCCTGGCACGGCACTTTTCCCAGTCACTCAATGAAGTGATTTGTAGAAACAATGAGGGCAATAAGCGCCACACCGCGCAGTTTTCTTCCCCAGCTTAAACAAAACCAGCAGGCGGGCAGAAGAAAGGCGCAGGCCTGCAGCTGACAGCAGCCAGTTGGCACTAGAGCAAATGATTTAGGATCAATAGTAAAATCAATGATGGTGCAGGCGCAGCTGACTGGAGAGGACGCCGGGCACCCGAGTGGTGACAGTACGCAGGACGGCACACTTTACAAGAGGCTGCCTCCCCGGTGTGATGAGAGCGCTCCGCTGCTGCCTGCCTTTTATTGAAGCTGTAAAGCTTTTGTCATTTAAACCACATTATGGCAGGAGACAAAATCGTACAGACGCGTATTTACAGAGTGTAGACACACGGCCGGGGGTTTAACCATTTAGCACATTCTGCAACTGTTCCTTTTTACAGTTTTTTTTTATTTATTTACATTATTTCATGTATATTATCTCATCTGGATTTAATAAAATCTATTAAATCTTTAGGAAAGATTAAGATCATAATATCATTATTTCATATTACTTTATATCAGTTATTAAAAGGCATCTGTCAGCAGTTCTGTACCTATGACACTGGCTGACCTGTTACATGTGCGCTCGGCAGCTGAAGGCATCTGTGTTGGTCCCATGTTCACATGTGCCCGCATTGCTGAGAAAAATTGTTTTATTATATGCAAATGAGCCTCTAGGAGCAACGGGGGCGTTACCATTACACCTAGAGGCTCCGCTCTCTCTGCAACTGCCCATTGTTTTCAGTGAGACTTGTGTGATGCTTAATTTCCGCTGCAGAGAAATCGTAGATTTGTTGCCAGTTCCCACCTGGCAGGACACCTTGGAAATAGTCTTCAGTCCCCAAAAAAAATGTTTTTCTTGAAAAAATATCCAAAATGGACAGCTGCTCTAAACAGGACATCACAGCAGGATCAACCCTATTAAACCAGGCACAGTTGACCCTGCTGAAAATGTATACCTGAATGTTATGCCATTCCACAGAATGTTCAATTCCATATGTAAATTTGAGTTTCAGTGCACCAAGGGGTGGGCCGGTGCACCCCAGCTCCTTCTTTTTCCTGTGTTTCCTATGCTCCCTTTGCTTGACTGACAGGGCCATGCATTATTATTATTATTGTCCCCTTGCCTGGCCCTGTAATCCTGTGCATGCTCTATACAGTCTGTAATTGGCGCATGTGCAGTAATCATCTTGGCAGCAGAGAAAACTGAAGGAGATGTACTGCGCAGGCGCAGTGCAGGTATAGGATAGGAGGACGGGAGGACGGGAGGCATGGCAGATGCAGGAAGGATCTATAGGTGCTATATTATACCTGTATATAACAGTTTGTATATAACAGCAAGACCCTCCACATTTCTACTGAACTAAGCTTGCAGAATTGATCACAGGGTGTCGGCTTTGGACTCCTCAGTGATTGGCTACCTGGTAGTAAGTGTTCAATTTCCCTACAGCGCCACCTGAGGGGAAGTGAAGCATTACACAGATCTCATTGAAATCAATAGGCCAGTTGCCGCAGACGGATCCAGACCCATTCAACTTGAATGGGTCCATGATCCGTCCACACCGCAAAAAAAATAGAACACGGAGGCAAGGAGAGAAACCCCACGGAAGCGCTCCGTAGTGTTTTCGTGGGGTTCCCTGCCTCCGTTCCGCACCGAACTTCCGGATTGCGGACCCATTCAAGTGAAGGGGTGCACATCTGTGATGCGGTGAGCACACGGCCGGTGCCCGTATATTGCGGACTCGCTGTTTGCGGGCCCCGGCCTGCACACATTTGTGTGCATCAGCCCTAAACCAGACAAACCCTTCAAATACGGATATTAAACTGGAGTGCGTCATGATGCTGATCCTAACATTTCCCACCTTATTACCAGCGCGGGAACCTTATTAAAAAAGGATTATAAACCTGCAGGAAAAATCATTTGTAATGGTCATTAATTATATTTTAATCCAATTTTACCTGTGCGCAGAATATGATATTGAACCACACGTTCCCTCAGGATACCAGGATTAGGCTCTGTTCACATTTGAGCCCTACCTTTGCCATAGATGCCTGGAAAGCTTCCGGAGTATACATCTAATGTGTCCGTAGGGCTCCATCGATCCAACAGAGGCCAAAAGAGCTTGATTTGGTTCTCACCGATCTTCCATAAGTTCCATCATCCGATTTATGTCGTTTTTGATATTTGGCTTACCTTTTATAGAATATATTGGGGAAATGTGTGACGGGCGGCTTTTGAGGCCATTGGTTTATTATAAACGATGGGAATTATGGAAGTCTATAGAAATGCATAAGTAAGAGGAGGATCGAAGCTGTATGGGTATGGCTGTTTATTATGGGTTCGAATATCTCCAACCAGACCATCAATGGAAGTTAGATCTTGGATACCTGACTCATGATTGGGCAAAGTCCTCCACTTTAGTGAGAATCACACTTTCTAGTCATTCCCTGCCCTACTAGGCATGATACCAAAAGTAGATATGGCTGGTGGCACTTGAAGATTTAAACTGAGCACATGCGACCACCTCAATGAGGTGGACAGAGAAATAAGGGAAAGAACAAACAGCAGGTGGCGCTATACAGATTTAATTTTATTGAATAGCTCGGTGGCAATATTACGTTTTTAATTAGATTCAATTACAAAAGTATTCAGATCCAGGTGCTGGTTTGAAAAATGTAGAATGTGTCTCCACAAAAGAATCGTAAGGAAAGTTGTAATGGAAGAAGAACATGAACATCTCGAAGATCTTTTTGTGTAGACATCTGTATGGGGCATCATTGGAAGGATGACCTCATACAATATCATAGTTCACAACCAGTCGTGGCCAAAAGCATTGGTTAGACCAGGGATCAGCAACCTTCGGCACTCCAGCTGTTGTGAAACTACAATTCCCAGCATGCTCCATTCATTTCTATGAGAGTTCTTAGAAAAGCAGAACGAGTATGCATGCTGGGAGCTGTAGTTTCACCACAGTTGGAGTGCCGGAGGTTGTCTACCCCTGGGTTAGACACTAGTTGCATCCATGTATGAGGGTATTTCGGGTGGAGAAGGCCATACATTGTATTCTTTATTTACTGCATCGTTTACTACAGCTATGTACTGTCTTAGTACAAGCAAAAGCTTCTTTAACTCGGGACCTGCAGATAGTACAGTAGGTCATTGTTGACTCAATTACTACGTTGCTTTTGGTCAATTACTACTTGGGTCTCTTACATCGTTTTCCAGGACACAGGTCATGGCTGAACTTTCTACATGCGTCTCAGCAAGCTGAAATATTCATAGATGGTCAAAATGCAGCAAATCTCCGAAGCCAGTTGAGGTAATTGGCCTTGTATTACATTCGTTGAGGCTATTTGGCCTTGGGAACCAAGATTTAAAAGATAGAACTACGTAGGTGGATGATGGCTACACAGAAGCATCTTTAAGGCACAAAACTGTCAATCATTGTGTAGGGGAGATGTGCCTCAAGACCAGGGAGCGACGGAGAGAGTACAATGGTGGATGGAGGGGGTCAATGGATTATCACAGATAGCATCTTGAAATGTATTAGCACACCTGAGAAGCTAGGGAGGTTTCTTACCATACCATTGATTGTTTGGTGTTTTTATTAAATTATAAAATTATTGGGTGGACCGTCAAAAAAAAAAGTAAACTTTCCAGTGGTGCCAAAAGTGCAGCCGTCGGGTACAGTCCTTCTCCTGACGTCCATAGTTTCTTACCTAGTTCCTCTCAGCCATATTTGCTCTCTTGGGGCTAATATTTCTGTGAGGTGGCCAAGAATGATCTCTGACTGTATGTAATCATTCTTAGTCTCACCTCCCGCTGTGCGCAGCTTATGCTGGGACTTGTAGTTGTTTTTTTTTTGGAGGGCCATAAGTTGTAGGCCAAGTAAATGTAAAAATTCAACTTGACTGTTTCCACTTTGACCACTTGTCTTTAGGCAAAGCCTCAAATGTTTTGATCAGTGATTAGGCCCTACCTCTTGGACCACCACCATCAGCAGAATGACGGGGCAGGGTCACAAACACCTGCGACTGACCCTGATCCCGACTTTTTAACCCATCGATGCTGTCGTGAATAGCAGTAGCGCCATCACAAGGAATGGTGGCTCCGTTTACTTCTAGCTCATTATCTATTCTAGCTGATAGTTTGAAAGGAATTTTCCGGCCTAAATATACATCCTAGAAAATAATGATTTATGAAGGTCACTGAAATTTTGCATTTCTTTTACCTAGTTGCTCCTATCTCCCATTTTGGGCTGTGATCACATGACCATGTCCATGCAGCTCTTTCTTATTTCCTGTTGCAGTGTCCCACTTATGTGTGTATAAGTGGTCCCCTTAAATTTCTATATATGTTTTTAATGTATTGTATTTCCTAAGTTCAGGCTGGCATTGTCATTACATCTATTCGCCCCTAGGTGGTGCTGGTGCCACATATTATATATAGCTTGGGGTTTGCTGACCCAGTGTGTGGAGGAAGTGTTGAAGCAGAAGTGAGTAATGTACGAAGCAGAGAGGACAAGGAAGTGTATGGAGGAGCAGAGCAGGCTCAGTCCAAGATGTAGCTGCCTTTCTTTCCTCTGGGCCTTGATCAAGCCTGGAGAGGACAAACCAAGTAGTCACAGCAGTCCCAGCACAGTAAAGTGAGTCCAGGGCCGCCATCAGGGGGGTAAAGCCGATACCCCAGTAAGGGGCCCAGACCTCGGGGGGGCCCGGCCGGTCCAGAGCCATTTTTTTTTTTGGTGTCAGCGTGTTAACTTTAAAATCAGCGCTCATCTCTTTACTATCTTACACTGACTCAGCTCCGGTAACAGCAGGCAGTGCGGGCGGCGCTCACTCACTGACGTCACGCGAATGCTCCTCCCACTAGGTGGCGCAGGCGCGTGACGTCAGTGAGTGAGCGCTGCCGCCCGCACTGCCTGTTACTGGAGGGAGCTGAATGTAAGGTAGTAAAGAGATGAGCGCTGATTTAAAGTTAAAGTTACTGTCTGCAGCCTGCAGGATACCGATTACAGTTTATAAATGTATACTACTGTGAGCGACGGGGAGGGGGATCTATGGATGACAGCACTGTTATAGGGAGGGGGATCCGTGGATGACACTGTTATGGGGGGGTCTGTGGATGACACTTATGGGGGGGGGATCTGTGCACTGTTATGGGAGGGGGATCAGTGGATGACACTGTTATGGAGGGGGATCTGTGAATGACACATAGCATAAGATGCTATATACGGTATGTGTCATCCACAGATCCCCCTCCAAAACAGTGCCATCCACAGATCCCCTCCATAAGTGTCATCCACAGATCCCCCCCATAAGTGTCATCCACAGATCCCCCCCATAATTGTGTCATCCACAGATCCCCCATAACAGTGTGTCATCCACAGATCCCCCATAACAGTGTGTCATCCACAGATCCCCCCCATAATAGTGTCATCCACAGATCCCCCATAACAGTGTGTCATCCACAGATCCCCCATAACAGTGTGTCATCCACAGATCCCCCATAACAGTGTGTCATCCACAGATCCCCCATAACAGTGTGTCATCCACAGATCCCCCATAACAGTGTGTCATCCACAGATCCCCCATAACAGTGTGTCATCCACAGATCCCCCATAACAGTGTGTCATCCACAGATCCCCCATAACAGTGTGTCATCCACAGATCCCCCATAACAGTGTGTCATCCACTGATCCCCCATAACAGTGTGTCATCCACAGATCCCCCATAACAGTGTGTCATCCACAGATCCCCCATAACAGTGTCATCCACAGATCCCCCATAACAGTGTGTCATCCACAGATCCCCCATAACAGTGTGTCATCCACAGATCCCCCATAACAGTGTGTCATCCACAGATCCCCCATAACAGTGTGTCATCCACAGATCCGCCATAACAGTGTGTCATCCACAGATCCCCCATAACAGTGTGTCATCCACAGATCCCCCATAACAGTGTGTCATCCACAGATCTCCCATAACAGTGTCATCCACAGATCTCCCATAACAGTGTCATCCACAGATCCCCCCATAACAGTGACTGGAGCAGACCTGCTGATAAACACACCTAGGCCACCACCAGTCAAGGTAAAAACTTACAGTTCTCAATAATGTAATGTAGTGTAGGGGGCCATATAATGTTTTGAGGCCAAAATGGCACAGATGACCACCAAGAATATCTAGAATATCTAAAATTAGCTGGTCAAGTAAAATGTTGCATGAAACAATCATTAAATAGGTGGCCGACAAAAAGGGGCGGGTTAAAGGGTGTGGTCAATGGGTTGAGTCAAGGGGGGCGGCAAATTTAGCTTTCGTCTGGGGGGGGGGGGGGCAGGCCTTGAGCTGTGTAAGGGGCCCCTAAATTTCTGATGGAAGCCCTGAGTGAGTCTATGTACGAATATAGAGAAAGTCTAGTGAAGATTAGAGCTGAATCTAGCCAAGGGACTTCACAAGCTACCTAAAGGTACCTGGACACAAATGAATGATTAGTGTGCAGTATTGTCCTTTTTCACTACATGCCTTCTGGGACATAGTGAACCTAAATATTTAAGGAGAGCATCCTGCATAACATAATGTAGCAGAGAGTTTGCCTGCCACGAGGGAGAAGGCCCTTATTGGATTGCTCAACATAAAGTAAGGAAACCATTATATTCAGTACCTGAGTGCTAGAGATTGAACCTAAAGTCGAACTATCTAAGAAGAGAACGTTTGTCTTGCCTGTAAAGTAACAGCATTAGGAAAACTCCTCAACTGACAATTGCCAGACCTGTTGTAAGGATTACAGCTAAACTAATTTCTGAATCCTCCTTTTTGCCATACAAGTGCACTGTACTGATGAACTGTACCAACGGTCCTGAGACCTTTGATTTAAGTAAATGTTCAACTGTTTCTACTGCAACTGACTCCTCATCCTTTCTACTACCCTCAACATTTGCACCTTACGGTTCTAGCATCACGAACAACACAGGGGCCCAGCCACCAAAGCACCTTAAATACCCATTACCATCAAGGTCACCTCAACCACCATCTGGCTGGTGTTCCCTGCAATAGAGAGTGCCCCGGAGGATTTAGTGCTTTCTTCCCCATCACTGCACGCCGGCCTAGGGAGGCTCTGCTAACCGTGAGTAGATGAACTACTACCCCCATCGTCCCACCGTAGCCTCATGTGTTGCCCCCGCTGTCCGGTCCGCTGCACTGTGATGTCATCTGCATGGGCGGGGCAGTGATAGGTGAGTGTCTATGTAACTAGCTGGGTGGGAGGAGCTATAAACTAGCTGGATGTTGTTAGGGGCGGGGCTGGAGGTGTGGCAGAGGAAGGAGAAGTGCATCATGGGTTTGGTTGGATACAGCAACAGGAAGTGCTACATACAGGATGGAAACAAAGCAGAGGGCTGGTTTACATGGTGAAAATGGGTCGGAAGAGTAAAAAAATTGAAAAAAAAAGCATGGATAAGATGTACATGAGGTAAGCAGGTACATGAATGTATCTGTTAAAAACCATAGTAAAAAAAAGGGGAATTTAAATGAAAGAAATGTTAATTCTACACCCGAAATGTTAAAACAAGGCCCACTCAGCGGAAAATAAAAAACGCAAGGTTAAATGTGCTGCGTCCTGCAGGCCAGAATTAGCCACGTCCTTGGAGGGGTTATTAATTACCACACAGCGGGCAGTCTCCTGCCGCACAATGGTGCTGGAGAAGATGCGACCTCTGCGGCGTTTCATGTTATCCAGGTTGCTGCATGAATCCATTCGCAGCGTACAAGAATAATCCCTGGCCTTACAGATGCCACTCTTTGTAAAATGCTCCGTGAGATTAGTGGCTCCCTGGACCTGCACCGCTCACCAAGATGCCAGGGCCAACTGTCCTTGTGTGATAAGAGGTGGAAAAGCAACGGGAAGCCGAGAGAAAGAAATGGAAATAGACAAATTGTCCGCGGTAGAGATCGCGGCAAGGTCGTGCATTAGATTATTATTATTATTTGTGATGTTTTATCGTTATAATCAAGGTCATTTCAGATTCTGTTGTGTTTTATGTTTCTGTTTTACTCTTGTTTTAAAATGACGCGCCAATAAATTTACTTAACACCTTAAGAACGTACGTTTTTTTGGGCTTCGAAACTTAGAATTAATTTTTTTTGCGTTCATTTCACGTAGATTTTATTTTCAGGACACGCTATATTTAAAAAAATATTTGCAATAAACTTATAAATATATTTATTACATTTCTTGTTAGTTCCACTAGAGCTTGAAATCCCCCAGTCTCTTCTATAATACATTGCAATGTCGTTTGCCTGTCAGTGCCTGGGGGCCTTTGTCATGGCGAGCTACTGGCACCCTGCGATTGCGTTACAGGGGCACTGATGGGTTGACAGCTCCTTCCTCCCTATGTAAAACCACTAAGATGCAACGGTTGCTTTTGACCATGGGATCTAACGGGTTAAGCAGCCAGAATTGGCGCATCTCCTGTTTGGGAGCGTCACAGTTGGGGGGCATCTCGAATGCTTGCACTGTACATGTACAGAACTGTACCTCTCACTCGTGAGGTGCAAAAAGGAGTTAAAGGGCATTTCCGGAGTTAACTTAAAGGGGTTGTGCAAGAATGGGGGATGTTTTTGGCAACCCCCCCCAACCACACACGTTACCGGACCTGTAAAAGGAAAATTACTTACCTGCTTCCCGGCACTGACTTTACACTTGTTCTCTTCCTGGTTTTACATCGCTGCAGCCAATTACTGGCTGCAGTGGAGACCGGATCCTCATGACCATTTGTCACGATGTAAGGAGAGCTGGTCCCTCCCGCGGCCAGATGTCAAACTGGAGACCAGCAGGGAGCCAAGTGGGGGGGTTGCCAAAACCCCCCATTCTTGCACAACCCCTTGAATCACTACATCACTATGCCTTGTGTTTAAAATTTTTTTTCAAGATCTGTGCTTGCTGTCAGTGAATAGAAACATCCTTGTTCACATCCAAAGGTTGTAAACCTTTTCACATTTTAAGGGGTTTTCCACCAGTGGCTGGCACTACTGTGGGGGCTTTGTAGCCAGCACTGTTATGTGGGCACTGCGGCTGGCACTGTTTTGAGGGCTCTGTCGCTGGCACTGTTATGAGGGCACTGGATAACTCATTTTGGGACATTCCCTGCCACAATGTCGTCAACTTCTGCCATTACAACCGCAGCCTAGCATGCAGGATGGCAGACGTGGCTCCATGATCACACAGCGCAGGCGTTCCCCCTGGTGTGAGATTGAGCCCATATCCTTAGAAGTGAAGGAGGCCCAGGAGATGCATGGAGGGAAGGGTCTGATATTCATTCAGCTGGAAATTCGGAGGGGCGGCTTGTGTCCACCCTGTGCTGTATCTCTGGATGGGTTGCAGAGATTCTGCTGTGTGAACATGTGTGGGAGAGGCTTAGAAAAACATTCCATCCTGAGCAGAGATTGGGAGGGGGGGGGCAGCCGCAGCTGAAGTCATGTATTTTTTTTAAAGAGGGTGTTTGGGGTATTTGTGGATACAACACGTTCCTAATTCTGTCTTTTCTTCAAGCTGAATTGATGCTGCCAGAGGCAGAGGGTGGATAATCCAGCAGGCACCCAACTGGCACTTTTTTAGGGTGTATTTTTGGCATTTCAGAGTTAAAATCTACAATTTTTCCAGTTGGTTGGCTGCAGGTTGTCCCCTGTGCTGCACTGGGTGGGGGGGACTGCAACAAAACATAAAATTATATATTTATAAAGATACCTATGCAGTGAGCTCCCTCTAGTGGTGGCTGCAGACAAACAGCATTTTATCACTGTATAATAAAGGGAACAGATTTTAGAGCTACAAGAAAAAATAATTTGAGAATTTTGTATCTTTCCTCATTAAGTTCAATGAAATTATAGGCACACTAGACCCCTACTATTAACCCCTTCATCTAATACTAGGTGTTAACCTCTAAACGGCTCTACACTCTATAGCTAGGGATATATAATATTAACCAGTAATCACTCTAGACCACCCTGAATAATACATTCCACTATTAACCCCTTTATTACCCTAGACCAGGGGTAGGCAACCTCCGGCTCCCAGCTGTTGTGAAACTACAACTTCCAGTATGCATACTTGCTCTGCTCTTCTAAGAACTCTCATAGAAATGAATGGAGCATGCTGGGAATTGTAGTTTCACAACAGCTGGGAGCCGGAGGTTGCCTACCCCTGCCCTAGACCATCTCATGCAGTTTAAAGGGGGTCTGCCAGCAGGAACGTGTCTTATGCATCCCAGCCAAATCCAAGCAGGCTGCGTTTATTTAGTGAATCTGTGGTTCCATTCCACTTCGAATCAGCAAGCAAATTAGTTGTTAAAGTCACTGAGGGAGTAGTTCCTGCCCTTGTTCTACTCTAAGGGTCCACTATATTCTCTGCCTAGTCACTCACTCAGACCATTTATTGGCAGGGCCAGGCAGGGGTTTGGGCAGAGAATGGATTCTTGAATACGTGCGCAGTACAGCCTTGGGTCTCTGCCTGGACTGAAACAAGTATACTGTGCCATTTTTGATTTGAATGCATGAGAATAAAGGACCAGGTGAGATGACATACCTAATGCCTGGCCCTGTCGATCAATGGTCCAAGGTAGGGGAACGGAGCTTGGGTGCACCAAGGGGAGGGTGCACTGGAGTACATTTAACAATTCATTTTCATGTTGATTAAATGCGGATTTCCTAAAGAAAGTCAGCCATTGATTCAGGTGAAGGAACCCTACTTGGCAGTGGGCCGGGTTGCTTAGGCGTCTTCCTGCTGATGGACTCCTTTTATCCATATCTCACAACTTTTTTGGGGGATGGCCAGTAAGGGACACTTATGGTTCATTTCAGGAAAAGATCTCTTGTTTAAAGGAACCTGTCTCCTGTTTTATACTGCTCTGTCCAAACTAGAGAGTCAAACGCAAGGTCAGTTTTTTGTGTCCAGTACCTGTTAAAGGGGTTTTCTGGGAATTATGAAAACACTTAAGTATTACTTTATTATAAATATATTCCTAAACACCTTTCATTAGTTATAATAAGCTCATTTTGTCTGGGATCAATCATCAGGAGAATTAAAATGGCCTCTGTCCTATTACTACACACAAAACCTGTCCTAATCACACAGTAGGACAAGTTACTTCACAACACTGAGCTAAAGAGCTGCCTCATCCTCCTCTCTGCTCTGCTCTGCTCGTCAGGGATTATGACACTGAATATGGCTGATAAGATCTTTAGCTGAATCTCTGTAGGAATGGAGTTTGTGAGGAGACAGGAGGCGGGGATGTGGCTGATGAGCAGTCTCCATTACCACAGTCTGTCCTGTCCCTCCTCTTTGTACTTCATGTCTCCTCATGAACTCCATTCCTACAGAGACTCGGCTAAAGATCTTATCAGCCATATTCAGGATCATAATCCCTGACCTGACATGTAGGAGAGGAGGATGAGGCAGCTCTTTAGCTCAGTGTTGTGAAGTAACTTGTCCTCCTGTGTGATTAGGACAGGTTTTATGTATAACAATATAACAAAACAATAACAAACACAGGTGCACTCTGCAGTCTCACTAAATCCTCAAACTGATTTTAAAATTGAGAGATTAGTCAACATGTCCTACGGTGTAGAACATGTCTAAGCCCGGACACCACGACAAGGTTTCTCAAGTAGCCCGGGACCCTACACTCTCCTACCTGAGCCGTATGGGCGATACCAGGAGCCAGTGGGCAAATTACAGGAGCATAAGGCCGACTCACAAACAACTCACCAGTTACCTACAGCATGTGGCCATGCTTGCAATGGGAGGAGGGAGGAGTCTGTGAGTCCCACTCAAGGTTTTATGTATACTAATAGAACAGCAGCCATTTTATTTCTCCTAATGATTGCTCCCTAGACAAAACAGGCCATTATAATAATGAAAAGTATTTGGGATTATATATTTATAATAATAATAATAATAGTAATAATAAAGTATTTTCATTTTCTTAATTCTTGGAGAATCCCTTTAAGGACTGGAGTCCACTCCATGCAATGTACGCTCTGATTGGCAGCTTTCTCCCTATACACAGTTTATAGAGTTTATTAATACATGTGAAAACGAGGTATATTTGGGGAACAAAGATGGACAGAGGGAATTGCTTCAAAAGTAGGAACTTTCTACTGACATTGGGAGGTATTGTCTAGCTGAAATGCTGACTTGCAGCTGCATCCCCCTCCTCCCTGTCATCTTTTCAGTAATATATCAGAGCCAGCAGGCATGATAGGCTATTAACAACTGATTGGCGGGGGTCTGACATCGCTTAGCCCCGCCTGTCAGACATTTTGCGGTAGCTTCTACACTGAAAGTCTGACCCAGAACTTCACATCTCCATCCATTGTGAGTGTTCATTGGAAGCAGCGCTGCAGTCACCAGCTCCATTCACTAAACACAATGGAAGGAGATGTAGTTGCGGCACAGACTTCCAGTGCTGGAGCTGATAGGTGGGGGTGCAGGGTGTCGGACCTCTGCCAATCAGGTATTGATAGCCTATCCTGAAGACTGGAACACCCCCTTTAAGATGGATAGGATGTTTCCTGAAATGTGTACCTTCTCTCTATATTTTGGGATTTTTTGTTAATCCCCACCTAAACTTTCTGTTTTTTAAGGAAATGGATTAAACAAATCTTTCAGCTCAAAATAATAATTAAAGGGATTGCGTCACCTAATAAAAATATGGTGTAGACTTGTTCTTGTTGATTAAAGCTATGAGTTTGCCATTTATAGGGAATGACTAATCCAGTGATTAAATCCTTTAAATGTGTTGTTTTTTACTGTATCAGATCCAAAATAGATTAAAGGGGTTTTCCGAGACTTTCCGAGCATCTGAACGGTGGGGGTCCGACAATCAGGACCCCCTGCTTATCAGCTGTTTGAGAAGGCATCGGCGCTCACAATAGTGCCACAGCCTTCTTGCAGCTTTCCCTAGGCCATGTGGTAATGTGACTCCCAGTATGAATAATGCCCCCATTAGTGCCCCCAGTAATAGTAATGCCTTCATTAGTGCCCCAGGATAAATAATGCCCCTATTAGTGCCCCCTCAGTAATAATGCCCCCATTAGCTCCCCCAGAATTAATAATGCCCCCTTTAGTTTGCCCAGTAATAGTAATGTCTCCTTTAGTGCCCCCCCTCAGTAATATTAATGCCCTAATTAGTGCCCCCCAGAATTAATAATGCCCCCATTAGTGCCTCCAGAATGAATAGTGCCCCCATTAGAGCTCCCCAGTAATAGTAATGCCCCCATTAGTGCCCTCAGTAATGGTAATGCCCCCATTAGTGCCCCCCAGTAATAGTAATGCCCCTATTAGTGCCCCCAACATGGCCTAGGCGCGGCTGAGCCCCATTAAAGCTATATAATGTACGGCGCTGAGCTTGATGAGCTGCGAGGAGGCCGCGGCGCTAATGAGCGCACCAGTGCTTCTTAAACAGCTGCTCGGCTGGCGCCCCGGGTCTCAGACCCCCACCGATCAAATACTAATGACCTATCCAGAGGAATAGGCTGGTTAATTGGCCTGTGCACTCTGCTGCTCAGCTTAGCAGGTGTGATTATGTCACCATATCCTGCCTGCTGCTGGGGAAAGCACAATGTGCTCCAATCATCGGGGGAACGAGGCTAGTTGAGTATTATTATCATTTTTTTTTTGTAAGGAGGCATAGCTATTGTGTGTTGGCACCAAGGGGGCATAACTACTGTGTGGGGACTAAGAGGGCATTCTACTGTGAAGGGGAGACTAATAGGGCATAACTGCGGAGGCACTAAAGGGACATTCTACTCTTTGCAGGCACTAAGGGGGTATAACTGCAATGCCACAGAGGTGCATTACCACCTTCTGCACCCCTCTACTATCTCCTATGGTTAACCCTGTGTCATTCCGTGTATTAATTGCCAGGGCCTGCAAAATGTGTATTCCCATTTACTTGTTTTGTAACTGTTTAAGTGTAATATGCCTGGTTCACCAGCAGGTGGCAGCAAGCATGGCAGAGCTACTTTACCTGGAATAGAACCCTTCTTTCCATTCTAGCTCTCTCTGAGAGAGGGAAGAGTTTAGCCAGTTAGAGTCACTCTAACCTACCTAGGGGAGAGATGGAGTTGAGAGTACCTGTTGGGCAAGCCCTGCTTAGGCCAGCTAGAGCACCTTCAGCTCTGCTGGATATTGAGGCCAAACCCTGAAGCCTCTGAAGCCAGGAGGATAAATTTCCCTGGATACGACTAGAGACAGACCAGCCTACAGAAAGTAGAGTACAGCAGAAAGGAGTTTGCCTGCCACAGTCAATGCCAAAACCTGCTGGAAACCAAGACAAAGCCTGTAATCGTTTTGGAGAAAGGTTTATTCAAGTAAAGTTGCTGTTTAACTATATAGAAGGTCTGGACTCAACTTATTTCATCATCCCCTTCATCCACTACCCCTTGATTTGCTTTGCACGACTGCTCCTGGGATTCCAGCGTATCCAGGTAGGAGCACCGTGACAGGTGCAACACCATTAGGAACATTTAGGCCACCCTACACCACTCTGGCCTTCCTACACCTGGGTACCACCATATCACTAAAAGGGGCCCTGTGCACTTTTCTCATCTTAAAGAGATCCCATGGACGTTGACCCCCATGCGCTGCATAACCCTTGTGAAAGGAGCACTAAGGAAGCATTCTACAATATGGTGGCAGTAACGGGGCATGGCATAATTACTGTGTTGGGGCACAAAGAGGACTGGGGAAGGATTGGCCTATATAGATAGGCATTGGACTGAGTTAGAGGCATAGCTTAATAGATGCACTCCGCTGCTGTTGTCCCTCCTTGGCCTTTTCAAAGTTGGGCGGTATGGCTCTGTAATATTTCTCAGGTCCTGCTCCACCTGCAGCACAGTTTCCTCTGCAGTAGTCACACCTCCTACACCTCCCGTTCTCTCAGTGATTGACAGCTGTATACAGAGACAGGGATAGCTATAAATCACAGCTAGGACCGCCCACTGGACTCCTAACCATAGAAAGAGATTTACAGGAATAAATTACAAGTTTTACTGAATCTTTTCCCACAAAACGATATATAAACATGCTCAGCATAGCCTATTATGGCATTTAAAGGGATCATTCCTAGCAGACATGCACCTTAGTAGCATACTGAGATCTGCAGCTAGGAGATGAAGAGATATTGCGCCATTTGACGTGGGTGATTATGAGGGTACACTGCGTTCTGAGGTCATTATGTTTAATTCCCGTCTGTGGGTCACATGACTGTCTAATATTTCACCCCCCCCCCTTCCCACATGCCTCACAGCTATACAAACACACCCAAAAAACAAAATAAACACGCCACACCTAGTGGATAAGGCCAAATCATGAATTTAACCTTCCGCCATAAATCATTTCCTAGTGACACAGTACACGTGGAGGAGAAATCATATCCTTAGCTCATCTTCGCTGGTGGATGAGATCAGTCTGGAGATCCAGTAGCGGCAGTGTCTCCCATGATGATTAGTGCAAATGCAGATTCAGTGAGGACCCATGATATAGTTAGGCTACTTTTATACTTTACTGTATACTGAGCTGGCAGACAGCTGGGCATTGGTATGATGGTCTATTAATAAGTATTACAAGCTGGTTCATGGTTGGCCTTTGGCAGCTCTGGGTTAATGGTTTGGTTGATGGTTGATGGTTTGGCTCTAGATTGAGTTTGAAGATTTGATGGGTTGGCTTTAGGTAGAGTTGGAGATTTGATGAGTTGGCTGTAGGTTGATTTGAAGATTTAATGGGTTGGCTCTAGGTTGAGTTGGAGGTTTGATGAGTTGGCCCTAGGTTGAATTGTTGGTTTGATGGGCTGGTTGTAGGTTGAGTTGGAGGTTTACTGAGTTTGCTCAAGGTTGAGTTGGTGGTTTGATGTGTTGACTATAGGTTGAGTTTGAAGATTTGATGGGTTGGCTTTAGGTAGAGTTGGAGATTTGATGAGTTGGCTGTAGGTTGAGTTGGAGATTTAATGGGTTGGATCTAGGTTGAGTTGGAGGTTTGATGAGTTGGCCCTAGGATGAATTGGTGGTTTGATGAGTTAGCTCTAGGTTCAGTTGGTGGTTTGATGGCTGGAGTCTGGACTGTTGGTGGACACCACGCTCTGGTCAGTTTCTGAGGGAAACCTTTTTGGCACACACTGGATGAATGGGGGCCTATGGGTATGTTCAGCAGAGTTTTTAAGTCCTCAAGTTCCTATGAGCGGATTAGGTATTTAGCAATAGGGGGACAAAGGCAGCAGTAGCATCTTGGCCCTGGTGCCAAAGGGGACCCAAAAGTCCTTCTGCCACATAAGAAGACACCAATATTAAACAGTAGATGGAGGGGGAAATGCTGATAAACCTTTTGTACTGAGTCTTCCAGAGCTTTTCTTGTATCTGCATTGAAGAAAGTTCCTGCATTCAGTCCACAATAGATAAAGTCTTAAGTTACATGAGCAATTTGAATATAGGAGTACTGCTGATGAAAGATGGCACAGTACATAGTCCCACACAGAGCCTAGAGCTTAATTGTACAGGTGGACGGGAAGGGCTCCACGCCAAATACTTTTGGTTACGAGGGAGTGGTGGGAGTACATTCATGTAACCACTCCTAGGGAAGCAGTGCTCTCTTCATACAAATCAATGACAATTTCCAGTCCACCCCCCCCCCCCCCCCCCCAACTGATATTTTCCCACTTTTGGAACAAACCAGCAGTCCTATAATAGCTGCCTGCTCCGACGGACACAGCGCAAGGTCAGTGCAATGATTTCTTATGAAAGCCTAGATGATTATATTGTATTATAGGATGCAGGCAGGAGCTGGGTTATTTTCAGAGGAGACCTCGCTGGTTATTTTGCAATGAAAGCAGAAGAAAAATGAGAAGCTTAAAGGGATTACGCAGAATACGATTCTGTGCGCTGGAAATACAGGTTTGGGTGACCTTGTGATCTATGTAGTGCAATTCATGCTTTATAGAAGCTCTGGGTTTTGTGGAACTACAGCACCCAGCATGCCCTGATAGACTAAAGCTAGGGTTTGTAGTCCCAGAACACCTGGAGAGACACAGGTTGCAAATTGGAGTTGTATAGCACATGAGTGATATCATTCTGCAGGTCTGCAGGAATAATTATAGCAATTCATGATTTTTTATTTATTTATTCTTCAAAAAATCTGTCAAATTCTCCTTATCCGGCATGCATTAGTGAAGATATTCCGATAATCCGTCACAGAAGTAGAGGACTGACCATAGACAATATGGTGTCCCCTCTGATTAAGGGGGATATTGGTAGGATATGCCATCACTTCCTGATTGGAGGGGGGGGGGGGATTTCGATTTTTGGGACCTCCACTGCAGCACTAGTTTTAACCCTTTACATCAGCGCTGCCATCTACGTGCTGTGCAGGGAACTGCAACGCGGCCCCATTTACCTAAGTGGGGCTGAGCAGCATCTACAGTAGCTTGGGGCTCATTCAGATGAGCGATGGTTGACATCCAGGTGCTGTCTGTTCTGTACTCAACTGGACTGAACTCGGACCCGTTCTCAACATTGGGCCCAAATTCACATGAGCTATTGGTCCTTGCAGAGAAAATCACAGCATGCACCATTGCGGTTGGATATTGCCACAAGAATACTCCTAAAAAAGTGATAGCTGCAAATTTTATGTTAGTCGCCAACTTCACGGTTCTGTCCCCTTAGGCGGGTGTCACACATAGGTTTATTCTGAAGTTTGTAGGGGTATTGTGTTTTTCTCTGCCTTTTTATGCATTTTTTAGGCAAAAACACCAATTTCAGCTGTTGCATGGAAATCGATTTTTTTTTTCTAGGGCTTTTGGCTTTTTTTTTTCACCTTTTTTATGTAAATGACATTTTTTAGCAAATTGCAGCATTCTGTGGGTTAGTTTTTTTTTTTTGTTTGCTTCTTCTAATGGAGGTTTTTGCAGGACAGTTTTTCTGCCAGTGCCATTTTCCCACACAGCTCTAGTGTAGAAGTGACATTAAATGGGGGCACATACTGTCCTCCAAAACGCTAGACATGCAAAAAATATTCTCCATTTTTTTTTAACACAGCACCTGGATCTGAATACTGTTGTAATTGCATGTAATTAAAAATGTATTATAGCTACTGAGTTATTCAATGAGATCTATCTGCATAGCGCCACCTGCTGTTTGTTCTGTTTCTAATTTCTCTGTCCACCTCAGCGAGGTGGACGCACATGCTCAGTTCTGGTCTTCAATTGCAACCAGCTGCAGCAAAAGGACATTCGCCTAGCTTCCAGCTTTATATAAATCTAGCAGAGCAACTGGAGCAATGAACGGGGAGATCTCTGGATGTGAGGTTCAGGGCTGGTTCTAGCTTTGCTAGAGATTATCATGTACTAAATGATATAATTCTTTTATAGTAATCATGGGATAATCCCTTTAAAAAACGCTGATTGTCAGGTGTTTTTAAGGTTTTTAGTTTTTTTCTGTTCAAAAAATGCCAACACCAAAACAGTGTGTGAAGGAACCCTAAGGCTGGTTTCACACGGGCGTTGCGGGAAAAGGTGCGGGTGCGTTGCGGGAACATGAGCGATTTTTCCACGCGAGTGCAAAACATTGTAATGCGTTTTGCACGCGCGTGAGAAAAATCGCGCATGTTTGGTACCCAAACCCGAACTTCTTCACAGAAGTTCGGGCTTGGGATCGGTGTTCTGTAGATTGTATTATTTTCTGTTATAAGGGAAAATAATAGCATTCTGAATACAGAATGCATAGTAAAATAGTGCTGGAGGGGTTAAAAAAAAATAAAAACTCACATGATCCATCACCATGGTAAAAGATCATGTGATGGAGCATGTGATGACCGGAGTGACGTCACCACAGGTCCTTTTCCTGCAATCAGCAAAGATTAAGACAGAAGAGATGTCGGGCTGCGCGAGCAAGTGGACTAAGGTGAGTTAAAAAAAATATTATTATTTTTTAACCCCTCCAGTGCTATTTTACTATGCATTCTGTATTCAGAATGCTATTATTTTCCCTTATAACATGGTTATAAGGGAAAATAATAATGATCGGGTCTCCATCCCGATCGTCTCCTAGCAACCGTGCGTGAAAATCGCACCGCATCCGCACTTGCTTGCGGATGCTTGCGATTTTCACGCAGCCCCATTCACTTCTATGGGGCCTGCGTTGCGTGAAAAACGCAGAATATAGAACATGCTGCGATTTTCACAGCACAAGTGATGCCGAAGGCCCCTTTCACACGAGCGAGTTTTCCGCGCGGGTGCAATGCGTGACGTGAACGCATAGCACCCGCACTGAATCCTGACCCATTCATTTCAATGGGTCTGTGTACATAAGCGTTTTTTTTCACGCATCAGTTCTGCGTTGCGTGAAAAATGCACCATGTTCTATATTCAGCGTTTTTCACGCAGCCCTGGCCCCATAGAAGTGAATTGGGCTTCAGTGAAAAACGCATTGCATCCGCAAGCAGGTGCGGATGCAATGCGTTTTTCACTGATGGTTGCTAAGATTGTTATTTGTTTCACGCGCGTGAAAAACGCATCAAAACGCATTGCACCCGCGCGCCAAAAACTGAACAACTGAATGCAATCGCAGAAAAAACTGACTGAACTTCCTTGCAAAATGGTGCGAATTTCACTGAGCGTGACGGATTGGCTCCGGATGCGTTCAGTGAAACTCGCACCATTTTGCAAGCAAGTTCAGTTTTGTCTGCGATTGCGTTCAGTTGTTCAGTTTTTTCCACGTGAGTGCAATGCGTTTTGATGCGTTTTTCACGAGCGTGATGAAAAACGGAAGGTTTACAAACAACATCTTTTAAGAAACCATCAGTGAAAAATGCATCGCATCAGCACTTGCTTCCGGATGCGATGTGTTTTTCACTGAAGCCCCATTCACTTTCATGGGGCCAGTGCTGCGTGAAAAACGCTGAATATGGCCTCATGCACACGACCGTTGTTTTGGTCCGCATCCGAGCCGCAGTTTTTGCGGCTTGGATGCGGGCCCATTCACTTCAATGGGGCCTCAACATCCATTGCTCCGTTCCGTGGTCCGCAAAAAAAAATAACCTGTCCTATTCTTGTCCATTTTGCGGACAAGAATAGGCAGTTATATAAATGGCTGTCCGTGCCGTTCCGCAAATTGCGGACCGCAAAACACAACGCTCGTGTGCATGTAGCCTATAGAACCTGCTGCATTTTTCTCGCAACGCAGAACGGATGCGTGAAAAAAAAAGCTCATGTACACAGACCCATTGAAATGAATACGTCAGGATTCAGTGCGGGTGCTATGCGTTCACGTCACGCAATGCAAACTCGCTCATGTGAAAGGGGCTTAAGGGTGGTTTTTTTCAAGGTTGGTTGCACCTTTCCTTCCCACAAGAAAACATTTACGTTGTGAGTCATAGCATTGCTGCAATTTTGCTTCAAATCACAGGTCACTCCGGGTCACCATTGAGGCTTATTCGTAGAAGTAAAATGTATCTTCTTTTCAATGGCTGACCATGCAGAAATTCTTAGAATCCAGAACCGGTCTGCTCACGTATGTTTTTGTATTTAAAGGGGTTAAATTTTGAACAAGCCCTGCAATAGCCTAAAATGAAAAAAACTCTCCCCTTTCTCCGGCGCTGTTCTTTACAGCGCTGGTCCGATCCTCCTGCCATTACTTTTTTACAAACTGCAGCGGGGCACGTGATCGCTGCAGCCAATCCCTGTCCTCAGCGGTCTAAGGGCTCATGCACATGACCGTATGTATTTTGCGGTCCGCAAAAAATACGGATGATGTTCATGCGCATGCCGTATTTTGCGAAACGGAACAGCTGGCCCTTAATTGAACAGTACTTATCGTTGTCCGGAATGCGGACAAAAATAGGACATGTTCTACTGACATACGGAAACGGAATGCACACGGAGTAACTTCCGTTTTTTTGCGTACCCATTGAAAAGAATTGTTCCGCATACGGTCTGCAAAAAAAAAACTGAATGGACACGGAACGAAAATACGTTCGTCTGCATGAGTCCTAACACCGAGGACACTTGATTGGCTGCAGCGGTCACGTGCCGTATACACAAAAGGTTTTAAACAAGCAGCGCATGGAGGACCGGACCAGCGTCACAGAAAACCACACCGGAGACACCGTGAGTATGACATGATTTAGAGGGCTTGTCCGAGATTTTTAATCATCTCAGACAACCCCTTTAAGTTAAAATATTTTATACTATTATTCTTATTTGTCAGTTTAGAATTGATAGCATTTTTTTCTGCTGCTATATACATTCTGCATGTTTCCTGTTGCTAAATAGAAACCATCAACAAGAAGGCTAAAAGCGGTCAGCAGCCTATATTATGGCTTAAAACAAGAAGGATAGAGTGGGTCGTCAGGGCATGTTATGACTTTTTATTTATATATATATATATATTATTTAGAACTTTGTAACAAATAAATGTTGGTTATTTGCATAAATTGGGTTATCCATCTCTGACCAGTTGAGTTGGTGGGTTAGGCCTATTGCACACGACCGTATGGCTTTTTCAGTGTTTTGCGGTCCGTTTTTCACGGATACGCTGTTCCGTTTTTTGTTACCGTTGCGTTTCCGTTTTTGTTCTGTTTTTCCGTTCCGTTTTTCCGTATGGCATATACAGTATACAGTAATTACATAGATAAAATTGGGCTGGGCATAACATTTTCAATAGATGGTTCAGCAAAAAACGGAACGGAAACGGAAGACATACGGATGCATTTCCGTATGTGTTCCGTTTTTTTTGCGGACCCATTGACTTGAATGGAGCCACGGAACGTTATTTGCGGGCAATAATAGGACATGTTCTATGTTAAAACGGAACGGAAAAACGGAAACGGAATGCATACGGAGCACATTCAGTTTTTTTTGCGGAACCATTGAAATGAATGGTTCCGTATACGGACCGTATACGGAACTCAAAAAACGGCCAGTAAACGGGAAAAAAAACCGGCCGTGTGCAGGAGGGCTTAGACTGGGGTATTTTTGGCGGTCGTCCAGTGTTTCATTAACTAGTTGATCATTTCTTTGCTGATTCCCAGATTTATGCAAAGTAACTGAGGACCTTCTTGTAGGTTTCCCCAGAGGTGGGAGGTTTTGGGATGAAGCGGATCTCCAGCGAGGCCCCCGCCTGTGATAAGTAGAACATTATCTGGCCCTCCTGATTACAAGTCACTGGTGGCTGCCCATAGTCAGGTGCTGTTATCTATAGGACCAGGGAAGTCCAGCCCTATGCTAGATTATGCTGAGTACAGATCCAGTGGGCGGCTTCCCGTTGCTTTTGCTGGATCCCATTCAGCCAGCTGCTGTACAGTTCTCAAGTTCAGCAATGTCAACCACATAAAACAGACAGGCTGCGCCTTTCCTCTTCTCTGGGGGAGGACGACTTCCAGCTCCAGGGTTAGCTAATGTCTTGTTAACACTATATCTGCCTGGAAACGGAGGTCCACCTACAGCAACAAGTCCTTCAAGGACCACTATAACATATCTATGTTCCTCTTCTACCAAAGAAAGCTCACTTGTTAGAGCAGCAGTTTGTGCTCCAGAGCTGCTCTTCATACTTTTCCAGACAGGCTCCAACCATGCTATTTTGGAGTTAGGGAGCTTCGGTCACCCACCTACAAGAAACCACAGCCACTTCCAGCTCTCTTCTGCCTCCATGTTTATCAGTGTTATGTCTGTTAGGACCCAAGCAGGTGTTTGTAGACTGCTACCAGCCTGCCTGAGGAACATGCAGGTTTTTCTTCTTGACTATTGCATCTACAGGTCAGTAACACGGACCAGTATGGACTATACCACCATGTCGTCGTTGCCATATCCATGGGACTTTACTTGTCAAAGAGTTCGTTTTTGCCCTTCGTTCACTATATGTTTAGTCCTAGGGTACTTTCACACTAGCGTTTTTCTTTTCCGGCACTAAGTTCCGTCCTAGGGGCTTAATACCGGAAAATAACTGATCAGGTATATCCCCATGCATTCTGAATAGAGAGAAATCCGTTCAGGATGCATCAGGATGTCTTCCGTTCAGTCACTGAACGGTGTTTTGGACGGAAGAAATACCGCAGCATGCTGCGGTATTATCTCCTTCCAAAATTCCGGATCAGTTGCCGGAATGCCGGATTCGGCATTAAATTACATCGAAATGTATTAGTACCGGATTCGGCATTAAAAATACCGCAATGCCGGATCCGTACTTCCGGTCTGCACATGCGCAGACCGGTAAAAATGTTAAAAAATATATAACGGATCCGTTTCTCCGGATGACATCCAGAAAGACGGATCCGTTCTTGCAATGCATTTGTAAGACATATCCGCATGCGGATCCGTCTACAAATGCTGTCCGTTTGCATGCAGATTGCCGGATCCCTCTGCCGCAAGTGTGAAAGTAACCTTAGTCTTGGTCTTCAGGTTTCTCCTACTAGCCAAGCTGATCCCAAACCTTTCACAAGCCCTATTCATCTACATCTGACGGACCTCATGGCCCTCTGTCCATGTGGTGGCCATTATATCACGTCCTGTCTCTTCTCCATTCGTGATTTCAGTCTCGCCCTCCGCTCTTTCCTCTTGCCTTCCTTTTCACGCCCCCGCTTGTTTGCTCTCTTTTTCTGCCAAGGTGTGGGAGACAGGACCCCACCCATGTAGATTATCATCCAGGTAATTTCTGCCCTGGCACCGCTCAGCTTGACTTAATGAACTGAGTCTGCGTGTGCGGAATATTCCGTAGGAAAGAGAAATGTCCGCGTTAACATGTGCTGCCTGGTAAGAAAGACGGAAGTGATATTTCATCTGGTGCCTGGGTGGCTTTAAAGCAAATTTTGCTATGGGGGCCCCCTTTAGCCACAGAAACATCAACAAAAATCACTGATACACATTTATAGCCTAAAGGGGCACGTAAATTCAATATTCATTTAAAAAAATTCAAAGATTTTAATGTTTGGCTATTTTTCTTTTTTATTTCTGCACTGCTATACCATTAAAAATTAAATATAGAATATTGTCCTATCAATCAGCACAGAGAGATAAAACTCCTATATGGGAGTCAGTTTACAGCTGCTGTGAGGGGAAAGATGTTATCTTCAAGGTAATCCCACTGATAATAGTAGGTGTAGAATTGGGGCTACAGTATTACAGCTCAATTGTTCCCTGGATAAGCCTAGGTAGGGATGGCCACAGAAGATAATTGCATTTAGTTTAATGTGTGATGCTCTATTTGAGGTTCTCTCTGGCCACAGTGATGGTCTGACTGAGAGAGTTAAGCAAGACTGTCAAACAAAGAAGAAGTTAAAGTGTAAGGACAGGAAGAAGACTACATAGGATGACTTCCAAAAATGATATCCAAAATAACATAGAAGATTCACATATGGGCTGGTAATATGTGATCAAAACTTTGCAAATGTCTCTTTAAAGGGGTTATGCCATGATTGATGTAAAAAATATGAAAATCAGAAATCATATATAACAAAGCTAGAACAAACCCTATACCTCACATGGATCCAGAGATCTCCACATTCACTGCTCGAATTGCTCGATTATCTTCAGCGTGGCAGCTCAGAGGGTGTGTCCTTTCTGCTGCAGCTCTCTCCCTGTAAAAATGCCGTCACTTCTAACAGAACATATGGCTGGTGGCAGTTGAAGATTCAAACTGAGCGTGTGCGACCACCTCAGTGAGATGGACCAAAAAAAAATCAGGAAAAGAACAAATAGTAGGTGGCGCTATACAAATACATTTTATTGAATAGCTTACAGGCTATAATACAATTTTTATTACTTGCAATTACAAAAGTATTCAGACCCAGGCGCTAGTTTGAAAAATATAGAATGTTTTTCGTGACACAACCCCTTTAAAAGGGTTTCTGTCATGAGAAATAACGTTATGTAGGTGACTGACATTAGCGATGCGCTAATGTCAGCAGTACATCATATGCTTTATAACTCCCTGCCTGCCGCCGTTCCCTCAAAATAAAGACTTTTATAATATGCTAATGAGCCTCTAGGTGCTATGTGGGCGTAGATTCAGCACCTAGAGGCTCGGTCTTCTCACCCTTTGGCACGCCCATGTACAGTTGATTGACGTCCGAGTTCTCCTCAGTGTCTCGTAAATCCCGCACCTGCGCCGTCCCGTTTAGTATTCGGCGCAGGCGCAGTGAGGAAGCTGGGACGGCGCAGGCACTGGATTTACGGGACACTGAGGAGAACTCGGATGTCAATCAACTGTACATGGGCGTGCCAAAGGGTGAGAAGACGGAGCCTCTAGGTGCTGCAGCAACGCCCCACTAGCACCTAGAGGCTCATTAGCATGTTATAAAAGTCTTTATTTTGAGGGAACGGCGGCGGGCAGGGAGTTATAAAGCCCACTGTTATATACATCACTAATGTCAGTCACCTACATAACGATTTTTCTCATGACAGAAACCCTTTAAGGTAAAAATATTTCCTATACACAGGGAATACACACAGATACTAATATGCACACACTTACCCAGATGACTCCACTCGGCTGTATTTTACTACATTTTTGGGGTCATTTATCAAACTTGTGTAAAGCAGAACTGGCTTAGTTGCCCATAGCAACCAATCAGATTCCTCCTTTCATTTTTCACAGCTCCTTTAGAAAATGAAAGGTGGAATCTGATTGGTTGCTATGGACAACTAAGCCAGTTCTACTGTACACCAGTTTGATAAATCTCCCCCATTATTGTCTTCTTCTGTTAAGGGCTCGTTCACATCTCCGGCAGGCTAAATACGGCACAGAGAATATGTCTGTACTTTTAGGCTGAAGTGAGGATGGCGGTTTTCCAAGTGTAATTTAGTGTAGTCGGCGGCCAGTGGGTGGGAGGGGCTCCTAGTGACTAGATTCTGTAATGGTTCCTCCACTGGGAAGTGGAGCTGCACTGGGAGAACTGAGGGGTTGTCTGTCGCCAAATAGTCTGCAACATTTGGATGACGAGTGACGCTAAGGGTGAGGCCTATATGTGGTTTCATGCCAAGGTCCCGATGCGTGAGTTGACTGAGGGAACGACAAGTAGGCCTCAGTGAAGGGGATCCGGAGGAAAAGTGGGGAATATGGGCACCTGACTAGGGGTCCTAGCGCTAAGTGGATATAGCCGGTCTCGTCTGTTGAAAACCGCCATCAGCAATAACTGCAACCGTAAAGTTGTGTTTTATGTACTGGTGGGTGAACTGAAACCATCATGCTTATGCACCTCTGCGGAGTGAAGACTTATGTACATCCCTTTCTTATGCCTCAACTAAACCTGCTGTTCTACTACCACAGTTACCACTAGGGCCCCCTACAGGCCATCTCCTACTAGAGCCTCAAATGCGCTCATAGCAGCTGACGCTTTCCCTTCCCCGCACAAGCGTCAATCCGATGATATATGAAGTCACGCTCCAAATAAACTAAACAATGCCGAAAGGTTTGACAATGGTGGACGGACATGGACCCGCGTTTTATTGTTCTGCACAATCTCAGCCTTTTGGATCTCACATTTAGGGGGAGGGCTGCACGCCTTTATTAGAAGCCATGCACCACATGGGTCAGCTCAGTGTCAGGTTGCAGCTTTTAAGCCCAACAGCCATAGGTTTGAATGTGAACATGAAAAGAATTGTGGAGATTTTCCAGAACGGAGATATCCCAGCATTGTGTGGGGTGATTACACAGGTGTTTGATTGTACATGGGGACTTGGCTTAGCTACACCACAGGTTCCCGCCGTGAGATAGGCTTTTATTTTTCTAATTTATTTTTGGCAGAGAAAAGCAAGTATCAATAGAGGGAGGAGAATGAGATTCCTGCACTGGCTCCTCCACAATAATCAGGTCTATTCTGTGCTGTAACACTACATGCAGGTGGACTCCTCTGTAATCTCCTGTTTATTCCATTTCACACCCGTAATATATATTCAGGGTGGGATGGCTTCCATATTTGTGTGTGAACCAGACGAAGCCAAACTGGAGGTGTAAACAGGAGATCATCTCAGTCAACAGAAAATAAGGGGCACACACTAAAGGTATAGGGGCTCTCGCTCGCACTTAGGGGGGCTATGTGTGGAACTTACGGGGCCCTATGGTTTTCTTTTGAGAATACTTTGGCTGTCATTATTATTAGGACATTGTTTATAATAGGGGAGCAATGTGGCTGTTATTATTATGGGGCACCATGACTTTCTTTATTATGGGAGCATTATGGGTATTATTATTATTATTATTATTATTAATAAGCCCCATGGCTATTATTATTATTATTATTATTATGGGGCATCTTGGCTTTATGATGGGGTCACTGTGGCTATCTTTATGATGGGGTCACTGTGGCTATCTTTATTATGGGGTCACTGTGGCTGTCTTTATTATGGGGTCACTGTGGCTATCTTTATTATGGGGTCACTGTGGTTGTCTTTATTATGGGCTCACTGTGGCTATCTTTATTATCGGGTCACTGTGACTGTCTTTATTATGGGGTCACTGTGGTTGTCTTTATTATGGGGTCACTATGGCTGTCTTCATTATAGGGTCACTGTGTCTGTCTTTATTATGGGGTCACTGTGTCTGTCTTTATTATGGGGTCACTGTGGCTGTCTTTATGATGGGGTCACTGTGGCTATCTTTATGATGGGGTCACTGTGGCTGTCTTTATGATGGGGTCACTGTGGCTATCTTTATGATGGGGTCACTGTGGCTGTCTTTATGATGGGGTCACTGTGTCTGTCTTTATTATGGGGTCACTGTGGCTGTCTTTATGATGGGGTCACTGTGGCTGTCTTCATGATGGGGTCACTGTGGCTATCTTTATGATGGGGTCACTGTGGCTGTCTTTATGATGGGGTCACTGTGGCTGTCTTTATGATGGGGTCACTGTGGCTATCTTTATGATGGGGTCACTGTGGCTGTCTTTATGATGGGGTCATGGTGGCTGTCTTTATGATGGGGTCACTGTGGCTGTCTTTATTATGGGGTCACTGTGGCTATCTAGTAGATTTAGCCCTGTTTTGGCATCTACACCTACCCTGACGGCCTTTTAGTAAGTGCATGGAGCAGCAGATTGCTCAGTAAATGCCCTAATCTATAAGGAACCAGTCCTCCTGGGCTGCTTCCTTTAAAGGGAACCTGTCACCTTGATTTTGGGTATAGAGCTGAGTACATGGGTTGCTAGATGGCCGCTAGCAGATCCGCAATATCCAGTCCCCATAGCTCTGTGTGCTTTTATTGTGTAAAACCGATTTGATACATATGCAAATTACCCTGAGATGAGTCCTGTAGGTGAGATGAGTCAGGGACAGGACTCATCTCAGGTTAAGGCCGAATGCACACGGCCGTATTCCGCGTCCCAGTGCGGTCCGTGCTATGACGGGCTGGATTCCTGTTCAGAGCAGGAGCGCACGGCGTCATTGGTTGCTATGACGCCGTGCGCTTCATGCCGCTGCTGCTGTTCAGTAATACACTCGTATAGTGTATTACTGTAGTGCAGTGGCGGCATGAAGCACACGGCGCCCGTTCCGCTAAAAGATAGGACATGTTCTATCTTTTTGCGGAACGGAAGTACGGGACGTAACCCCACGGAAGCACTTCGTAGTGCTTCCGAGGGATCCCGTCCCGTGCGGCCGTTCCGCGATTCCGGATTTGCGGACCCATTGAAGTGAATGGGTCCGCATCCATGATGCGGAATGCACACGGAACTGTGGCCGTGTATTGCGGCCTGCGATTTGCGGGCCGCAATACGGCCACGGATCACACACATTCGTGTGAACTTAGCCTTAGGGTAGGATAGTGTTAATCAACAGTTTAGAGGCGGACTGGAAGCTTAAAGTGGCCCTGGAAAGAAAAACTAAAAGTGGCCCGGAAAAAAAAAAAAAAAGTGGCCCCATGTTGTAGGCGTGTCCAAACTGAGAGAAGGCAGGACCAGCGATACCATATTGCGGTGCAAAATACCGCCCTAACAGAGCCAAAGACCACGGTGCAGACAAAATACTGCCCCAGAAGCTGCCCTTCTGTGGTGGCCAGCTCCAGCTGCCACGTCCTGTCCTCCTACTCCAGTTGTCTCAGTGAATTCAGGAGTAAGAAAGGCAAATGTGGTCGCCAGTAGAGATGAGTGAATTTCATATTTTGAAATTCGTTCACACTTCTTTTGGTGGTAAAAGGTGAATTGCGTTATGGATTCCGTTACCACGGACCATAACGCAATTCTATGACAGAATGCATAACGGAATGCTTTTAGAGGCATAATAGAAGTCTATGGGCTGCAAAACGGGACTCATAGAATTGCGTTACGGTTCGTGGTAACCACCAAACAAAGTGTGAACGAATTTCATAAGCGGAAATTCGCTCATCTCTAGTCGCTAGCCAGGTACAGAACTACTTGATACTCCCATTACTTACCTGGCTGGCTGGCGGCCGTGAGGAGGACTCAGGCAGCCCCCTGGGCATCGGCCCACCAGGAGATTTCCCTGTAGGGTCTATGGCCAGGCCCTGCAACAGTTGGAGCGATAAATGGTTGCAAAGGTGGACACAGCCTTTTAACAATCAGAAGGGCTAATAACAGTGATTGTTCAAGTTGGAGGAAAGGGTTAATTTTTCAGTAATTACCATTTTTGGTAGAAACCATGATCCCGAATGGCACTTTGCTTTACTCCAGGGACCTCAAGGAGACGTGTAGTTTGCTAACGGCAATTAGACCCTGACGAGATAATGACCGTAGATGCTACCATTAAAGATGCATGACTGGCGCACCCATTGGAACGTCTCAATATTTCTTCAGCAAAATGCAACTGCAACACGGACCCCCCCCCCCCCAATCCCATGTCAAAATTGGGGGATGAAGGTAGTCACACAACTGACCTATAATGAGTGGCAACTCTGGTCATCTGATTTTCTGGTCCCTGATACGGCAGCACCAAACCCATTGTCTTCTTCTGGCCCATAGCCACCGGCTATCTAAAAATACACATGTAAAACATGGCAATCTGCTCTTCATGACACCGCGTTGTGTTTTTCCACTGACTCTGGCAGAATGATAACTTCAGCTCAGTTTCCCTGGCTCCGGGATGAAAGTCGTAGCCTGGGGACTTGGCTAAATCGCTGCCTTTTCATGGTTTTGCCCATTTCTGCTGGTTAAAAGTGGATCAGTTTGTGTTTCTATTTTTCAGATGTAAAATTAAAAAAAATTAAAAAAAGATGAGTTTAACATATGTTCTCCGCTCTGTATCTGATTGTCTCGAGGCCACAAAGCAAATTGAATTTTCATGGAAATAAGGGTTGTGAGAGTACGGCTGTGCGGATTTCTGATAATTATGGGTTGAGTGTGGTCACCCCCACTTCCTCCATACGTAAATAGAGGCTTCCCCTTTAAATCGCCTGATGAAAAACAGAGCAAAAATTTATTTGCATATCCTACTGCATATAATCACTGCCTCTGAGATGTCGTATAGCAAGAGACAGCAATAAATCAATATATCTGTGTTTCTTGGCTTGTAATCCACCATAGAAGAATGTGACCTACAATCAAGGTAGCATTAAAGGGATTTTCGGGAATTTTCATATTGATGGCCTATCGTCAGGATAGGTCATCCATATGAGACCAGCAGGGGTCCAACTCCCAGCGCACCCACCGATCAGCTGTTTGAGGAGGCCTCGGCCCTTACTTGAGCTCCGGTGAGCCCTGCCACCTATTTGCTGCATACCAAGCACAGCGCCGTCCATTGTATAGTGGCTGTGCTTGGTATTGCAGCTCAGACCCATTCACTTGAATGGGGCTGAGCTGCGCCTAGGTCATGTGACCGATAAACGCGACATCACTGGCCTAGGAAGAGGCCTAAGGGCTCACAGAGCGTCACAGTTTCTTTTTACAGCAGATCGGTGGGAGTGCTGGGTGTCGGACCCCCGCCAATCTGATATTGATGACCTATTAGGCCATCAATATGAAAATTCCAGAAAACTCCTTTAAGGTTCGTGGTGAGCTTTTTTACCAAACTGTGGGTCTGGACCCCAAAAATTTTCTACTTTGTACTGAGTGACTATTACCTCCATACAGTGCTTAAATAATAGTGTCCTATTAATGCCTTTATATTGTGCCTTAATAACAGTGTCAATGCCTTACTAATAATACTACGCAGTGTCCAAATAATGTTAAACTGTACATTAAAAATACCCCAAACCAGTCCCCAAATAACAGTATCTCTGAGCAATACAGCCATAGTGCCAAAGAAGTGCCATACAACCACTAAGTAATATATAGTGCCCAAGTAACAGTGCCATACGGCACATTACAGTACCCTATACAGTATGCAAATAGTATCTAATACCACTATCCAAGCAGTGCCATGAAGCCACTAAATAGTACGTCAAAACAGTACTTAAATAACAATGTCAAGCTGTATATTAAAATACCTAAATATCTTCCCCAAATAACAGTACCTAAATAATACCACCATATTGCCTGAGAAGTGCCATACAGCCACTAAATAATAATTCCATACAGTGCCCAATAAATGTGCTAAACCATACATAAAAATATAGGCCCAGATTACAGTACCTAAATAATAGTGCCCAAGCTGTGCCATAAAGTATCTAAATTATACTTCTATTTAGTGCCCAAACACCAATGCTATATAGTACATAAAAAATATAACAGTAGCTATAGAATACAACCATAGTGCCCAAGCAGTGGCATATAGCCGCTAAATAGTACTTCCATACTGTTCAATAACAGGCTAATATTTCCAGACTGTGCCCAAACAACAATACCATGTAGAGCCGAAATCTCCCTACAGTACTCATAAATGACTGAGCAGTACTTCTGTAGGGATTCTAATGGAATGGTGAGTGTACATTTAATAGGAGGTATACGGTACATAATTGCAATTTTTGTTGCAATTTTGGCATAGTTTCTAGAAGTACTGTAATGAGGTATTATTTAGGATCCATATGGCATAGGTTTTTTTTTAACTTTATATGGAGGTATTTTTGGGCTCCACATGGCACTGTTTTTGGACAATGTATGGCTGTATTATTTTGGCTCCATGTGGCAGTTTTTGGACAATGTATGGAGGTATCAGCCTTCACATGGCACTTTTTTGGACACTGTATAAAGGTATTATTCAGGTACTACATGACACAGTTTTTTGGACATTGCATGTATTATTTAGGCTCCATATGGTACTGTTTTTCTGTTTTGCAGACACTGTATGGAGGTATTATTTAGGCTCTACATGGCACTGGTTTTTGGCCACCATATGGAGGCATTATTTAGGCTCCACGCAACACTACTTTTTGGACCCTACATGGAGGCATTATTTAGACTCCACAAGGCACTGGTTTTTGGACCCTATATGAAGGTGATATTTAGGCTCCACATGGCACTGCTTTTTGGACCCTATATGGAAGTATTATTTAGGCTCCATGTGGCACTGCTTTTTGGACTCTATATGGAGGTATTATTTAGACTCCACAAGGCACTGTTTTTTGGACCCTATATGGAAGTATTATATAGACTCTACAAGGCACTGTTTTTTGGACTCGATATAGAGGTGTTATTTATGGCTCCACATAGCAATGGTTTTTGGACAGTCTATGGAGGTATTTTTTATGCTACATCTGGCACTGGTTTTTGGACTCTACATGGAGGTATTATTTAGGCACTATATTTGGAAACTCAGTCTCTACATATAAACCAATCAGCCTCATAAATCAGTCTCCGCATATAAACATAGTGGGTTTTAGGGTCATGAAGGTTTTGGGACAATCTTAAGAACCCCACAAATTACATTTCTATAGCCCCTTACCAATCATCTCCCGTTCATATCTCATCCTTTGAAGAAATTTTCCCTGGCACTTTTGCCCTGGCACACTAAATCCAGCCTGCCCGTACCTGCTGCACCCAGTGAGCTCAGCTAGATCAAACATTCTGACATTTGGTGTTTGCATTGTTTAATACGCCCTTCTTCTCCCCACTCCCCTCCTGCAACCCCACACCCAGCTCCTTAGAATATCCTTTGGCCTGACGTCCGCACCCTCGCTGTCAGTGACTCAGTCATGCACCCTGCATGAGATGATTTCCCCTAGCATCTGTTGCTTATTCCACTTGCTATGTCGTGAGGCCCCCCCTTCAGTATATATATCTGTATGTGTATACACGTCCTGGTGGGCAAAGCCTTCACCGCTGAAGCCTGTGTGACGGGCAGAGTTATCACCATGTGTTTATCTGACTTTTTCCATTCTGAGCTCTTTGAGATGTTGCGGTCGGGAAATGGTCTGAATTTTATTTTAGAAAGGAAGCAAACCCACCCAGAGTGGGCTGCAGCTGAAATAGTATCTCCCAGACTCTTCCCGATCTTGGTTTATTTTGGGCGGGGGTACTGGGTTGCTTCCTGTGGGCACATGAAAGGAGGGGGGGGGATTATATTGTCATATATATATATATATAGTTCTGCGTCCTGAAGAGGTGACGGCTTCTGAGGAGCTCTAGATTTGCTCTAGTCTCAGAGGCCAGCCACAAACTTCCATAGTATAGCATCAGGCCTGGCAGTCATACTGGCACCCCGCCGGCTCTGCGCGAATAAACTGGTGATAGGGGTATAGCATACACCCCAATTTTTAATAAAAGAGGGACACATTTGATGCTGTGGTCATAGTGACGTGGCAATTTCATCTCCTACCACAACCCATTCCTGCCCAAGCACACCCAATTACGCCCAGTCTCGTCCTTCAAATAACATGACTGGTATATCTCCAGTCTTAAAGGGGTTTTACAGGATCTGAAAAACATGGCTGATTTCTTCATCACACAGCACAACACTTACCCGTGGGTGGTGTCCAGTATTGCACCTACTGTACGTCTCATTATAAAGTGAATGGGTCCGAGCTGCAGTTCCACACACAACCTGTACGCACGTGGTGGTGCTGTTCCTGGAAGAAAGCAGCCATGTTTTTCTAATCCTGGTACACTAAGCACTGTGGTGGATATAATGGGGGGCTTGGCTCCAATATCTATTTTATATCCACAGGATAGAACACAAGTATCTTATCACTGGGACCCCCACCAATCCTAAGAATGGGGGTCCTGTTCCCCCAAATAAATGGAGCAGTAGGTTGTGCATGAGGGCTGCCACTTCATTCATTCTTTGTGGGACTTCGGGAGGTGGCTAAATACTTGGCTGTCTCTTGCAGTCTCTTACCTGCAGTCTATTCATTGAGAAGAACAGCACACCATTCTCGTGATCAGTGGGGTCTCCGTGGTCAGATCCCCTCCCATCAGATGCTTTTTTCCTGCAGGGGATATATTTAGCATAACCCCATATCAGACATAGAAATGTTCACATTTCCCCTTTTTTCTAAGCCTATCATGTGTGATACTGTCTGCAGTGTATGTGTATCTAAGCTTATCATCTGTAATTCTGTCTGCTGAGCCCGTGTATCTAAGCCAACAATGTACGATACTGTCTGCTGAGTCGGTGTATCTAAGCCTATCATCTGTGATACTGTCTTCTGAGACAGTGTATCTAAGCCTATCATGTGTGATACTGTCCGCAGTGTAGCTGTATCTAAGCTCATCATCTGTGATTCTGTCTGCTGAGCAAGTGTATCTAAGCCAAAAATGTGTAATACTGTCTGATGAGCCGGTGTATCTAAGCCTATCATGTGTGATACTGTCTGCTGAGCAGGCTGTAGGTGATACTATCTGCTCATCTGGTTATCTAAGCTGGTAATGTGTGATAATATCTGCTGAGTTGGTGTATCTAAGCTGATTATGCATGATACTGTCTGCTGAGCCAGTGTATCTAAGCTGATCATGCGTGACACAAGTCTATTGAGCAGGTGTTTCTAAGCTTATCATGCGTGATACTGTCTGCTGAGCCGGTGTATCTAAGATGGTCATGTGTGATACTGTCTGCTGAGCCGGTGTATCTAAGATGGTCATGTGTGATACAGTCTGCTGAGTCGGTGTATCTAAGCTGATCATATGTGATACTGTCTGCTGAGTCGGCGTATCTAAGGTGATCATATGTGATACTGTCAGCTGAGCCGGCGTATCTAAGATGGTCATGTGTGATACAGTCTGCTGAGCCGGTGTATCTAAGATGGTCATGTGTGATACTGTCTGCTGAGCCGGTGTATCTAAGCTGATCATGCGTGACACAAGTCTATTGAGCAGGTGTTTCTAAGCTTATCATGCGTGATACTGTCTGCTGAGCCGGTGTATCTAAGATGGTCATGTGTGATACAGTCTGCTGAGCCGGTGTATCTAAGATGGTCATGTGTGATACAGTCTGCTGAACCGGTGTATCTAAGCTGATCATATGTGATACTGTCTGCTGAGTCGGCGTATCTAAGGTTATCATATGTGATACTGTCAGCTGAGCCGGCGTATCTAAGCTCATCATATGTGATACTTCCTGCTGAGTTGGTGTACCTAAGCTGTTCTTGTGTGATAAAACGCAGCACTACCTTTCATCCATTTGTGAACGTAATCATGGATTTCAATGGGAAACTACAGCGGGATGTGTATTGTGGTGTGAATGGCGCCATACTGCAGGGGATACCCCAGTGAAGAGGACAGAGCGCTGACCAACACTGTGTGACCCCTTCAGTCTCAGGATCAGTGGCGGCATGTCCTATAGTTCTCACTTATGACACTCTCCATGTATTACTTTGCAATATTCACTCATGGCAGAGGTGCCAGGTCCCCTGTAGCTGCGCCACTGTCTGCCAGGCTGCCTCCTTATATTGCAGCGCATAATAAATAACACTGGGCTATGACATCACTTTTACTGCCGCTTACACCCAAAAGGAAGCAAATGATGCAAAAGTACAAATGTGGAGTGAATGAGAGACATGAGACATATACATGTATAGAAATACAATGGGACGGATGAGAGGTGTGGGCATCGCTGACAGGAGGGAGGGGATCGCCTTCCTGAGAATTCGCTCTCGCAGGATATGTATAACTGGGATTGGTCTTCCTCATTGAGGACACCTTCACCTTTCATTTCCAGACAACCAAACGCTTGGAGACTAACCATCATGATAATGGGTGGAGTAGTGGAATCATGTCAGCTTACGTAGCGGGAGATTTTAAGGGGGTCATATATAAGGGTGTTGGTATGGGTTAAGTGGCTCCATATGTCATATAATGACCTGGGTAAGACAGCTGCAGTGGACGTGTAGTTCAGGGCTTTTATCAATCTGCTCTGATTCATTTCTTAATATATCTTTATAAGGGGTGGAGCTTTGTTTTTCTGGCACACAGCTCCAAATCTCCTGCATAGACATAGTGTTAGATATTATTCTTGCTGCTTTCAGCCGCCACTAGGGGGAGCCTGCTGAGGACAAATTTATAACAGAGCTCAATAATACATGCAAGTCAATAGACAAGGGCTCTATAAGAAATCCTCCTCTTCGTCAACTGGAGAAACCACCTACAATGGAGCAATAGGGGGCAATAAAAATGTAATTGTATTATGTATAATTAATAAAATAAAAAAACACTCATTTCTGATTTATGAGAGAATGGGAGTGTATAATGGGAGTTGTGATCATGTAAAGATGATGATAATGAGATGAGGAGATATGATGTAATAAGGGTCATAATGAGATGATGGAGAACTCAGGCCTCTTGCACACGAACGTTGTGTGCCCGTGGCCATATTGTGGCCCGCATACGGCAGGTCCGCAATACACATGCACCGGCCCGTGTGCACTCCGCATATATTAACTTGAATGGGTCTACAATCACGGAGATGCGGAACGAAAGCACGGATCGGAACCGCACGGAAGCACTGCGGACAGATCACGGACCCATTCAAGTTGAATGGGTCTCGATCCATCCCGGCCGCCGCACAGACGTTGCCCGTGCATTGGGGACAGCAAATTGCGGTCCCCAATGCACGGAACGGATGCACAACGTTCGTGAGCAAGAGGCCTTAAAAGTACAAAGTTCATGAGCATACCGCCCAACTTTTGAAAATCGCAAAGAGGGACAGTAACAGCGGCATGCATAGTGCACCACACAAAATGCCTCTGAGAATGAGACTGTGCACAGGCGCGATGCGATCCCGGGCAGTGAGGCTGCCGGGCACATGCGCTGAAGATAGCCGGGGACACTAGTAGCCGCCCAGCGAAGTGAATATTGATGAGCTGGGCGGCGCTTCAAACGGCAGTTGTGGCGAGGCTGGCTGGGCGCAAGCTGAGGTGAAGCACCGCCCCTTGGGCAGATTGAACCCGATATCAGCAGGTTATAAAACTTCACATTACTGTAGTTATAAGGTGGACAGGAGGGATACTTACATGATTCTTATACACTTTATAAGACCTGTACGGTCATATATATACCTTAATATGCTTTTTGGCCCTGTCAGTGTCCCTTTAAGCCATGCCTCTAACTCCGTCCAATACATATCTACACATGCCCAATCCCACCCAGTCCTTTTAGTACATTGTGCCCCTTCACAGTAGGTATGCCCACGCTGTGCCCCTTTACAGTAGTTATGCCCACATTGTGCTCCTTCACAGTAGTTATGCCCACATTGTGCCCCTTCACAGTAGTTATGCCAACACAGTAGTAATGCCCACATTGTGCCCCCTCACAGTAGTTATTCCCACAGTGTGGCCCCTCACAGTAGTTATGTCCACATTGTGCCCTTCACAGTAGTTATGTCAACACAGTAGGTATGCCCACATTGTGCCCCCTCACAGTAGTTATGCCCACATTGTGCCCCCTCACAGTAGTTATTACCACATTGTTCCCCCTCACAGTAGTTATGCCCACATTGTGCCTCCTCACAGTAGTTATGCCCACATTGTGCCTCCTCACAGTAGCTATGCACACACTGTGCCCCTTCACAGTAATAATTCCATCATTGTGCCCTCTCACAGTAGTTATGCTAACACAGTAGTTATGCCCACATTGTGCCCCCTCACAGTTGATATGTACATATTGTGCCCCATTCACAGTAGTTATGCCAACACAGTAGTTACGCCCACATTGTTCCCCTTCCACTGTGTAGTTACAGTATGTCCACATTGTGCCCCATCAGTTTGTATGCCCCCCCTTTCAGTAGTGCTAAATCCCACTAAATACTCACCTAGGCCGTCCCCCCGATGATCGCAGCACATCCTGCTCTCCCTAACAGGCACAATGTGGTCACACATGCATCATGCCTGCTGAGATGGGTAGGTGGAGCGGACAGGCTGATTCCCGGGCCTGCACACTCCTCCTACACTGCCGATCAGTGTGATGTGTGACCGCATTGTGCCTGCTGGGGAGCGCCGGCGGTTCAGTTGAATGGCGAAGCAGGGAACGGACAGCTCCCTGCTTCAGGTGCCCTTAGGACGCAGAGTCCGTTGAAAGCGGGACTTACCTCAGCCATCGCTGGGACTGTCCCGCCAGATCAAGGACGATTGGGAGGTATGCATGAGGGTATAATAGAGCACAATGCATTTCGGGGGGGCAGTCTGCCCCCTTTCTCAAGCACATCACAAGAATACTGGTACATGGAATTCAAATAGAATTGACAAAACAGAAATAGTCAAAGCTGTATAGACCAATGGCATTTTTTTTGTAAGGGGGGTGAATACTGACATGGTTGTGAGGGCAGGTAGGTCGGGAGTCCTGGTGAGTGACTGTGTATATGGGGCGAGTCTCCTCCTGTGAGTATCAGGCACTCCCAGAGGAGAGGGGCCCATGTAATAATCATCTCGCCCAGGTTTGAATAAACAAGGCTGGGATTTCTTGTTTTGTATGTGTCTAAGTAGTTAGAATTTAACAGGTGCTGAAACACCTTCTTGCCCGGGGGTAAGAGCTTGTTGCGATTAGGGTGGGTGGTGTCATAACACTTTATCCCTGAGACAAGATGTACAAAATGTAGGTGTGCAGGAAGGAGGAGACCCGGGGCCGCATTGTCCTCGCTGCAGTGTGGTTAATCTCCCTGCAGATGTCTGTCACCCCGTGGGGCGGTATAAAGAGTCACAGCGAGAAAGACAGTCCTGAGCAACGCTGGATGAAGGCTGGAATAGCTTCCTGCTGCATAACCTGTATTATGGGGGGCGAAATAGAGGCAAACCTATTCATACAACCCTCAGGAGGGTGAAGGGTTTGCAAAATGCATGCATAATAGTGGGAATAGCCTGCAAACATGAATGTGCATAGCACAAGGGGGCCCGTATTACAGTGGATTTAATAACCCCCAACCTGCTCCAAGTGACGCCAATATGTGTTATCGGTAGCATGGGGGGGGGGGTGGCGGTTTACACAGGATCATTGTCTCAGTGGTGACATGACAGAATGACTCCACCGCTATGGGCTGAAATTTGGTTGGCGCAGTAACTTTCGCTACTTTACAATTCTTCATTTTATTTTTGGGGGTAGAATTTGCAAGAACTTTTCCGGAAATTTGCAATTAAAGGGGTTATCCTATGACTAATGTAAAAACCTGAAAATAAGGCATCACATAGTACATGACAACCTCTTTCTAACAAAGCTAGAACCAGCCCTGTACCTCACATGGCTCCAGAGATCTCCCCATTCATTGCTCTGCTAGATTTATATCAAGCTGAGAGCTCAAGGGGAGTGTCTTTTCTGCTGCAGCTCAGGGGGCGTGTCCATGCTCTCCCTATCACAGCTCAGGGGGCGTGTCTTTTCTGCTGAAGCTCAGGGGGCTTGTCCATGCTCTCCCTATCACAGCTCAGGGGGCGTGTCTTTTCTGCTGCAGCTCAGGGGGCTTGTCCATGCTCTCCCTATCACAGCTCAGGGGGCGTG
Source organism: Bufo bufo (assembly GCF_905171765.1). Taxonomy (NCBI): domain Eukaryota; kingdom Metazoa; phylum Chordata; class Amphibia; order Anura; family Bufonidae; genus Bufo; species Bufo bufo. The sequence goes on from NC_053390.1 coordinate 55,315,775, forward strand.
TCTTTTCTGCTGAAGCTCAGGGGGCGTGCCCATGCTCTCCCTATCCAAACTCAGCAGGCAGTTGAAGGATGAAACTGAGCATGTGCGGCCTTCTCAGTGGGCAGGACAAAGAAATAAGAAAAAAAAAATACAAACAGCAGGTGGCGCTAAACAAATACATTTTTTTTTATTGAATAACTCAGTGGCTATGCTAAATTTTGAATTACATGCAATTACAAAAGAACTCAGATCCAAGTGCTGGTTTGAAAACTGTAGAGTGTGTTTTCATGGGACAATCCCTTTAACATTAATCAGGGGAAATCCTGCAAAAAGGGTGTGGGACTTAAAATGTCAATTGATTTGGAATTCAAAGGCTGATAAGTATGTACCCCCTTCTCAATAAAGGCTGCATGCAGCAAATTGTATTGCATGGCCAGCAAGTGAAATGGAAGCTCCTGGGACAAAGGAGTGGGTGTTGTCCAGGGGTAGATTGGCCATAGACTCTACAGGGAAACTTCCCGGTCGGCCGATGCCCAGGGGGCCACTCAAGTCTGCAGGCCAGGTACATAATGATCTGATGCTCAATGGCCACAGGTGCCCTATTGAATTTGGTTCTGCTGGGGCGGTATATTTTGGTTGTCCCCACCTACTTGTTTTGGCCTGTCTTCCGTCAGTTTGAACCCACCTACAACATTTAATTTTTTTCCAGGGCCACTTTAAGTTCCCAATCCGCATCTGGTTGAGTCAGTGGCCTGTGTCCTCTATCATCCTAGGTGGTGGGTCTGAATTTTCAACACCTCTGGTGAGATATTAGATGTTGCAGCAAAGGAAGCCAATTAGCTCTGAGGGCGATGACCGGTTTTATGACTGCACTGTCATGATATAAAAGGGGAAAATGTATTGTGCCATAGCCTGTTGCACATGATCCAGTTTGTCTATTGCTTGGTGCCACCATTCACACATTATCATTATAGATATCAATCAACCCAGCAAATTAAATCTGGTAAAATGAACCTGACAGAACAAGTTGATGTTATACCGATGTCATCAGGTGTTAGGTTTGGTTAATTGTTCTTCAAGGTGTTGCAGACACGAGCACGACCAGTGTGGGCGCCATTGTAATTATAGGTTCTGTTTTACCAACAGCAGAATAAACCATTTCTGCGAGTTCCAGCTTACTAAACGTTCCACAAAATTAAGGTGGTCACAGGGCGTCCCAACTCTTGGACCACCAACAAAAAGCTTTAATCTGCAGGGAACGTAGTAACAAGTGTTCAGTTCCACTAGAGCTCCTCCACAGGAGAAATGAAGCATTACACAATTCCTATTGAAATCAGTGGGGTGTCCATATAAGGCACAGACACGGTGAGTCCTCCAGAGAGAGATGCTCTTCACTGGTGACGTTCTTTCCAACTCATTAATGAATGTCCTTTAACCCCTTAAGGACTCGGCCCTATTTCACCTTAAGGACTTGGCCATTTTTTGCAAATCTGACCAGTGTCACTTTAAGTGCTGATAACTTTAAAACGCTTTGACTTATCCAGGCCATTCTGAGAATGTTTTTTCGTCACATATTGTACTTCATGACACTGGTAAAATGAAGTAAAAAAAAAATCATTTTTATTTATAAAAAAATACCAAATTTACCAAAAATTTGTAAAAAAAATAGCAAATTTCCAAGTTTCAATTTCTCTACTTCTATAATACATAGTAATACCTCCAAAAATAGTTATTACTTTACATTCCCCATATGTCTACTTCATGTTTGGATCATTTTGGGAATGATATTTTATTTTTTGGGGTTTAGAAGCAAATCTTGAAATTTTTCAGAAATTTTCAAAAACCCAATTTTTAGGGACCAGTTCAGGTCTGAAGTCACTTTGCGAGGCTTACATAATAGAAACCACCCAAAAATGACCCCATTCTATAAACTACACCCCTCAAGGTATTCAAAACTGATTTTACAAACTTTGTTAACCCTTTAGGTGTTCCACAAGAATTAATGGAAAATAGAGATCTAATTTCAAAATTTCCCTTTTTTGGTAGATTTTCCATTTTAATAATTTTTTTCCAGTTACAAAGCAAGGGTTAACAACCAAACCAAACTCACAATTTATGGCCCTGATTCTGTAGTTTACAGAAACACCCCATATAAGGTCGTAAACAGCTGTACGGGCACACGGCAGGGCGCAGAAGGAAAGGAACGCCATACGGTTTTTGGAAGGCAGATTTTGCTGGATTGGTTTTTTTGACACCATGTCCCATTTGAAGCCCCCCTGATGCACCCCTAGAGTAGAAACTCCATACAAGTGGCCCCATTTTAGAAACTACGGGATAGGGTGGCAGTATTGTTGGTACTAGTTTAGGGTACATATGATTTTCGGTTGCTCTATATTACACTTTTTGTGAGGCAAGAAAGCAAGAAATAGCTGTTTTGACACCGTTTTTATTTTTTGTTATTTACAACATTCATCTGACAGGTTAGATCATGTGATATTTTTATAGACCAGGTTGTCACGGATGCAGCGATACCTAATATGTATACTTTTTTTTATTTATGTAAGTTTTACACAATGATTTCTTTTTTGAAGCAAAAAAAAATATGTTTTAGTGTTTCCATAGTCGAAGAGCCATAATTTTCTTCAGTTTTTGGGCGATTACCTTGAGCAGGGTATGATTTTTGCGGGATGAGATGACGGTTTTATTGGCACTATTTTGGGGTGCGTGTGACTTTTTGATCGCTTGCTATTACACTTTTTGTGATGTAAGGTGACAAAAAATGGTTTATTTAGCACAGTTTTTATTTAAATATTTTTACGGTGTTCATCTGAGGGGTTAGTTCATGTGATATTTTTATAGAGCCGGTCGATACGGACGCGGTGATACCTAATATGTATACTTTTTTTTTATTTATGTAAAAAAAGATGTTTTAGAGTCTCCATATTCTGAGCCATAGTTTTTTTTTATTTTTTGGGCGATTGTCTCAGGCAGGGGCTCATTTTTTGTGGGATGAGGTGACGGTTAGATTGGTACTATTTTGGTGGGCAAACGCCTTTTTGATCGCTTGCTGTTGTACTTTGTGTGATGTAAGGTGACAATAAAACTGTTTATTTAGTACAGTTTTTATTTTTTATTTTTTACGGTGTTCATCTGAGGGGTTAGGTCATGTGATATGTTTATAGAGCCGGTCGATACGGATGCGGCGATACCTAATATGTATACTTTTTTTTTTCCCCTATTTTTTACCAATTTTTTTAAACTTTATTTGGGGAAAATGTAGTTTTTGTTTATTTTTACTTGAAACTTTTAATTTTTTGGGGGGAAAACTTTATTTTTTCAATTTTTTTTTTCACTTTATTTTTTGTCCCACTTTGGGACTTGAACTTTTGGGGGTCTAATCCTTTACAATGCATTCCAATTCTTCTGTATTTGAATGCATTGGCTGTATGAGTAATACTGTGTGTATTACTCATACAGCTTCCGGCCTATGAGATCCAGGGGGCTGGATCTCACAGGCTCGTCACCGGAAGGCAGCGCAGATGCCTTTTTGCAGATCCATTGTAACAATGCCTAAAACGGACAATATAAGGACATGTTCTATTTTTTTGCGGAACGGAAATACGGATATACGGAAACGGAATGCACATGGAGTAACATCCGTTTTATTTGCGGACCCATTGAAGTGAATGGTTCAGCATATGGCCCGCAAAAAAAACGGAATGGACACGGAAAGAAAATACATTTGTGTGCATGAGCCCTTATGGACTAAGCCAAATTTAGAAAATTTTGCAACTGTGTCGCTTTTATGTTTTACCTTTATTTGTAAACAAAATTCAAAATATACAGAAAACTTTGAAAAATTTGCAATTTACTAAATATGAATTTCTCGGCTTTTAAGACACAGTGATACCTCCTAAAATAGTTATTAATTAACCTTTCCCATACTACTTTATGTTGGGAGCATTTTAGAATTGTCTTTTTTTTTTTATTAGGACGCGTGAAGGCTTATAATTTTAGAAGCAATTTTTCAAGAAAATTAGCAAAACTGACTTTTTAAGGACCAATTCATGTGGGATCTAAGGGGTTAATCTGCCAGGCTCCTGCCTCTGATCTGGCAAACACAGCTACCGATCAGCTTACCATACATGTACGGCGCTGGTCAGCAAGTCACTTCCTGCTGCGCCGTCATGTGCTGTGCTGGTCGTCCAGGGGTTCATCAGCAGTGTAAGTGAGGCCTTCAAAAAATATATGAGGCAGACATTCTGGAGGCCGATCCTCATAGCAGTTAAAAGATGAAAATATGAGAATATTATTCTAGAAAACAGCATTTAGTTATATATATATATATATATATGTAGCACTACCACTGTGATTTTAGGTTGCACCTTTTTTGCATTCCTAAAGGGGTTGGCCACTTTCTCTCTACTGTAGATCAATGTGTTTGTAAGATTATTATAGGGCATTTACTAATATAGTCTTTGTTGATATTCTGAACCATTTTCTATATTTCATAAGGTATTCTCTCTTGTTGGTCAAGTCTTTTATGCTGTCCACACAGAGGTTCTGTCCATAAAATGGCTGCTGATGGAGGGTCACGTGACCAGGCAAATCACTCAGTCTCCTCCATTTAAGCACACTGACTGCACCTGCAATAAAACTCTCACCATTGCAAGTGCAGGTGGCAGAGGTGGTGTCTTCGAGTGGAGCGATGTGTCTGGAGTTATTTTTCCTGGTCACATGACCCTCCATCAGCGGCCATCTTATGGACAGATCTTCTGTGTGGACGGCACAGAAAGTTTGCCTAAGAACGACATGACGTATGAAACACAGCAAACTGCACAGATTATCAACAAAGGCTATATTAGTAAGGCCTCATGCACACGGCCGTGCCGTTTTTTGCGGTCCGCAATCCGTGGATCCGCAAAAAACGGAAGCCTCCCGTGTTGCCTTCCACAATTTGCGGAACGGAACGGGCGCCGGCAATATAAATGCCTATTCTTGTTCGCAAAGCGCGGACAAGAATAGGACATGTTATTTTTTTTAGCGGGGCCGCGGAACAGAGCCACGGATGCGGACAGCACACGGAGTGCTGTCCGCATCTTTTGCGGCCCTATTGAAGTGAATAGCTCCGCATCCGAGCCGCCAAAACGGCGGCTCGGATGCGGACCCAAACAACGGTCGTGTGCCTGAGGCCTAAGTGTCATATAGTCATCTTACCTACACATTGGTCAAAAGTAGCCAGAAAGTGGCCAACCCCTTTAAGTTTTCATAGGGCCTGTTTAGGGGAGGCAGAATTATAAGAGGTTCATCCAGTTGCTTTGGTTGTGGAATATCATTGATGCATAGTTGCCAACTGACCCAAATTTGCTGGGACTATCCCTGATTTTCAGAGACAGTCCAGGCAAATTTGGGCTCTCCTGGGCCAAAAATGAGAGGGGTAATGTAAATCCCGCCCATAACTGGGTCCCTAACTGGGGCTTAGGCAGGTTGTAGATCACCATCCTAGCCCTTCTTTGAGTCATTTCAAGAATTCTTACATTAAAATAGTTGACCAGGATTAGAAAAACATGGCTGCTTTCTTTCAAAAAAGCGCCACACCAGTCTACAGGTTGCATGCGGTATTACAGCTTAGTCTAATTCACTTTAGTGAAGCTGAGCAGCAATACCAGACACAACCTCATTAACCGACATAGATAAGTCAGCAAAAATGTTCACTTGTACATTCTAAAGGGAAATCTGAAAAATGTATATTTGGTGCATTTTTTTTCTATATATGATTGATACTGATGAATTATCAAAACTAATTGCTTCCTAGGTGGGTTATTCAGACATAATGTTACTAGAGAGGGCAAAATCAAGATCCAAGTGTAAAATCTCCATGCGGACACATTGCGTGTGGTTAGAGCAGTCATCGAGCCAAACAGCGATTGTCCGACATTTTCTGTACTTGATTTTCCACCATCAAGCAAGTCGCTCATTGCTAATGATATAAGCTGCTGGAGTGTAACCTGTCGCTGACGTCTGACTCTTATGTGCTCTTAGCTCTGGTGCTAATGATAGAAAATTACTCTGAGGTCCCGTTATTATCAGACTAAACAACACAGCGTCATCCTCAGCCCTGTAGTCAAACCTATCACCCCCTGGTGATGATCTCAGCGCTATAGCCTATTCATTTATTTGCAGGGGATCATTCACATTTGTTCTATAAATGGGATTTTCCAGCCTTATGTGCAGTTACTACAAGGAGTTGGATCCTTTATGCATCTATTTTTTCTGCTCAATAAAAAGAAAAATGACAAGAATATAACTACTATAATACTGCCCCATATGTACAAGAATATAACTACTATAATACTGCCCCATATGTACAAGACTATAACTACTATAATACTGCTCCTATGTACAAGAATATAATTACTATAATACTGCTCCTATGTACAAGAATATAACTACTATAATACTGCCTCCTATGTACAAGAATATAACTACTATAATACTGCCTCCTATGTACAAGAATATAACTACTATAATACTGCCTCATATGTACAAGAATATAACTACTATAATACTGCCTCCTATGCACAACAATATAACTACTATAATACTGCCTTCTATGTACAAGAATATAACTACTATAATGCTACCTCCTATGTACAAGAATATAACTACTATAATACTGCCTCCTATGTACAAGAATATAACTACTATAATACTGCCTCCTATGTAAAAGAATACAACTACTATAATACTGCCTCCTATGTACAGGAATATAACTACTATAATACTGCCCCCTATGTGCAAGAATATAACTACTATAATACTGCTCCTATGTACAAGAGTATAAATACTATAATACTGCCTCCTATGTACAAGACTATAACTACTATAATACTGCTCCTATGTACAAGAATATAACTACTATAATACTGCCTCCTATGTACAAGAATATAACTACTATAATACTGCCTCCTATGTACAAGAATATAACTATTATAATACTGCTTCTATGTACAAGAATATAACTACTATAATACTGCCTCCTATGTACAAGAATATAACTACTATAATACTGCTCCTATGTACAAGGATATAACTACTATAATACTGCCTCCTATGTACAAGAATATAACTACTATAATACTGCCTCCTATGTACAAGAATATAACTACTATAATTCTGCCTCCTATATACAAGAATATAACTACTATAATACTGCCTCCTATGTACAAGAATATAACTACTATAATACTGCCTCCTATGTACAAGAATATAACTACTATAATACTGCCCCTATGTACAAGAATATAACTACTATAATACTGCCTCCTATGCACAACAATATAACTACTATAATACTGCCTTCTATGTACAAGAATATAACTACTATAATGCTACCTCCTATGTACAAGAATATAACTACTATAATACTGCCTCCTATGTACAAGAATATAACTACTATAATACTGCCTCCTATGTAAAAGAATACAACTACTATAATACTGCCTCCTATGTACAGGAATATAACTACTATAATACTGCCCCCTATGTGCAAGAATATAACTACTATAATACTGCTCCTATGTGCAAGAGTATAAATACTATAATACTGCCTCCTATGTACAAGACTATAACTACTATAATACTGTTCCTATGTACAAGAATATAACTACTATAATACTGCCTCCTATGTACAAGAATATAACTACTATAATACTAGCTCTCTGTGACCGGTTATGCTTTGATGTATAGTTCACATTCAGATGGCTACAGCAGGCAGGCAAGGGTTAAACGAAAGTGGGCACAGCACAGAACCAGCACTGTTTTTGTAGCAGAGATATTAGCAGGGAAAGCTGGGGCAGGGCCGTGTGATTATTGGCTCGGGTGTGGCCATTAGGCAGGTTTACAATCACACTCTTGGCCCGGATTCCATGTTCTGAATGAAGACACAAGGGTTGGTCTTTACCTTCTGATCTGACGTGCTGATGTTGTTGGGTGGGGGGACTAGTAGGGCTGTTTAGTAAGTGATGTGACCAGAGTGCAAGCCAAAATCTCAGTCCTATCTGGAGCACCGTCTAACCCTATGCGACAGGGTGTCTCGTCAGCTCCCTGCGTTGGATTACTGTACGTAGCTCGGACTGCAGAGGGTTGAAACCAGTGATTGCAATCAATCTGCTCCAATGGGGTCATAACTCCTGCACCACAGACCTACCAAGGTACCGTACCTCTATCTGCATCTTAAGAAATCATGGACACGACGAGGCTGGGGGTTCAGGCAAGTGCACAATCCGTCCCTGAGCTCTTTTAGGGGCTGCATTGGTTGTGCTATGTGATAACTCCAATAATGTCTATATATCCTGTAGATAACATATTGAGATATCTCAAGGAGTTGTGAGGAAGGACACACTTAGCTCTGCTATATCTGTACATCTCTGACAGCAAGAATTACACTCATTTTAAGGCTGCTTACTGCAGGACCCACAGTCAGCAAGTTGTTCAATTGATATATAAGCTTTTGTGTTTTACATTTTATGTTTTTTTTTTTGTGTGTGTGTGTGTTTCTTATATAGTAGCAGGTCTGCTGAAGCATTCCAGTCATTTCATTGAATGCTGCTGTAAGTTTCGCTGCAGCTTTTGTAGACATTTTAGTAAAAGAATGTACATTATCGGTTCATTCATTAACAAGTAAAGGGGTATTCCGACTCAAATAGGGCTAAGCAAGTTCTAAATATTTTAAGCACCTGGTTCCATTGCCAGGGTGCACCCGGTTGTCGCGACTCTTGTCTTCCCTTACCGTGTAACAGGTTGTCATGTTATGGGTGAGATGAACACCAGTGAGGTCAAAGATTGGCCGAGGCTTTATGGGGCAGTGGATGACTTGACATTTTGATGATTCAGAGTCGTTTGAAGGGTTAGAAACCTCCTTTAAATGTTTTCTTATTGTTCTTTTTACATTATAAAGGACAGTCATAATTATGTTTTAATGGTTTTTACCTTTTTTAATGTATTTTGATCTATTGTGAAGAAAAAAAAAGTTTTTGTCGTCAGGCGGGATCTAATGGATGTGGAGGTTTTTTTTTCTCATCTTATATTCTTTTCTAGGATGTATAGCAGAGGTTCAGCAACCGGTTTTAATTCCGCAGATATAAATACATATTAGGTCTATGTTGTCTGAACCCATTCATTTTGGTGGATTTGGCCAACCATGTAATATGTTCGGCATACTCCTGACTCCCAATGTTTTGGATGATAACAATCGGGCGTGTTGGATTTCCATACAATGTCGGACTGGGGTACCTAGGGCCCACCAGTAAAAAGAAATTTGGGGGCCCACCGTACGGATACATTCAAATATAATAAATAATCTAACAAGTTTTTTATATGAGCATAGGCTGGTTGAGGGGCTTTACATTGACTATATGTATGTAGTGCAGTAAATATAATGTGTTATGTGTCACTTGTGCAGGAGGTGGGAGACTAGGGGCCCACCTTGCTCAGGGGCCCACCGGGGATTACCCTGTACCCCTGTGGGCCAGTCCGAGCCTGTTTCCACATGCCCAATCGTTTTATTCTAGGGGAGATAAGCCACCTCCAGATGTTTTTCAGCTAAACCTAGGGATCAATAACTGACTCTTAAAGCATCTGGTTAACTTTAAAGGGTATGGACACCTTTAACATAGAACAAATATTTTCTTATGTATTTTAATGGTTTCCTTGAGTGAAAAAAAAAAGTGTAATCTTTATTTCTTCACTCATTTTCAGACACCCTTAACTTTAGTGTACAACTTGCTCCTATATTCAGACTCTGGTGGTGAGGTCTGTGTGTCCAGGATTCTGATGTCCTCACTAGCTGCCATGCATCAACACAATTTCATTCCTGGACTGATTTTCCTTTTTACAGCTCATGAGGGATTTTCTCTCTCTTGTGCCTACAAACACTGATGCTGAGGAGCTTGGGTGCCTCTCCACCTGCAGAGTCTGTCATGGGTGCTCCGTTTTCACTCTACACAGGCTATGTGATTCAACCCCTGCACACTGCCTTGTGTGTGTGCTTTCTTCGCCATCTACAGACTGTGAGTGCTGTCCTCTTGGATCTTTTCCCCCTCTCCACTCTCTGATCTGCTGTGTACTACCTCCCTGTTGATTATCACAGAGAAAAGGGAGGGGGAGAGCAAAGAGAGCTGTCAGGAACAGGAGCAGAACTGTGAGAATCGGCAGCGCCAGTAGCTAGATGAAGGACTTGCACATACTCTGCAGAAGCAAAATGGTGGGAATTTTTTTATGAAGATTATTTTCAAAGTTGTTTAATTTTCCGAAAATGAACAAAAAGAAAATTCAGTGCAAAGGATGCCCATAGTCATACTGAAATTTGCCCCATTACTGATGGTGATGTATGTCACTGGAGTGCATTGAGGTCCAGGACACTTCTCGAACTCAATACAGGGGCCCCGATGAAATCATGTGCTATTTGTTGTGAAGGTTGTGAATACAACCTCTGCACCCTCTATAGCTACCCCTCTGGATTATAGAGAATTGTCTCATCAATAGGTTAGGTTTCTCTTGGGTGCTCGTCTTTCATTGATCCTGCAGTGGAGGACCTGTGAATGGACAGATCCACCGAACTAGAGTGCAGTGGTATTATAACCCTCATCATGCCCTCACAAACATGCTGAGATTCCCAATACCATGGGGTCCAGTTAAAGTTAAAGGTTGTTCTGTGAGATGATTATCTGAAATTAGCCCAGATATCGTCATTCAGTCTCTCATCCTCCTTCGTTATTGAAGATTTCTTCATAGCGTCATAAAAAGGTAAGCACGTACTATTATGGCCGAGAATGGGTTAATCACCCCCCCCCCCAAGTTCCGCTTGCCGCTGCCTGTCTCAGTCTCTCCACCACCGCCTCCTCCTCCTCCTACTCGTCTTCTTGGCAGCGTTTGGGCATTTAATATCTTTACTGTTGTACTTGCTTTGCCCTCTAGTGAAGACAAAGCAGACATCAATAAACCCCCCCGCCCCCACCCCAATAAAAAAAATGATTACATGTTGGTTGCTCCAAGTGTATGGAATAAGAGGAAAAACATAAGAATATAGTAATCTTCCAATGAAAAAAAATCAATACAAACGCAAAAGAAAAACTTAAAACAAAGAAAAGGTGAATTTATATTAGACCAAAAAATAGAAAAGAACAAGTTTCACATTGCAAATCTTCAACAAAGGAACAGTGAGCTTTTTATTAAAAGGGTCCTCCAACAATAAGATTGGACCCCCAGTTATTAGTTGCAATGGTGGGGTACCCGGCAGTAGGTCTTCAATAACCCTGCAGCATCAAGACAGGGGAAATGAAGGATGCCATTTCCTGGAGAATGGGTTTCCTAAACCCTATGAAAAGGGTTGCCCACTTTGGATGCGCCCTACTTCTTAGATGGGTCACTTGACAGTAAGATGATCACAAATGTGCCCTCCGGCTGGGACCACCAGTGATCTGCTTTGTGTTTGATTTCTCTGCAGCGCCACCACAGGACAAACGAAGCATTGCACATTGCTTATTGAGATCATTGGGTTGGAGGACAGGTCCGCCAGAGAGAGGTGGATGCTCTTTGTAAGGCCGCATTCACACAACCATGGGACGGCCATGCCTGTTTGGCAGACCGCAACCCTCAGATCCGCTAAACACGGGCACAGGCCGTGTACACTCGGCATCATTGACTTCAATGCGTCCATGATACGCAAGATGCGGCCGAAGATAGGACTTCCTCTTTTGCTGCACAGAAGTACACGGAAGGGCTTCTATGTTTTTCCTGGTCTGTGCCTCCGCACCGCAAAGGGTGTCCTTGGATTGTGGACCCGTTGCAAAATACATTACGGTCGTATGCATGAGGCCTAACAGACATTTATGCAGGGTCCCAGGTGGGAATACCCCTTTAAATAATTTTTTCCTAGTTTTTGTGTATCCAAAAACAAAGCAGCTTTAAGATCCCTGCTAGATGTCAGTGAATGGAAACACCGTGCCAAAGCTGAAAACCTATCCTGCTCACACAGCTGGTCGGCCTCATACTATGATAAGAGCCTGTAGGCAGGTAAGGACAATAGTGCTGCTGCCGTGCTTGGGTCATACTGTTACACTGCAGCAACCCTGCGAGTGACAAACCCTATGAGAGATATTGGACGTGTACACGTTTTTAGATATTAATCCCCCTCCCGTGACTGACAGCAAGCAGAGATCTTGAAGCCATATTGGAAAGTTGCAAACCTCTTCATTATACAATGAACATACTTTGCTTCTGTCAAGCGGGATGATCCCTTTAAGGGAATACAATGTATCCATTCCGTTATGTGAAGCATAATATTCACTGATTGGATACATATTTTCCTGCTTTTTCATTCTTTTTGTTTCTCGATGGGGTTGCGATGAGCTGGAGTATCTGCGACTTAGAACGAATATCTCCCCAGGGTCTGCCACGGCCTAAGATTAAGAAAACAATTACTTTCTTTGAGCACTTTTCTGGTTTTCCAGGAGAGATGGCGATATTTTTATTGCTGTATTGATCTACAATATATCAAGGTTAACCAGGACAATGGCTGCGGGCAGCGCACATCGCCAATTAATGTGTTCTGTATACACTGAATAAACAGGATCCTCTTCTATTTCTCAATTAAATATCGACCTGTGAACGGCTTCTTCCTATACAACATGAAAAATCGAAGAGAGGAGCAATGTAAGGGCCACTGATCTTAATGGCAGCTGCTCCAGACAGTGTACACCGACTCCAGAAGGTTTCTCATTCTTAACATTTTGCTCAATTTTGATTCTAATAGAAACATTAACTCTTAAAATCAAACAATCGTCAGTAAATAGGGACTTTTTTTTTTACTTTGTTTCTTCCAAAGCTAGGTGATAACCAGTATGGCCAGCACATAGCACCCAGAAGGGTTATTGTCCATATCATCTAGACCAGGGGTACACAACATTTTCTGGTTGGGGGCCACATTGACAATGGACCAATGACAAGAGACGAAAATAGAATTTAAAGGTGTATTAACAAGTGAAATGGCGTTTTGTACATTCAGTATATACCAGTAATGTCTGGTTACACTTCCAGGACTCCCATCTAATGGGAGAAATACATGAAAAATATATGTGAGCAGCCACAAGACCTAGACAGACATGTCTGTTACCAGATGGTTGGGGGCCACACAGAATGGTATCAAGGGCCGCATATGACCCCTGGGCTGCAGGTTGTGTATTCCCGATCAAGACAAATCAGAGTACTTTGTGGGGTAGGTTTAAGGGGTTGCCGGCTGCCATCAGGAATTTCTGGGGTGGATACAGTCAAGAATTTTGGGCCCCAACCCCTCATTAAGGAAGCAGGAATCTGTGGGATAGCAGGAGGGAGACTCTAGGTGGAAGGGCTCTATTGGGGGTATGTAAGGTGGCACAGAGTAGCAGAGCTCTGTTGGGGTATGTAAAGTGGCCCATAGTAGCGGGGACGTTTTGGAGGAGGAGGTAACAGAAAGTGATGGGAGAAGTAGCCTGGCAGGGGCTCTGTAGAGGAGAAGAGCAGGGACAGTAGGTGGGCAGGAGTCAGGGGTAAGGGAGACACACTAGGTGGCATATCTCTATTGGCAGAGGGGCTGGGGAAAAGTAAAGTGGCAGATGTGGGGAGAGGGGGCAATGGGGGGGGGGGGGGAAGAGTCAACCTGACTGGGGGATCCATGAAGGAACAAGAGGGAGACAGTAGGTTGGCAGGGGGATCTGTGGGGGCAAGAGGGGAGACAACAGTAGGTAAGGAGGAGCTCTGTGGGTGGCAAGGTTTGGGGACAGTAGGTGAGCAGGGGCTTTGTAGAGGTGCAAGGGAGGAGACAGTAGATAGGCAGGAACTCTGTGGGGGATAAATTTGGAGACAGTAAGCGGGCAGGGACTCGGGGAAGTAGAATGGGCACATAGGTGGGTGTTAAATGAAAGAAGGTGTGTATAACAACACAAGCATGTGCCATTCAGGGTGGTAGGAAAGCTGGGTGACCTCTGCTTTGGGCACTATAATGTCAGCCATATTGTTTGCTACCCAACTTCCCTGAAATCTGGTAAAATGTAGGCACTGCTAATAAGTTTATTTTTCCAGTTGATAATACAAGATAAATCTCAGCCAATAAATATATGAGATTTTGTTAACTTAGTCCATTGAGAAGGGGACTGCAGCTCAGTGTAGTCCTATCTCTCTTCCTCATGGGTGGTATATAGCTACACAGGGCTCCCTTCTCACGAGCAGTGACCTAAGGATCATGCCAGCCTTCTGTTCTACAAAGGATGGCAATATGAGAGGAAGTATGCTGAACCAAAGGCCAATATAAACCACACAGACAGCCCATGTACCTGCCAGGGGTTCCATGGAGAGTCGGGCCCAGGCTGAGCTTTTTTGCCCATCCTCATGGGTAATATGTAATTTTTTTCCCCCCATCCTCATGGGTGATGTCTACATTTTTCCCTCAATCCTCATGAGTGGTGTCTACATTTCCACCCATCCTCATGCATGGTGTTGTTTTCCCATCCTCATGCGTGGGGGGGGGGGTCAAAATTTTTTCCACATCCTTATGGGTGATGTCAAATATTGGGCAGGCAGTGCAACATTATTACCATCCCTCAGAAGGAGGGCCAAGCTTTGTTCAATCTTCCCATCTCCTGTTAGGAAGAAGAGTGGTAGAGCCTCAAATTGGTTATCTCAAATTTTACAAATAAAGGTTTAGGTAACCCCTATTTCTCATGCCCTTTCTTTCCTCAGAAAGTTGAACAAAGGCTTGATTCTCCTTATGAGGGATGGCGGTGACATGAACAACTCCCTCTCCTCTATGTATACATCTGTGGTGAGACCTCCTGCCCTATGAGGGAGGGTTGTGGTGGTTGGAGATGATTCTATTATGAAGATTTCTACATGACCATATTTTTGATGTGCAAGCAAATATGAAAGAGCACATTTTGCATGTGAAAAATGGCAAGTGGCAATCCACGTGTACAATGGTGCCTGTGGCATCAAGTGCCCGTTATTTGATCCTGTCCAATGAGCCAGTGATAGGGTTCTTATTTTGTAAACCAGTGATGCTCAAACTGCGGCCCTCCAGCTGTTGCAAAACTACAACTCCCAGTATTCTTGGACAGGCTACAGCTATTAGGGCATGCTGGGAGTTGTAGTTTTGCAACAGCTGGAGGGCCGCAGGTTGAGCATCCCTGCTGTAAACACTTCATTAGTAGGAAATGCTAACACCGTAACCAGGTGCCAAAGGCCAGTTATAGCGTTCTAACCCTGATGCCCAGTTTCAATGATGGTATAACATTCCAACTGGAATATGATCATCTTTGGTACTAAGTAGTGTTGATCAAGCACCAAAGTGCTCGGGTGCTCTACAGAGCACCCGAGCACAATGGAAGTCAATGGGAGAACCCGAGCATTAAACCAGGAACCCCCTGCTCTGAAGAGGGGAGGGTGCCAAGTCCCACTGAGGTCTATTCAGAAGATCGCAGTACAGTGGGGGAATCCCCCAGTGTGAGTTTGCGCTTAGGAGTTAAATATAAAATGATATATCTGCTGTATAGGAATACTTACTGCATGAGAAACTACTATGAGGTTTTTCTGAGACAGTTATCATTCAGCTTTATAGCTGAGTGGTTAAGATTCTTGCCTCTAATGTAGAAGGTTGTGAGTTTAAATCCTGACTTTTAAGAACCTTTCAGAAATAGAGGATAAATTAGGTTTAAATACAGTGACTCGAGCATTGCGCTCGAGGACACGCGGTGTTCGGCTGAACACAGCGATGTGCAGAGCATCGCGGTGCTCGAGTCAAAATGGTGTTCTGCCGAGCATGTTCGATGAACCCTTTGGAATGATATGGATTTCTGCACAAATTGGTCATAAAATGTGATCTGATCTTCATCTAAGTCACAACAATAGACAATCACAGTCTGCTTAAACTAATAACACGCAAATAATTAAATGTTACCATGTTTTTATTGAACACACCATGTAAACATTCACAGTGCAGGTGGAAAAAGTATGTGAACCCCTAGACTAATGACATCTCCTAGAGCTAATTGGAATGCGGTGTCAGCCAACTGGAGTCCAATCAGTGAGATGAGATTGGAGGTGTTGGTTACAGCTCCCCTATAAAAACACACACACCAGTTCTGGGTTTGCTTTTCACAAGAAGCATTGCCTGATGTGAATGATGCCTCGCACAAAAGAGCTCTCAGAAGACCTACGATTAAGAATTGTTGACTTGCATAAAGCTGGAAAGGGTTATAAAAGTATCTCTAAAAGCCTTGCTCTTCATCAGTCCACGGTAAGACAAATTCTCTATAAATGGAGAAAGTTCAGCACTGCTGCTACTCTCCCTATGAGTGGCCGTCCTGTAAAGATGACTGCAAGAGCACAGCGCAGACTGCTCAATGAGGTGAAGAAGAATCCTAGAGTGTCAGCTGAAGACTTACAAAAGTCTCTGGCATATGCTAACATCCCTGTTAGCGAATCTACGATACGTAAAACACTAAACAAGAATGGATTTCATGGGAGGATACCACAGAGGAAGATACTGCTGCACGTTTACAGTTTGTACAAGAGCACTTGGATGTTCCACAGCAGTACTGGCAAAATATTCTGTGCACAGATGAAATCAAAGTTGAGTTGTTTGGAAGAAACACACAACACTATGTGTGGAGAAAAAGAGGCACAGCACACCAACATCAAAACCTCATCCCAACTGTGACGTATGGTGGTGAGGGCATCATGGTTTGGGGCTGCTTTGCTGCGTCAGGGCCTGGACGTATTTATCATCGAAGGAAAAATGAATTCCCAAGTTTATCAAGACATTTTGCAGGAGAACTTAAGGCCATCTGTCCACCAGCTGAAGCTCAACAGAAGATGGGTGTTGCAACAGGGCAACGACTCAAAGCATAGAAGTAAATCAACAACAGAATGGCTTAAACAGAAGAAAATACGCCTTCTGGAGTGGCCCAGTCAGAGTCCTGACCTCAACACGATTGAGATGCTGTGGCATGACCTCAAGAAAGCGATTCACACCAGACATCCCAAGAATATTGCTGAACTGAAACAGTTCTGTAAGGAGGAATGGTCAAGAATTACCCCTGACCGTTGTGCACGTCTGATCTGCAACTACAGGAAATGTTTGGTTGAAGTTATTGCTGCCAAAGGAGGTTCAACCAGTTAATAAATCCAAGGGTTCACATACTTTTTCCACCTGCACTGTGAATGTTTACATGGTGTGTTCAATAAAAACATGGCAACATTTAATTCTTTGTGTGTTATTAGTTTAAGCAGACTGTGATTGTCTATTGTTGTGACTTAGATGAAGATCAGATCACATTTTATGACCAATTTATGCAGAAATCTATATCATTCCAAAGGGTTCACATACTTTTTCTTGCAACTGTATATATATATATATATATATATATACAGTACAGACCAAAAGTTTGGACACACCTTCACATTCAAAGAGTTTTCTTTATTTTCATGACTATGAAAATTGTAGATTCACACTGAAGGCATCAACACTATGAATTAACACATGTGGAATTATATACATAACAAACAAGTGTGAAACAACTGAAAATATGTCATATTCTAGGTTCTACAAAGTAGCCACCTTTTGCTTTGATTACTGCTTTGCACACTCTTGGCATTCTCTTGATGAGCTTCAAGAGGTAGTCCCCTGAAATGGTTTTCACTTCACAGGTGTGCCCTGTCAGGTTTAATAAGTGGGATTTCCTGCCTTCTAAATGGGGTTGGGACCATCAGTTGAGTTGAGGAGAAGTCAGGTGGATACACAGCTGATAGTCCTACTGAATAGACTGTTAGAATTTGTATTATGGCAAGATAAAAGCAGCTAAGTAAAGAAAAATGAGTGGCCATCATTACTTTAAGAAATGAAGGTCAGTCAGTCAGCCGAAAAATTTGGAAAACTTTGAAAGTAAGGGCTATTTGACCATGAAGGAGAGTGATGGGGTGCTGCGCCAGATGACCTGGCCTCCACAGTCACCGGACCTGAACCCAATCGAGATGGTTTGCGGTGAGCTGGACCGCAGAGTGAAGGCAAAAGGGCCAACAAGTGCTAAGCATCTCTGGGAACTCCTTCAAGACTGTTGGAAGACCATTTCAGGGGACTACCTCTTGAAGCTCATCAAGAGAATGCCAAGAGTGTGCAAAGCAGTAATCAAAGCAAAAGGTGGCTACTTTGAAGAACCTAGAATATGACATATTTTCAGTTGTTTCACACTTGTTTGTTATGTATATAATTCCACATGTGTTAATTCATAGTTTTGATGCCTTCATAGTCGTGAAAATAAAGAAAACTCTTTGAATGAGAAGGTGTGTCCAAACTTTTGGTCTGTACTGTATATATATATATATATTGTGGAGATTCGCTCTGGTAGTTAGGATAAGCGGGAGCAGTATAGAGGCAAAATGCAAGTTCGTAATTTAAACTTCATTGTTTATTCACACATGATGCCAAAAACAAAATGTCACTTTTTGCATTGTTGGTGTTACTTCACACCCAATGTCAAGTTAACATGACAAAAGTCACTGGCAGTTCTGCCTCAGAAAGTTCAAACACAGGATTTAGACAGCCTGTTCCCCTGACACACGGGTCTCCGCTCTCCAGCCCAGCACAGGCCAGGCCTCAGATCCCAGCACACAGACCTCCAGAGCTCCACTGTCAGACGGACGTAATCCTCTCCACCTGGCAGTGCTGGCTGGTTTTATGCCTGGCAAAAACCGGCCTGGAACATGGGGAGTAGTCACCCACCCAGCACTTTGACTACTCCCAGTAAGAGCTGTCCCGGATCAACTATTACAGCCATTCTAAGTACCAAGGTGTCAAACAGCAACTGCTGCTGACACATAAAAACCGGCTCTTACTCCACCGAGTCCAGGAACCTCGGTGACACATGTCTATCATCCACGATGATTTCTTGTACCTTCTTACAATATATATATATATATATATATATATATATATATATACATACACACACACACACACACATATACTAGCAGAAGGACCCGGCTTCGCACGGGTATATTTAATCTATTTCATTTAATGTTTGTGCGTGTTGTTAAAAGATAGACAGTATTCCCCTTAACATGACTTCTACAGCACCCCACCCCCTTGACAGTGACCTCTACAGGGGTCTGCCCCCTTAACAGTGACCTCTACAGCACCTGCCCCTTAACACTGACCATAGGTTACAGTACCCTTAACTGTGACCTCCACCATTCTCGTCCCCCTTAACAGAGACCTCCACAGCGACTGCCCCTTTAACAGGAACTGCCACAGTACCCCGTTCCCTTAACAGTGACCTCACAGTACCCAGCTGCCTTAACCGTGACCTCACAGTACCCCGCTGCCCTGATTGGGGTCTGATCAGGGCTCTGAGCTGAGGTCTGATTAACATTGGGGGATCTGATTGGTGGTCTGATCTGAAGTGTAATGAAAAATATTTTCCTTATTGTCCTCCTCTAAAACCTAGGTGCATCTTATGGGCAGGTGCGTCTTATAGGGTGAAAAATACGGTACCCATTAAAGATTCAAATGCTGCTATAGTATGGCAGCTTCCAAGGTTGCACTGCAAGACTCATTCATTGGCATTGCAATGTCCGAGCTCCCTGGGTTCATGGTCCGTATAGCTGTCAGCACATCCATGGTTGTTATCCCTTTGGCTGTTATGCCATGGAAAACAATATTATTAATAACAAGACGTCAGAATCCTAGTGGACTAAATCATGACATGTTTAGATCTGAATGCTAGGAATTAGTCCGTCGCTGAGTCATTCTGCCCATGTGATGAGTTTACATTGGGGGGTTAATGAGTTAAAAGACTTGTAGAGTAAAAGACCTGGATATACTGTATTTCCTAGAACGGCTTCTTTAAGAAAACAAAACCCCTAAAAATCAATCATAACATTGCATGTATGTAGCACAGTTGCATTCAGTTTTGCTGTTGCGGTATGAATGTATCCGAAAATCAAAATCAGAAAATATTTATATGATTTTCTTTTATTAGAAACATACATCCTTTATATTTTTGATAAGTTTTTTTTTTAAATATAAAATATTGCAGTTCTCCAATTGGCCACTAAAGCAGACAAAATAGACTGACCGTTCCTGTTTTCTGGGGTTCACTTGTCAACTTTGCTGTGTAGACTGGGAGACAATGTGCAGAGTCATCTAATTATTAGAGGACAGGCAAGTTAATGACAGTTCCCCTGCCACTCCCTGGGCTCTGTGGGAGGGGGGTTGTAATCCATCACTTCCTGGAGACTGTAATAATCTATGACATTTCTCGGTCAATTGAATCCCGTTTATTGCAGCTGCCATGAAGCACCTGCATTGTCTAGGAACTGTCTGTATCCAAAATGGCTGCCCCAGAAAAGTTTTTAAAAGTTAAAAAAATGTATTGTTGCAACAAAAAAATAAAAACAACAACAAACCCAATGGAGCAGCCTGTCTAACTTTTAGGCAGTGTAAACTTAGGTTAGACAGTCTAAAAATGTGCCAGATTTATCACAGATTTATTGGCTTTGTTTATGCTAGACCTTTTCACCAGAATTTTGGCACATTTTTTGGTGCACGTTGTCACAACTTAATCACAACCCTTTTCCAGCAGACCATCCCCCTTTCTCTGTAGGTCACACCTCCTTGTCGGATGAATTGAAAAAAAAAAGTCTAAAACAGTGCAAATTTCTAAAATACAGTGCAAAGCGTGTTCAACCTTTTTTTTAGCAACAATTAAAACAAAATTCTGGCGCATTTTGATTATTTAATCCCCCCTCATTATTTCTCTTCTACACATAACTAATCAATGAAACTAAAATTAAATCCATGATGGCTTGTCCCATCGGGACCCATGCAGCGACCCACAGGGGGGTGGGGGAGGATGAGAGTGGTAGTTATTGGTGGTCATAGCACTCACAGTGGCAATCTCTCCTTCCGGCTTTCCCTGGCACACCCTTTTCCCCTGTGGCACTCCCACAGAAGGTTTTTGGGTGCAAGGCAGGATAGCAGGTAAAAATGCCAGAGAATGGTGGAGTCAGTCAGGCAGTCTTTCTTTACTAAACTGCAGAATGGGAGTAGTAGTACATCCGGCACTAACAAGGCACAGTTCCAAAGCATATCACAGTGCAATCCTTTCCCAATAACAGCACATGCACAGCATCCAAAATATAGGTTGTAGTACTCCTTTTCTCTCTCTCTCTCTAAAGTATGTCGACAGGACCACAGGCATGCAATGAGGTTCTTGTTAAACGCTTTTGCAATTCCCGGATTGAGAGGTGCAGAACTTAGAAAACACGTGGCAAATCTGTCTCAAAGTATGGGAGATGCCTTAGCAATATTCTTTTCCACAGCAGTAAGGTCTTTCTGCCATAGACATGCACAATACCTTGTGTCTCAGTCCAATGCACAGCCTTGTGGGTTCTAGACCTTCTAATCTCCTTCTCCCTGGAGAACTCTGGTAGCAAAGATGCTTCCTTGGCTGTTGAAGTGTCAGAGGTGGAGAGTCTCTGTACTTAGGCCTTGCTCTGAGGAGCTTTCACATGTAAGTCTTCACTGTTCTGCAACTTAAATTAGACTAACTAACCAATCAAGGTGCAGACCCAGGTAAATCACCCTGACAACCTAACAGAGTGAGCCATGATGCTAGCCATTATTTGTTTATACATTGTATACTAAATGGCAAAACATAACACATCACAACATTTAACTAAATAATATGACATTACACCAATTAATCCTTTGCAATACCCCTTCTGTGGTACTGCACCCATGCACCCTTTTTGGAAATATGGAAGTCATTAAGTGAGGGTCCTCTTCATGAGATCCTCATCTATTAGACAGAGTAGAAACTCCTGATTTAATTGTGGGATCCACGTTAAAAATCAGCCCACCTTACTGTAAATTATTACCGGCAGCTGCTCTCTGTTGCCCTGCTGTATAATTAATTCCCATCAGCTGCTCTCAGTCGCCCCCCGGTGGCGCAGCATTAAATAGTACATGTAGACCTGACATTTTAGTGATAGCTTATGTCAGCAATACATGATGGGAAAATGATCATCTAGAGGGTTAAATGTCCCTGCAGAGAAGAATCAGGGTCCTCAGTGACTCTTGGATGTAGGTAGCCCCCCCAGCAGCTGGAGGGTAATATTTACACATCCCTTTTCCCATGGCCCCAGGCTTCCTGCTCCCACACGCTAATCATGTTGGTGTTGCTGTCTGGGGGTGGGAGATGGACAGAGATCAGGACAAGGTCCCATGTATGCATTGATCTTCCATGAAGAAAGAGGAAGCCAGCGCAGCGTGTAAATTCCACCATGCAACTTAAAGTTGCCTCTATCACAAAGCACCAGGAATGAAAAACACATTCAATAGGAAAGGAATAGGGATGTAGCAGTGTCAGACCAGGCGTCCATCCCCTCCGCCATGATTTAGTGTCTGCTCTGGATAGAATATTAGTTATGAGGTATTGCACGAGCAGTGTACATCGGGGTACACACCTGTTGACTTCCAGCAGACATAGATCTGTCCTGGTCACATGATGGACACACAGGCGCGCGGTTCGTTTCACATGTCTGATATCCGTACTGTAATGAGACGTGCACCTGTGTGGTAATCTGCTTTTTATCACGGAAAACAGGCATGGAAAAATTACATTCACTTACAGCAAGCAGAGATGGACATACAGGTGCACGGTTTCGTTTCAAGACACATGTCTGATATCCGTACTTTAGTGAGCTGTGCACCTGTGTGATCATCCACATTTTATTCACTGAATACAGGCATGTTAATATTCCATTCACTTACAGCAAGCAAAGAGGGACACACAGGTGCACAGTTCATTTCAAGACACATGCCTGATATCCGTACTTTAATGAGCAGTGCACCTGTGTGATCGTCTTTTTATTCACTGAAAACAAGCAAGGAAAATTACATTCACTTACAGCAAGCAGAGATCTTAAGGAACTGATATTGACAGTATATTAAACAATGGTAAAGCTTTATTTCTTGAAAGCAAAATACCCCTTTAAATCAGTCTTTCCTACTTTTAAAGGGTTTGTCCAGCTTTTAAGGGTCTTTTGGCAGACCCCCTTCATGGTCGGATGTGTGATTGAAGCATACTTACCCGCTCCCCGCCACTGGATCTCGGCTCCTTCACTCTTCTGCCTCCACTGCAGCACTTGGCTCTCCCGCTATCAACATCTGGTTTAAAGCCACTGCAGCCAGTGATTGGCTGCAGTGGCGACCTGCCCGTTTGCATCATGTCAGTTGGTCATGAGATGCAAGGGGGGCAGATCATCGGATGTTGACAGCAGGGGACCCAAGCACTGCGGCGGGGAGGCAAAGGAGCTGCAACCCAGCGGCGTGAGCAGGTAGGTATGAGGCCATGGAGGGGGAGGAGGGTCTGTTGAACAACCTCCAAAAGATGAACATCCCCTTTAAGGATTATAAAGAGATAATTTTTTGTAAAAGTGACAACAGGAAGTGCAGCCATATTGGTTGTCACTTTTGAACAGCGTTGTCACCATTATTAATAAAACATTTTG
This sequence comes from Bufo bufo, assembly GCF_905171765.1. NCBI lineage: Eukaryota > Metazoa > Chordata > Amphibia > Anura > Bufonidae > Bufo > Bufo bufo. Next base: position 55,339,358 of record NC_053390.1, read on the forward strand.
ACAATCTATTTCTGAGAAGCTCATTCAATACTGGCATCCAATATGGCTGCACTTCCTGTTGCAAATATAGTAGGGCAAGAAAATAAAATATAATCACCAAATTATTAGATTTTTAAATAGTTTTGTGTTTTGGGTGAAAACACACTTTAAAATGAAAAAAGTGGTATAATTATTAAAAATGATTGAAAATTCTTTGAACATCCAACAGAGTGGGTGGAGCTGCGCCTTAATAAATGACTACACAAGGCATGAGGTCATGGTACACCAAGTCCTGTTGGGAAAGGACATCTGCGTGATGCCAGACTAACATCATCGTGTCCCGGCGTAGCTTCATCTGCAGGAGGAGGTTGTCATGGGAAGATGATCTGGTATTGCAGCCCAATTAAAACGGTTTATATGACGGGCGCACAGAAATGAGTGGCTGTAATTGCAAATAATAACACATCAGGCCTGAAGAAATAGTAGCCAGGTCAAGGAGCGAGCTCCAAAACTTAGAAAACAGGTTCCATACTGCAACTGGGGACGAACACTGCTAGCCTGGGAGATTACCTACCATTAAGGGTACAGCTTCATTCTAAGAGACAACACCCAAACATTTGAACTCCCATTTGTGGAGTATTTAAGCCCCACAACCGATTTACTTAACACCCACAAAACATTTCAGAAAAGCCTTTATTGGGATATATAAACCCTGACTCTTTGAAGGCAGTTTTGCAGGATAATCCTATGAAAAACAGGTCATCTGCAAGGCATGCCAATAGTAAACATTGCCCCTGTACCCCCTCCTGGCAGAGAGGTCCATAATTAACAAACTGTGGCAAAACTACACATATTTAGCTAAACTGGTAGAGGAAAAGGATACATCTGCTTGTAAATGAGTTAATCTGCTAGAGGAGGAGGATACAGGTGCCTGTAAATGGTTAATCTGCTAGAGGAGGAGGATCCAGATGCTTGTAAATGGTTAATCTGCTAGAGGAGGAGGATCCAGATGCTTGTAAATGGTTAATCTGCTAGAGGAGGAGGAGGAGGAGGATCCAGCTGTTTGTAAATGGTTAATCTGCTAGAGGAGGAGGATCCAGCTGTTTGTAAATGGCTAATCTGCTAGAGGATGAGTATACAGGTGCCTGTAAATGGTTAATCTGCTAGAGGATGAGTATACAGGTGCCTGTAAATGGTTAATCTGCTAGAAGAGGAGGATCCAGCTCCTTGTAAATGGGTAATCTGCTAGAGGAGGAGGATCCAGATGCTTGTAAATGGTTAATCTGCTAGAGGAGGAGGAGGATCCAGCTGTTTGTAAATGGTTAATCTGCTAGAAGAGGAGGATACCACTGCTTGTAAATAGGTAATCTGCTAGAGGAGGAGAATACAGCTGCTTGTAAATGGTTAATCTGCTAGAGGATGAGTATACAGGTGCCTGTAAATGGTTAATCTGCTAGAAGAGGAGGATACAGCTCCTTGTAAATGGTTAATCTGCTAGAGGAGGAGGATCCAGCTGTTTGTAAATGGTTAATCTGCTAGAAGAGGAGGATACCACTGCTTGTAAATAGGTAATCTGCTAGAGGAGGAGAATACAGCTGCTTGTAAATGGTTAATCTGCTAGAGGCGGAGGATGCATCTGATTGTAAATGGTTAATCTGCTAGAGGAGGGGTACATCTGCTTGTAAATGGTTAATCTGGTAGAGGAGTAGAATACATCTGGGTATAAAAGGTTAATCTGCCAGAGGAGGAGGATACAGCTGCTTGTAAATGATTAATCTGCTAGAGGAGGAGTATAACAGCTGATTCTTAATGTTTAAAAGCCAGAGACTGAGGACACCGTTTTCGGTGGTTGTCCAAGATTAGAAACATAAAACATGGCTGCTTTCATTCAAAAACACCACTACACTTCTCCACAGATTATATGTATTATTGCAGCTCTGCCCTATTCACTACAATGGGACTAACCTGCAATGCCAGACACGACCCATGAACAGCTGTGGCACTGCTTTTGCAACCATGTTTTTCGAATACTAGGAAACTGTTTTAATCTTTAGTCTCTCATACAGAGTCTTCAGCTGCCATGCACTGAAGTGACAGCAAGTGACAGGATTTAACTCCCTTGTCTCTGGTGTTGCTGCCATTGTGGCAAGAGTATTTCCAGATTTTCCTAATCATATATGTTCAAGAGGTTTAATATTTTGGTTTCCAGTCAATTCATGAGGTTTGCCATGTGATTTTGGACTCATGCACACGACCGTTGTTCGGGTCCGCATCCGAGCCGCAGTTTTTGCGCTCGGGTGCGGACCCATTCACATCAGTGGGGCCGCAAAAGATGCAGACAACACTCCGTGTGCTGTCCGCATCCGTTGCTCCGTTATGTAGCCCCGCAAAAATATAACCGGTCCTATTCTTGTCAGTTTTGAGGACAATAATAGGCATTTCTACAATGGGCCGCCCGTTCAGTTCCGCAAATTGCGGAAGGCACACAGGCGGCTTTCGTTTTTTGCGGATCCGCGGTTTGCGGACTGCAAAAAACGGCACGATCGTGCGCATGAGGCCTTTGAATTGGAATTCTGTAATGGAATGGAGGCTGATATTGACCATGTCTATTTGAAGCTCTTGGGCTCTAATGCGAAATTTGTAATACGACCACCACCTACCATGTGCCATATACAATACTGGTGTCTTCCACTGTAGTAGAAGGGTCTTTGGGCTCCCTCAGCAACCAGCAACACGTCCAATAGCTGCAAATTGATTTAATACATTCTGATATCTAAAAGGGTTTTTCCTGTATACTTCCTATACTGATCTCAAATTCTCTTTATTGTAGGATCACTCATGAGAACATGGCAAGTGGTGAGGAAGATCTGATTGGTATTCCATTTCCTAATCACAGCAGTGACATCCTATGTGGACTCAATCAACAGCGACATGATGGCTTCCTCTGTGATGTCATCCTTATCATCCAGGACCAAGAGTACCGGACGCACCGATCCGTTCTAGCAGCCTGCAGCAAATATTTCAAGAAGCTTTTCACCACTGCATCAGTGGTTGACCAGCCATACATTTATGAGATTGACTTTGTTAAACCAGATGCATTTTCTGCCATATTGGAATTTGCTTACACATCCACGCTAACGATCACCACGTCCAATGTCAGACATATCCTGGACGCAGCTGAGATGTTGGAGATCCAGTGTATCATCAATGTCTGCCTGGAAATCCTGGAGGCACCAAGAGAAGGGGAAGAGGAAGAGGAGGAGAAGGAAGAAGATGATGATGAAGATGATGATGAGGATGAAGAAGACACAAAAGACTTTGTCAACCAGGAGAACCAAATTGATATTCAGGAAAGCAGCTGTCACCAAAGCCCTTCTGCATCTGACCATCCAGAAGAGACCTACCATGGATCTCAAAAGGACTTACCAACCCAATACTCTTCCACTCATAATTCTTCTGGCCACCAAAGTGCTGTCAAGGACTTCTCCATCGAGTCTTTGTTAAGTGAAGACTCCCATCCCAAAAACACCTTGTCGGACAAAAGACCAACCATTTCACATTTTCTTCCAGGCTTCTTTCCACAGCTTTGGAATGGAGATCTGACAGCCTTTTCCCAACTCCAAGAGCAGCAGGTCGATATCGGACCTCTAAATCTTGTCATCAAAGATAAAAAAATTAAGGAGGAGGAGACCGATGAGATACCTGCTCTGCCCTTTCCCACTGATTTCTTCAAAGACACAATCCTGGACCATTCCTCCAAACACTTTGGGCAGATCAAGGCAGAAATGGACTACAGTGCTTACCTTAGTTTTCTTAGCGCTGCTCACTTGGGTATGTTCCCACCATGGCCTTTGGAAGAAGAGAGAAAAATAAAGCCAAAGGCTTCCCAACAATGTCCAATCTGTCATAAAGTCATCATGGGAGCTGGAAAACTTCCAAGACACATGAGGACGCACACAGGAGAGAAGCCATATATGTGTAATATCTGTGAGGTCCGATTCACCAGGTTAGAACCCAACATAAAATACAGACTTTCATTACATACAGTCACATGATTATTATATAGAAAATATCCAAAAATGTATGATATATCCTTCTATTTGTTGAGCAGGGGTGTCATGGGGGTTCTCTGCTTTGGATAATCCCTACTTTTTAGAAGGGACCCTTGACAGTAAGACCCCAAGACCCGGTCTGTTTCGTCATCTGCAGATCTCGTATCAGCAAAATACGGATGCGCTCCGCGTGCCATGTGCATTTTTTTTTTTGCAGACAGCACACGGGTCTGCATTTTTCTGACATTCTGTATTTTTGCAGTACGGACATATGAATGCGTCTACATCCGTATGTCTGTTCTGCAATAAAGATAGACTGTTTCATTTACTTGGCCATAAAATGCAGACCACAGACCCATTGAAGTCCATGTGTCTGCAAAAAAAAAAAAAAAACGGACAGCCCATGGACCACTTCCGTATTGTGCGGATCCAATCCAAAATACGGTTGTGTGCATGAGGTCTAAGATAATCAAAAGATGTTCTACAGCTTAGACCCTCAGAGATCATCTGTGATCTGGCAGTTAAGAGTTCAGTTTCCCTGCAGCACCACCACAGGGGCAATTAGGTATTACACAGTGCCTATTCAAATAAATGGGTTGTCTGTGTAATGCAGGACAGGACAGGTCCTCCAGACGACCTTTGCAGGATCTTGAACAGAGAACTCCCCACTATAAACACAGAATTCCCTAACAGGATAGACAATCCCTTTAATGGGGGTGTTGGAGGTCTCTAAGGTCTACTGTTCATATAAACATGTAAAAAAAATCTTCCAATTTGTAAGGTAAATATTATTTTCCCTTATCCAGCGGGGTATGAAGACATGTCCATAATTTGCTTCTTACCTTTAAACAACACTCACACGTCTCAAGGTCTGTTTTGAGAATGAACTGAGCTCTTCTCATCTGTACAGCAAATCATACGACGTCCGTAAAGATCTAGTGCCATCTAGTGGTCCACCTAGGTATTGGTCAGAATTTTTTTTGTCTACTTTCAAATAAAAGAGGATTCTCGTTACTCCCCTGTTCTGATAGTTTGCCACAAGGTATCAGTGCAGATAACTTTCTGGTGCAGATCTGCACCGCAATCTGCGACTTTTCCCCGCTGATGCCAGGTCTAAAAAAGTGAGTGTGGCGTGGGCGGGGAAGGGGACGGTTGGCAGCCCCGTCTCATTCATCATTTTCTTTGCCTGTTTTAGGCATAGAAAATCGTCTAAATGTAAGACAGCAAGGGAAGCTGTCTTACATTTAGACCGGCGCTGGATGCGGCGAAGTTATGTAGAGGCCGGCGCCTCTTCATAACTTCAGAGGCTCCACCAACAGCTATAGGGCTTATTAAGACTGGTGTCTAAAACGCCGGTCTTAATAAATGACCCCCTAGGTCTGTACAGATTTTCAGCTCTTGAAAATTGTGAGAGAGAAAGGTTCACAAAGTATTAGGCTAGTTTCACACTTGCGTTGTTAATTCCGGGAATTGAGATCCGGCAGAGAATCTCAATACCGTAATTAAACGGATCCGTTTTGATTCTCCACATCAGGATGCCTCCGTTCCTTTAGGATGTAGTGATTTGAAATCAAAACGAAAAAAAAATTGATCTGTCACTAAATACATTTAAAGTCAATAGGTGATGGATCCGTTTTTTCTCAGCTCCTAAAAAAACGGATCTGACACCATTACATTGTTTTCAGTGCCGGATCCGTTTTTTTCCATTTTTATGACCAGACATAAAACCACAGTTTGCAACGGTCACAAAACTGAATGCTGCCGGAACGGAAGACATCTTGAACGGATTGATCTCTTTCCATTCAGAATGCACGAGGACTAAATGGAATTTTTTTTTTTCCGGTATAAAGATACTCTGTCGGATCTCAATACCAGAAAACAACAACGCAAGTGTGAAAGTAGCCTAAGAGTGGCAATAAGCCGCACAACCACATGAGAAGACAGCGGTGTTATAAATAGCACATGGTAGGGTGGGGGCCCTGTTACAGATTTTGCATTGTGGCCCAGGAGCTCATGCAGTCACCGGGGGTCATTTACAACAGGTGCTATGCCTAAAAAAAAGATGCAAGACCCCATTTTGTGACTTTTTTAAATGCCCGTGCAACAGTATTTTGCCAAACAGGTGTTTTTACACTGTCCTCGCCACTTGGGAGTGGCAAGGGAGTGACTGGGTTGGACGCTTTCTCCACCAGCGCAGGTGTAAATGACCCCCACGGCTGTCAGCCGGTGATCCTCCGCTGATGTCTGTTGTATGAAAGGTAGAGATTTTCTTTTAAGGCCTTTTGCACACGCAAAAAACGGATCCGCAAAAAATACGGATGACATCTGAGTGCATTCCGTATTTTGCGGAACGGAACAGCTGGCCCCTAATAGAACAGTCCTATCCTTCTCTGTAATGTGGACAATAATAGGACATGTTCTATTTTTTTGCGGAACGGAAATACGGAAACGGAATGCACACGGAGTACCTTCCGTTTTTTTGTGGACCCATTGAAATGACTGGTTCCGTATATGGTCCGCAAAAAAAAAAAAATAGAAGGGACACTGAACGATAATACGTTTGTGTGCAAGATGCCTAATCATGAGAAATAAAGATTCACATGCATCTTGTTGCAGTGGTCAGATGTGAACAGGAGTCTGTAGCTCTGTGCCATAAAGATCTCTCATTTTTTAAATGTCCTATCCCTTAAATTTATTTTATTACAAAATCCTGAAATATTGCAGTTTTTACACTGACCACCAGAGCAGACACAATTCCTGTCTTATGTGCACGCTTGTCAGCTTTGCTGTATAGCCTGGGGTGGTATGAGCAGAGTCATCTCATTACTATCAGAGAGAAGGACCTAGGCCAGACAGGATAGTAATGGTGAATTTACAAGGCACCATTTGTGGGCAAATATCATGAACGAACGTTGGTACAAACGGTCCCACCTCTGGGACCTGCACCTATCTCCACATTGAGACTTATGAAAATGTAGAGAAATCTTGTTCTACGCACCTTTTCCCTTTGGCTCAGCCCCTCCTTAAAAGGAAGGTGGACATTGAATCAGAGATTTGTTCCGATTGCCACATCTGGAGTCAAGAAGGATTTTTTTCTGCTCTCCACTCACTTTGTAAATTAACTAGTCGAGCCCCAGGAGGCAGGCTTATGCCAGCGACGCCCCTGGTCCTCCATAATGATGCCCCTCTGCTGTAGTTCACGCCCCCCCTGCCTTTAGATTGACAGTGCAGGACCCTCTGGTCTTGTGCTGAGATACGCGCCTGCGCACCTGTGTCCAGAACGTCTTCGGCTTCATTCCCGACTTGTGAAGACGTATAGTGCGCACGCGCCGTCACTTCTGGGTTGAGTGACCTGACGGCGCATGCACACTATACATCAAGTCGGGAATGAAGCCGAAGATGTGTGCACACACCGTTCTGGACATTGGTGCGCAGGATCTCAACGCTCGACCAGAGGGTCTAGTGCTGTCAATCTAAAGGCAGGGGGCGTGAACTACAGCAGAGGGGCACCATTATGGAGCACCAGGGACGTCCCTGGAGCAGTGCTCGAACCACATAAGCCTGCCCCCTGGTGCTCGAATACTTCATTCGCATATTTTTCAAAGTTCATTTTTCTCCATCACCGGACTACCGACAGCAGAAAGAAAGGTATCGTTTTTGTCAGCGTCATGAACCCTACCAGGCATATAGCATATAAGGTTAATCCGGCTGCCGGAGCCTTTTTAGTGTCATATCTTAGTCCCAGCTGAAACAACCCCTATAAGACTACATCCACAGATAAGAATTGTACGCAGCCTCCCCATCAATCCCTGCCCTCTGGAGAAGGGGCCGTACTTACTCCATCTCTTCTTCTCATTTTATGACATTTCTCTGTCCATTGACTCCCATTCATTGCAGCTGCCATAAAGCACACAACCTGCTGAACTGTCTACCCTCTTTAGTGGCCCCAATATGGCTGCCCCCAAGAAGTTTTTGAAAATGAAAAAATAACAGTATTAAAAAAAAAAAGAGAGCGCATAATTTCTCTTCTACAGACTTACATCTAATTACCGAAATTCCATTTTCTCTGTGCTCCATCCCCTCCCCCACTCCTTAACGATCGGAACGCGCCGCAGTCGGGGCTGTTTGTTGTGCTCAGCTGCAGGAATCCGGTTATCATCTGTGTTGCTCACACAATGTCAATTGTAACATGTTCTCCTTCTGTTCACAGCTATGTCCGTGTCTTATCTGGTGTCTTTCCAGCCAGGATGATGGTTCCCGTGCCAGAAACTGGCTGTGTAATAAAACATTACAGTGTGGAACACTTGGCCCAGCATCCTGATAGAAAGTCTCCAGCCTGGCCTGCGGATAGCACTCTATATATACTTATTACGCACCGGGATATTACGTACATGTATACGGGATGCAGAAGGCACTGCGGTCACTGGTCCAGGCACAGCTCCCCCTGAATACCTGTAGCAGCATGGGGTTTTATAAATGAGCTCACTTAAAGGGGTTGTCTCACAAATAATTTTCTAAAGGTTTTAAACCACAGCACCTGGATCTGAATATTTTTGTAATTGCAAGTAATTAAAAATTTTGCATAGCCACTGAGTTATTCACTGAAATCTATCTGTACAGCGCCACCTGCTGTTTGCCCCTTTTCAAATTTCTCTGTCCTGCTCACGGAGATGGAAGCGCATGCTCAGTGACATCTTTCAGCTGCTGTGGAAAGGACACGCCCCCTGAGAAGGACACACTCCCTAAGCTCCCAGCTTGAAATAGATCTAGCATAGCAATTGGAGCAATGGATGGGGAGATCTCTGGATCCGTGTGAGGTACAGGGCTGGTTCTAGCGTTGTTAAAAAGAAGATTCTCATTTTCATTATTTTTTTATTTTTACATTATTCATAGGATAACCCCTTTAATGGTGTCGTCCAGTTTTTGGTCAATGAAGATCAGTCAGTGCTTTGAGACTTTTCAACACATTTTGGTCCACAGTTATAAAGTGGAAGCTTTTGCCCCTGAAATGCTTAGGGTTCCTGCAGACTCCAGGCTCAGGATGTGACCGCTATCCCCGCATCCGTCACATTCAGCCTGCATCTTAGCTGTAGATCACAGACAGATAAAAGGATCCTGTTTTTCCTTCTGAGGTTTATCTGATAAAAAGTCTTATAGAAATCCCATTACTTCCAAAGGAATCCACCGATCGTCACAGTGACTAGTGGTGGTGGGGGCGGCAGTGAGCTCAGAACTTCTCTGAATGGGCTGCAATGTATGAAATCCCTACACAAATCTTGGGTTACTGTATCATTGAGTTCAGTATGTCTATGCTGTTCAGAAGCGTGGGCGAGCTGGGTGACAACCCCTGTGGGAGCTGAAACAGTGTCCATGTTGGTAGTCACAAAAAAATCCAAAATAATGGGTCAATGGCTGAAAGTGGAAGATTTGTAGCTACAAATATTTAAGATTGTGTATTGTAGATGGAGATGACTGATATCTGCCACAGGGAAAATCAATTTGCTGCTCATCTTTAGTGAATCAAAGCGAATCAATTCTGCAGCTATTCTTCTATGTGCTGAGAAATGTGCAGAACAGGAGGGAGAGCAAATGGGCGAATCAACCTGCTTGTCTACAACTGTTAGGGTACTTTCACACTTGCGGCAGAGGATTCCGGCAGGCAGTTCCGTCAATCCGGCGGATCCGTCTGACAAATGCATTGAAATACTGGATCTGTCTCTCCGGTGTCATCCAAAAAAACGGATCCGGTATTTGTTTATTTTTTTGCATTTTTAAAGGTCTGCGCATGCGCAGACCGGAAAACCGGATCCATTTTGCCGGAACACTTAATGCCGGATCCGGCACTAATACAATGGAAATTAATGCCGGATCACTTGCATTCCGGCAAGTGTTCAGGATTTTTGGCCGGAGAGAAAACTGCAGCATGCTGCGGTATTTTCTCCGGCCAAAAAACGTAAGAGGGACTGAACTGATGCATCCTGAACGGATTGCTCTCCATTCAGAATGCATTAGGATAAAACTGATCAGTTTTTTTCAGGTATTGAGCTCCTGTGACGGAACTCAACACTGGAAAAGAAAAACGCTAGTGTGAAAGTACCCTTAGTATAAACTTGTCTTATTAGAAATATATGTATAGTATATGATAGACAGATAGATATGATATAGAATAAATTTGCTTACCGAAATGTATCTTTCCTTGAGTCCAAAGGCAGCACAACACAAAGGGTTAATGTCTTGCTCCTCCCATCTAGGACAGAAGATAAATCATTAGTAAATCAGACTAATTAACCCCCCTATAAAGGAGGGCACACCCACTAGGTCAGGGATGGCCAACCTGCGGCTCTCCAGCTGTTGCAAAACTACAACTCCCAGCATGCAAAGACTGCCTACAGCTATCAGCCTACAGCAGGGCATGGTGGGAATTGTAGTTTTACAACAGCTGGAGAGCCGCAGGTTGGCCAGCCCTGCACTAGGTAGATGTGTTTTTTCCAAACAATGGGCCAGATTTATCATTAGCTCAGGTCAGAATAATGGAGTGAAAAAGTCCCAAAAAAAGTCCCAAACGCTAAAACTGCGCACAAATTTGCGACTTTTTTCTGCTCTGCACTATGCTCGCCAGTTTTCTGAAAGTGGGCGTGTTTTCTTATGTAAATGAATCTCTAGACAGATTTACTATTGGGACTATTTAAAAACTCGCAAAAAAGTTGCAATTTCACTCCAGTGAGGACCATGCTTATCTTATGAGACTTTTTAATAGAACATGCGACTTTTTCATAAAAACGTGCGACTTTTTCATAAAAACGTGCGACTTTTTCGTAAAGATGTGCGACTTTTGTAAAGCTGCTTACTGACGGATAAACTGCTACCGTCAAACCACATTTATTACAGTCTTAAAGGGCCGATTATAAATCTGACTTGGCTAAAACTGACTTTAGCCATATGTTAAAGTGGAGTGAGCTGTCAGAGTAATGATAAATCTGGCCCAATGTCTTTTTCAGAGAGGGATATTTGTGCTGCCTTTGGACTCAAGGAAAGATACATTTCGGTAAGCAAGTTTAGACTTTCCTTATTGTCCTTCTGGCAGCAAAACACAAAGGGATTTGGACAGCAGTATTAAACAAGTTGGGGGGGGGGGGGCGGTTGAAATCGCAGCCTTAATAATCACTTGTCTGTCAAAGGCTGAATCGCAAGCACCAGATACATCCAACTTATATTGTTTTGTAAAGGTGCATGGAGAAGACCATGTAGCGGCCCTGAATATTTGATCCAATGCTTTTTTTTTTTTTCCTCTTTTCTCTGCCCAAGCGACTAACTGGACCGAGTTGAGTGTGCTGTAACTCCACCTGGTATCTAGAGTACTTGAAATCTAGAAGCAGACTTTATAGAGAAGTATAAAAGCCAGCAAGTCTACACTGCTTGGATTAAGAATTCTTTTAAACAGCTGGTCAGCCGTCCTGAAGGACCCTGGTTCTCCAATGACCAGTAGATGAAGCTTGTCTTGTTCCACTGATTGAGGATTCTGATAGATGAATTTCTTAACTTACAATGTTGTCAGATGAGACCTTTTGTAGGACATCATAGGGCATCAACCTTAAAATCTGGTCTTCTTGATGTACTTTCAGATATGGCCCATGATAGAGCTTGCAAAGTCTGACACTTTCTTGGCTCATGCAATGGCCAACAGAAATAAAACCTTCCAAGATACAAACCTTAGTGGTGCTTCTGTAAGAGGCTCAAATAGAGATTCAACCAGGTTCTTCAGGAGAACAGCCCGATCCCAGGCTGGAATACAAGGCTTAACCAATTAATTTAAATTGAATAAAGAACGTAAACAAAAAAAAAAAAAAGAATGCTTGAAGGCTCTATCTATGCAAGCAGTGGCAGCCGTGAAATGCACTCTCCCAGTGTTAGGTTATAACCCAAACTGAAAACCTTCCAGTAAAAAAAAAGTGTAAGACTTCAGACAGAACAGGATTCTGTAAAGTTTCCACCACCACATCTTAAAAGCTCTTCTTCAGTCCTGAACCGTCAGATTCCAGGCTGTTAGCTGAAACATCTTCGATGTGGATGCTGTAGACCTGCTTGAATGAGAAGATCTGGCTGGACTGTATGTCCAATAATTTCCTCTGGAAAGTGGAAGCCAGTGAGGGATCATGCCCTCCTGGCCAGATGAGCACTATTGCTATGGCCGAGACTCTTGTCTCATTTTCCTGAGCACTCAGGATATGAGGGGAAATGGAGGAAAATTTTGATGAAAAATTCCTTCCCAACTGAAAGACAGGCCATCTATTCTTTCTGGTGGATCCACTTGATTCAGGGAGCAGAATTTCTTGAGCTTTGTATTGGAGCCTCTCCCTATCTGCACACAATCTGTTAAAAAATACACTGCTCAAAAAAATAAAGGGAACACAAAAATAACACATCCTAGATCTGAATTAATTAAATATTCTTCTGAAATACTTTGTTCTTTACATAGTTGAATGTGCTGACAACAAAATCACACAAAAATTAAAAAATGGAAATCAAATTTTTCAACCCATGGAGGTCTGGATTTGGAGTCACACTCAAAATTAAAGTGGAAAAACACACTACAGGCTGATCCAACTTTGATGTAATGTCCTTAAAACAAGTCAAAATGAGGCTCAGTAGTGTGTGTGGCCTCCACGTGCCTGTATGACCTCCCTACAACGCCTGTGCATGCTCCTGATGAGGTGGCGGACGGTCTCCTGAGGGATCTCCTCTCAGACCTCGACTAAAGCATCTGCCAACTCCTGGAAAGTCTGTGGTGCAACGTGACGTTGGTGGATAGAGCGAGACATGATGTCCCAGATGTGCTCAATTGGATTCAGGTCTGGGGAACGGGCGGGCCAGTCCAGAGCATCAATGCCTTCGTCTTGCAGGAACTGCTGACACACTCCAGCCACATGAGGTCTAGCATTGTCTTGCATTAGGAGGAACCCAGGGCCAACCGCACCAGCATATGGTCTCACAAGGGGTCTGAGGATCTCATCTCGGTACCTAATGGCAGTCAGGCTACCTCTGGCGAGCACATGGAGGGCTGTTCGGCCCTCCAAAGAAATGCCACCTCACACCATTACTGACCCAATGCCAAACCGGTCATGCTGGAGGATGTTGCAGGCAGCAGAACGTTCTCCACGGCGTCTCAAGACTCTGTCACGTCTGTCACATGTGCTCAGTGTGAACCTGCTTTCATCTGTGAAGAGCACAGAGCGCCAGTGGCGAATTTGCCAATCTTGGTGTTCTCTGGCAAATGCCAAACGTCCTGCACGGTGTTGGGCTGTAAGCACAACCCCCACCTGTGGACGTCGGGCCCTCATATCACCCTCATGGAGTCTGTTTCTGACCGTTTGAGCAGACACATGCACATTTGTGGCCTGCTGGAGGTCATTTTGCAGGGCTCTGGCAGTGTTCCTCCTTGCACAAAGGCGGAGGTGTAGCGGTCCTGCTGCTGGGTTGTTGCCCTCCTACGGCCTCCTCCACGTCTCCTGATGTACTGGCCTGTCTGGTAGCGCCTCCATGCTCTGGACACTACGCTGACAGACACAGCAAACCTTCTTGAAACAGCTCGCATTGATGTGCGATCCTGGATAAGCTGCACTACCTGAGCCACTTGTGTGGGTTGTAGACTCCGTCTCATGCTACCACTAGAGTGAAAGCACCGCCAGCATTCAAAAGTGACCAAAACATCAGCCAGGAAGCATAGGAACTGAGAAGTGGTCTGTGGTTAACACCTGCAGAACCACTCCTTTATTGGGGGTGTCTTGCTAATTGCCTATAATTTCCACCTGTTGTCTATCCCATTTGCACAACAGCATGTGAAATTGATTGTCACTCAGTGTTGCTTCCTAAGTGGACAGTTTGATTTCACAGAAGTGTCATTGACTTGGAGTTACATTGTGTTGTTTAAGTGTTCCCTTTATTTTTTCGAGCAGTGTACACAGTCGCTGAGACTTCAACTGTGACCTACTTAACAGATCCGCCTGAACATTCAGAACACCTTGAATGTGGAGGGCTGTCTACGGTTTGACATTCCACTGCCCAAGTCATAATTTGACTGTATTCACTGTTCCATGTATCGGAGCCAGTCCTGTGCCAATTGTTTATATAGCACATAGTGGAAATAGTACCTGTTTGCTTCACCACTGACTGATTCTTCAGCCTGCCCTAAATGAAGATCTAGATATATTGCTCCCAGGTCTCTGATATTGGATCACAGATACATTTCTTGAGGAGACCATCTCCCCTGAACTCAAAGAATGTGGAAGTATACTTCCTGACCAAAGTTATTGGAATGGCCAGTATAATCTGCCCTGTTCAGTATTTCTCGGATGAAACCATCAAGACAGCAGAGGCAACCCGTGAGCTACGGTGGACCGATGGGGGTAGTAGTAGCTTACTCACGGTTAGCAGAGCCTCTCTGGGTCGGCGTGCAGTGATGGGGAAGACAGCACTAAATCATCCGGGGCACTCTCCAGTAAAGGGATCACCAGCCAGATGGTAGTTGAGGTGCCCTTGATGGTGTAGCTATTTAGGGTGCTTTGGAGGCTGGGTCCCCGGTGGTTTGTGACGCCTGCACCGTTAGGTACAAAGGTTGGTGGTGGAAAAGATGAGGAGTCGGTTGTAGTAAAACAGTTAAACTTTTACTTAAATCACTTGTCTCAGGTAGTTAATTTTATATGGCATAAAGAGATGACTGAGATATTGGTTTAGCTGTAATCCTTGTAAAAGTCTTGGCAATTGTAACTTGAGGAGTTTTCCTTCTCTCTATATCTTGTCCACACTCTAGCACTCAGGTACTGAATATAATAACTCTTACTGGTCAGGGCGGTCTCCCTAATGGCCGGCATCAGTCTTCTGCTCCATTCTTTGGAAAGGATGCTCACTGAAGGATTACAGTCCACTGTGTCCATAGAGGAATGTGGTAAAGGATAATTTTGCGCATTAATCCTCCGGCTGTGTCCAGGTACTTTTAGGTTCCTCCTGGTCACTGGTGCTTGTGAAGTCCATTGGCTAATTTAGCTCCAACCTCCACTAGACTTTCTCTATATTCAGACGTAGACTCGCCGGTCTGTGCTGCGCTGCTATAATACTGTTCTCTATACTCCCTTAGCCTGGCCAGAGCCAAGGGGCTAAAATAGCAGCCACATTGTGGACTAGGCCTGTTCTGCTCCTCCATTAACTTCCTTTCTACTCTCCTGTTCTCTCTTGTTCTACACTACTTAGACACACCCTCAGCACCACCTAGGGGCAAATAAATGTAATAACACCCTCCTCTAAAACAGCCTGTTATAAGGAATTTACAGATTGCACAGATAAGCATGTACAAAAGTTTGAAGTGCCCACGACCATCACTGAGTAGGACACTGCAACAGGTCTTCCCGAGTTTCTGGCTTGATCACCACAAGGCGAACCAGACCTGATAAACATTGGTTTCTTCCTGAAACAATGCTGGTTTGCAATGTACACTAATGCCCATGTTACGGCTTCTATTGAAGAGGTCAGGAAAGTATATATTTGTAGACAAAGTGGCTGCCTGGCCTGATCTGATAGCGATCCTGACTAGCGACAGGAGCGGCGGTTGCATGATAGGGAAGGGGGGGGGAGTTGCACAGAAGTTGCTGGGGGAGCCCTATTCCAATATTTGCTGTGGGGCCCAGTTATTTCTAGTTACTCCACTGGGTCCTGACTGGCACTTAGTGATGGTACCTTAGATCTCACATAAACCTCGATTTCTGGATCTTCTCCTTTGAAAGCTTAAGCAACCAGTTTGTGGAGTCTAATTGGAAGCTAAGGGCTGAGTTAGTGCCAAAACCAACTTAGTAAAACCACCAGGCAATGATGAGAAGCCAAAGGCCAGTGAATTGAAGATGAGAAACCCTGGTGAGTGATGGCCATAAAATCGTCCTGCTGGTGAATGTTGATAACGAACAGAAATTCACCTAGTGAATTTCTTTTAAGAAGGTATTTGTTTAGACACATCAGATCTAGCCTCCATCTTACCTGTGGCTTTGGCACCGAATCAATTCTGGAAAAGACCCCAGAAATTTCCTGGGCAAGAGGTCAAGATTTTCCTGTGAAGTCCTACTTGGAGAGCCTGAACACTTTGAACTTACTCTTCTCTATCTGACCCTTCTGAGCCCCTCTTAGGTGATCTTTGGAATGAAAATAGCAAGAATGAAACTAGACCTAGAGGTATATTCTGGAAAGGAGACCCCTCTGTAACAACGATTGATTCTAAATAGCATTAATTGGTGAGGAACAAAATGGCGCTAACAGAATGTCCCTCTGCACAGAGTGTCTATGCTGACCACATGAACTCAGAGGCACATTCAGGGTCCATACACACGAAAGTATTTTTTCTTTCCGACATGTCCCGCGACTTGCAGATCTCATGCGGACCCATTATTACAGTAGGACTGTGGGACACAGTGTGCCGTCCACATACATTCTGCCGCCCCGAAAAGAGATGGAAAATGTCCCACCCTTGTCCGTATTGCGGATGAGAATGGGCATTACCATCATAGGGCAGGATGTTCACGGCGGCATCAGTGTCCTACGGATCCGCAACCTGTGGTCTGCCAAATCGGATATGGTTCTGTGAATAGACTCCCAAACTTAGTGACTAAGCGGGACTTCATTGGGAAGCAATCCCTAGGTCACTAGGAGACTGAAGCCAAAAACGCTTTGCACACTGCCGTAGACACGGAATTACTATGTTTCAGCAGGAAACAATCTTTCTGACCATAGGGTCCCCGACATGGAATAACCGACTGCCAGAAAAGTCTTCCCAGCCAGGCTGGCCACTTGGATATTACCTTAGGAAGGTTCCTCTGCAGGATCTGTAACACACTGCTATAATCTAGCTCCCACATAATGTTAGGGTCCATTCACACGTCCGTAAGTGTTTTGCGGATCCGCAAATTGCAGATCCACAAAACACGGACACTGGCAATGTGCATTCCGCAATTTGTGGACCGCACATCGCCGGCACTATAATAAAAAATGCCTAATCTTGTCCGCAATTGCGGACAAGAATAGGACAGGTTCTATTTTTTTGCGGGAACGGAAGCACAGATGCGGAAGTGCGGATCCGCAAATGCGGATGCGGACAGCACATTCTGGCCCCATTGAAAATGAATGGGTCTGCACCCGTTCCGCAAAATTGCGGAATGGACCCATTTTGCGGACGTGTAAATGAACCTTTACCTGTCCGGCTGGGACCACACTCCTGCCATACATCCCTTTAATATAGGATCATCAGGAAATACCCTCGATTTTTTTTTTTTCATCCATTTTGGGCTTATCCCCTCTAGGTGTAACCATTTCAAGGTGAGCTAGCACAGCGTTTAATAATGGAGGTAAATAAAGGTACGCCATCATGAAACATAGATCTTCAGAATCCTCCTGATCACAGAGACAGAGTCCACATCCAGATGAGATGATGGCAGGAGATAAGGTAAAAGGAGTTGTAGATAAGGCTACTTTCACACTCGCGTTTGGTGCTGAATCTGATCCGTCATGGATCTGCACAAACGCATCCGTTCAGATAATACAACCGCATGCATCCGTTCAGAATGGATTCGTTTGTATTATCTTTAACATAGCCGAAACCATTGAAAGTCAATGGAGGATGGATCCGTTTTCTATTGTGCCAGATTGTGTCAGTGAAAACGGATCCGTCCTCATTGTGTGTCATTACATTGTGTGTCAGAACGGATCAGTTTGGCTCAGTTTCGTCCGACGGACACCAAAACGCTGCAAGCAGCGTTTTGGTGTCCGCCTCCAAAGCGGAATGGTGACTGAACGGAGGCAAACTGATGTATTCTGAGCGGACCCTTATCCATTCAGAATGCATTAAGGGCAAAACTGATCCATTTTGAACCGCTTGTGAGAGCCCTGAACGGATCTCACAAACGGAAAACAAAACGCCAGTGTGAAAGTAGCCTTAGCGAGGTCTTATAGATATATGAGCAGAAAGGACCTGAGTGAAAGCTTCTGACCGCCAAGAAGTAAACCATTCCACAACCTCTGCACCATGTCTGCCCTGGAGACCTTAGCTGGGAGGTAATGGTGCACACATCTCCTACTTTGTCCGCAGTTGGCGCACACATCTCCTACTTTGTCCGCAGTTGGCGCACACATCTCCTACTTTGTCCGCAGTTGGCGCACACATCTCCTACTTTGTCCGCAGTTGGCGCACACATCTCCTACTTTGTCCGCAGTTGGCGCACACATCTCCTACTTTGTCCGCAGTTGGCGCACACATCTCCTACTTTGTCCGCAGTTGGCGCACACATCTCCTACTTTGTCCGCAGTTGGCGCACACATCTCCTACTTTGTCCGCAGTTGGCGCACACATCTCCTACTTTGTCCGCAGTTGGCTCACACATCTCCTACTTTGTCCGCAGTTGGCTCACACATCTCCTACTTTGTCCGCAGTTGGTGCACACATCTCCTACTTTGTCCGCAGTTGGCGCACACATCTCCTACTTTGTCCGCAGTTGGTGCACACATCTCCTACTTTGTCCGCAGTTGGTGCACACATCTCCTACTTTGTCCGCAGTTGGTGCACACACCTCCTACTTTGTCCGCAGTTGGTGCACACACCTCCTACTTTGTCCGCAGTTGGTGCACACACCTCCTACTTTGTCCGCAGTTGGTGCACACACCTCCTACTTTGTCCGCAGTTGGTGACCCATTCCAGGACACAGAACCTGCTGTGATTCCGCTGCTGCAGTAAGATCTCACACTGTGCAGAGCCACAGATGCAGCTGAGCTAAAAAAAAACGCCTCTGATAACACATGGCACAGTTATCTCATACCATTTTGTGACAAACTATTTATTGAAATACATTGAAAGTCAGTTAACCTCTTGTGCCATTTTTTACATAACATGTTACCCATCAAGATCAGCTCATACCTGTATACTTCTACTCCAAAATGGCTCCTGAGATGGAGACACTGCCTGCAGGCCTGAAGGTAATAGCAGTGCTTGTAACAGTCAAACCAGCACTTCTCACAGGGACTTGCCCTGAAACATACATAGATAGTTTGTAGGGAACACCCACTGCATATGAGAAACTCAATCATCCCATGGAACACCCGATGGAAAAAAAATAAACCCTGGAAACCACTTTCAGATCAGTCATGTCATGCAGTTAATTCTGGAGCAACCCTCCAGCTCTATAACATGCATATAGCTCTGGACACTCATACAACCATACTGACCTTCACAGCAGCAGGAGCCTCTGTATGGACTCATGCACACAGCCGTTGTTGTTTTGCGGTCCGTTTTTCATGGATCCGTTGTTCAGTATCTGAGGTTTTTTTCTCTCTGATTTAAGTCCTCTTCCGTTCCATTATTGCACAAAGCATATCCGTATGGTTTCCGTATTTGATCCGATTTTTGCGGATCGTATACAGAAACAGTAACTTATTAATAAAAAACACACGAGCAATATGGGCTGGGCATAGCATTTCTACAGTATGGATCCGCAAAATACGGAAGTGTTCCGTGTGCGTTCAGTTTTTTTTGCGGACCCATTGACTTAAATGGGGCCTCGGACAATAATAGGATATGCACTACTTTTTTGTGGAACGGCCATGCGGACAAACGGAGCGCACACGGAGTAACTTCTGTATTTTCTACAGCCCCATTTAAGTTAATGGGTCCGGAAAAAAAACGGACCGGAAAGAAAATACGTTTGTGTGCATGAGCCCTATGTGTAGGCTTCATTGACCTAGACAGAAGAAAAAAATACACATCTACCTAGTGGGTGTGCCCTCCTTTATAGGGGGGTTAATTAGTCTGATTTACTAATGATTTATCTTTTGTTCTAGGCAGGAGGAGCAAGACATTAACCCTTTGTGTGTGCTGCCTGAAGGACGATAAGGAAAGATAGATAGATAGATAGGAGATAGATAGATAGATAGATAGATAGATATAAGATAGATATGAGATAGAGAGATACAGTATTATAGATAGAATTGGAATTGTATGGCATGTATTTATCAAGTAATTAAACATAAATATCTTATTCTTTCAGGCAGGACAAGCTGAAGATCCATATGCGGAAACATACCGGGGAGCGGCCATATTTGTGCATCCACTGCAACGCTAAATTTGTCCATAACTATGACCTCAAGAACCACATGCGCATCCACACAGGGATCCGGCCCTACCAGTGCGAGTTTTGCTACAAAAGCTTCACCAGGTCCGATCACCTCCATCGTCACATCAAGAGGCAGAGCTGTCGAATGTCCAGGCCCAGAAGAGGCAGGAAGCCAGCCTACTGGAGAACCTCCAGTCTACTGTTTGCCCGCAACAACCGTCCGGAAGACGAGGCCTTTGTTATGGTGCCTCCGAGCCTGGAGAGCGGCGGTAACCACAGGGCCAATGGGACTATTGGTGTACCAGGGCCTAGCCCAAAACATCTACTTGAAGAACCTAAAAACATTCTAAATTTGCAAGACTTGGACAAACAGTATGAGGACTCTCAACTGAAGCTTCTGGAGCGAACGCGTTTGGAGGCGGACAGACATAGCGGACTGTACACGTTTTCTTTGGCACACAATGAGAATATCTCCCCTCAGCCGTTCTTTGTCGGCGCCGGTGACCCTTGGAATATGACTTTGAATCATGCTCCACTTTCTGATCCTAGTAACTAGAACCAAAATATTGGCTTCGAGGGGTCCCCACTTCATGGAGGCAGCCATGTTGTGGACTGTACCAATGACATGCACTTCCTGATTGGCTGAACTCTCTCTGGACACAATCAATGGCTGCCAAAACCATTGACCGGGTGGCCGGTCCACATCTATGAACCGACATGCACGCTGCTCCACCCCTTGTAGATGACTTTCTTTTTTTTCCCCATGAGATCTTTACAACTTTATGGATATTGACGGTCGACTAATCATTCCAAAGAAGCACAGACACCATATATATGTATAGTGTGACTATATGTATATTGGAGTATAATGTTCATTTATGCATGTCAACTTTTTCTTCTAGTAAACTTTTTGACATTAGCTGAAGACCCGGGGTCGTTATTCAAGTGCCCTGGAGAGGCGAAAAATGTATTGTAAAATTGGGTAGGGTGTTAACTAGTCAAAGGACTTCACACAATGGGGCACATTTATAAAAGCTGTGGAGTAGAAAATGATGCAAATGTATAAAGCACCTGTCAGCAGGATGCACCCTAAGCACAGTGAATGATGGGGTTTATCCTGCTGATTAAAATGATACCTGTCTTACGAAAATCAGTTGTGATGTTCCAGAGGAAAAAAAGACTTTTGAGGGCTTCAGTGCATTGAATAAGCTGAGGTGCACTGAAGGGGCTTAGCCCCACCCTGGGTGCACTGAAGGGGCTTAGCCCCACCCTGGGTGCACTGAAGGGGCTTAGCCCCACCCTGGGTGCACTGAAAGCCTAATTTGCATAAAGAACAAAAGTCTTTTTTTTTCTCAGGAATGCCACAACCGATTTTCACAAGACAGGTGTCATTTTAATCAGCAGGATCAACCCGATCAGGCAATATGTCTAATTTTATAAAGCACCCATGTCTGATCTTATAGAGCACCCATTTTATAGCTGATGGGTGTTTTTTAAGTATGATCTGCCACCATTTTTACATGTTTTCTGTAATAGCCAGTAGTGTAACTTGAAACTTTTGGACCCCAATGCAAATGTTTAAGGGCCCTCCTTACCACCTACCAAGGGCCATTTACAATACTGGTGACTTCTTATGTGTCTTTTGGGCCCCTTAAGCTCAGGGCCACTCAGCATACTTACCACCATTGGTAAATTTAAGTCATGTAAGCCCTGACCCAGGAACGCCCCAGCCCACTGGAAACACCCAATTGTGAGTGGGACTTATACAAGGGACTGCCTCTAAAAAATATAGGACAGTCCCTGCAAATTTGGGTCTATTGGCCACTATTCCTCTGCAACCTCTATAGCCAACTGCGTGAGCCCCAATACAAAATCGGGACCCCACCTAACATGACCGAGGATTTAAGTGTGACTGCTACCTCTGCACGCTCTATAGCTACAGCCCTGGTCCTACAACTCCTGAATGTCTTTGTTGCCCATAGCAACTAATCACAGAGTAGCTTTCATTTTCTTGGAGCACTATCAGAAATGAAAGCTGCTCTATGATTGGTCGCTATGGGCAACAACGACAGCTCTCCCTTTAGAAGGTTTCATAAGTCTCTCCCAGTTTCCACTACCCTGACTCACTGCTGCCCCCTAGTGATATCATCATCATGTCATATGACTATGATGGCCAATCGTGTCACAGCCCTGTGCAACGTTTCTTGCTTTGGATGAGGGTTTCCAAATTCACTTCATAACTTATGGCATTTTGGGAAATTTGGTGCAGAACCAGAAAAAAAATGAATAAAAGCTACTTTTTATAAAAGTGTCTCATAGGCTGATCCTGTGTGAACTCTGGATGATACAGTCCTATCAAATACACACTGGTCATAAATGGCACTCTATTCGGGTTAATTGGGGTAAGGAGGGGGGCTGACTCAATTACCAGGGATTCCTGCTTTATTTCTGCCAACCCTTAGGCCTCTTTCACACAGGCGTTGCGGGAAAAGGTGCGGGTGCGTTGCGGGAACATGCGCGATTTTACCGCGCGAGTGCAAAACATTGTAATGCGTTTTGCACGCACGTGAGAAAAATCGGCATGTTTGGTACCCAAACCCGAACTTCTTCACAGAAGTTCGGGCTTGGGATCGGTGTTCTGTAGATTGTATTATTTTCCCTTATAACATGGTTATAAGGGAAAAGAATAGCATTCTGAATACAGAATGCATAGTACAATAGCGCTGGAGGGGTTAAAAAAAATTAAAAAATAATTTAACTCGCCTTAATCCACTTGCTTGCGCAGCCCGGCTTCTCTTCTTTGTTGTGTACAGGAAAAGGACCTGTGGTGACGTCACTCCGATCATCACATGGTCCGTCACATGATCTTTTACCATGGTGATGGATCATGTGATGGACCATGTGATGACCGGAGTGACGTCACCACAAGTCCTTTAACTGTACACAGCAAAGAAGAAGACAGAAGAGATGCCGGCTGCTCGAGCAAGTGGATTAAGGTGAGTTAAATAATATATATATTTTTTTTATCCCTCCAGCGCTATTGTACTATGCATTCTGTAATCAGAATGCTATTATTTTCCCTTATAACCATGTTATAAGGGAAAATAATAAAGATCGGGTCCCTATCCCGATCGTCACCTAGCAACCGTGCGTGAAAATCGCACCGCATCCGCACTTGCTTGCGGATGCTTGCGATTTTCACGCAGCCCCATTCACTTCTATGGGGCCTGCGTTGCGTGAAAAACGCACAAAATAGAGCTTGCTGCGATTTTCACGCATCGCACAAGTGATGCGTGAAAATCACCGCTCATGTGAACAGCCCCATAGAAATGAATGGGTCCTGATTCAGTGCGGGTGCAATGCGTTCAACTCACGCATTGCACCCTCGCGGGAAAACTCGCCTGTGTGAAAGGGGCCTTATGGTAGCAATACTGTCATTAACAAACAGATGCACTTCAGAGACTTTTTGAGGAGTAACTCCACTTTTAACTGAAAAGTGAGGCAACTTTCAAAATCTCCTTTCAGCTCCTATGCAGATTTAAAGTGTACCTGAGTAAAAAAAAAAAAAAAAAATGGCTGTGCTTCTTTGTACAATCATAACCGTGATAGTTATGTTTGGGCTTCTCTAATGTTTTTTCAGTTATATTATTCCCCTCTTCAGCTGTACAGCTAGATGCATTTCACTCAGAAGCAGGGGGTGTCTCCCTTCTGTGGAATCTGCCAGCACTGTACTGCTGTGACATTCATTCCCTTACTTCTCACTATGTTTGGAGCTCACAGAACAGATAAGGAAGGGGAGATCACGCTCACAGCAGTTCTTCTATCAGGTTCAAGATCTCAGCTACGTCTGACACCCCCCTCCCCCACTTCCTCTCAGCCTCTCTTTTACTAGGGATGAATCTTGCCTGACAACAGGCAGTGAACAGCAACTTAGATGGAAGTGTGGTAGATGCAGGCATAATTTTTTTAATGAATTGATTTAGAAATTTGCACCATTTTCTATTACATAGAATAAAATTGTGTGAAAGTACAGTGGGAGAGATTTATTCAACTGATGTAAAGTAGAAATGGCTTAGTTGCCCATAGCAACCAATCAGATTCCACCTTTCATTTTTCAAAGTTCCTTTGAAAAATGAAAGGAGGAATCTGATTGGTTGCTATGGGCAACTAAGCCATTTATACTCTACACCAGTTGGATAAATCTCCCGCAGTGACTCTAAAAGTATCCATGGTAACAGACAACAACTAAACCCTATGTAGTCATACGGCCCGCAGCACTGTGGGGTTGCACCCTAAAGCTGGCCGTTGGCGGAAAACTCATTTGGTCGACACCTATCCTCCCAACGTCCACATACGCATGATTACTGGGCTCCAACAAGCATGCATGTGTTCTTGAAGGGGAGATCGGAGAAGGCCGCTGCCAGGGATGGACTGGGACAATAAAGTGGCCCTGGACTTCAGCCAGACCGGCCCACTTTATTTTTCCCAAACACACTCAAAAAAAAACATAAGTAAAAACATTCCACTGTAAGTATAAACAGGTTTTTTATTTTTACTCTTAATTTAGAAAAAAAAATCCCCCTCCATAATGGTACCATCCACAGATCCCCCCCATAAGTGTCATCCACAGACCCCCCCCCCATAAGTGTCATCCACAGACCCCCCCCCATAACAGTGCCATCCACGGATCCCCCTCCCTATAACAGTGCCGTCATCCATAGATCCCCCTCCCCGCCACTCACAGTAGTATACATTAATAAATCGGTATCCTGCAGGCTGCAGACAGTAACTTTAATTTTAACACAGCGCTCATCTCTTTACTACCTTACATTCAGCTCCCTCCAGCCTCCAGTAACAAGTGCGGGCGGCAGCGCTCACTCACTGACGTCACGCGCCTGCGCCGCCTAGTGGGAGGAGCAGGCGTGTGACGTCAGTGAGTGAGCGCCGCCCCCACACTGCCTGCTGTTACTGGAGCTGAGTCAGTGTAAGATAGTAAAGAGATGAGCGCTGATTTTAAAGTTAACACACTGACAGCAAAAAAATTAAAATGGCTCGGGACCGGCCGGGCCCCCCCGGGGTCCGGGCCCCTTACTGGGGTATCGGCTTTACCCCCCTGATGGCGGCCCTGGCCGGCCCATAATTCGATCGGCCCACCGGGATTCTCCCGGTACTCCCGATGGCCAGTCCATCACTGGCCGCTGCCAAACACATGATTAGAAATCCAAAATGCCCGCCCCTTCTTTCCTATGACATCTGCTGTCGGGAGGAACTTGGGACACTTCCATACACAGCATGGTTGTCAGATCAGTCTAATGTGTAGGGGACATATAGAAGGGAGGGTGGCAGCCGGATCATATGACACATGCATTGTTGGTTGTCTGTTACTATGGAGATGAATAGATCTGCATGTTTGCTGTGTGCACAGAATTCTAGGAAAGATTACATTTACAAAGTTGCTTCATTAGAAATTGTAGATGAACTGGAGGATTTTTTTTAAAAAATGGTGGTGAAGGTGGACATTGCCTTTAAAACAATATAAAATTCTGAGTGTATTTATAGATGCTTTGCTTGACATATTTTGTACACTTATTCTCCATTCACCTTCAAAGCTGCTTCAGAAATTCTGCTGGTTGCCCTTGGAAACAGGCTGTAGCCAATCAGCATTCCACACGCAGTCATGTGACCTAAGCAGTGTAATCGTCAGCAGGAAACTAGCAGAATTCTGCCTTTAGGCCCCTTTCACACGAGCGAGTATTCCGTGTGGATGCAATCCGTGATGCGAACGCATTGCGCCCGCACGGAATCTAAACCCATTCATTTCAATGGGTCTGTGTACATGAGCGTTGGTTTTCACACATCACTTGTGCGTTGCGTGAAAATCGCAGCATGTTCTATATTCTGCGATTTTCACGCAACGCTGGCCCCGTAGAAGTGAATGGGGCTTCGTGAAAATCGCGTTGCATCCGCAAGCAAGTGCAGATGCGATGCGTTTTTCACAGATGTTTGAAAACATTCAGTTTCACTGAACGCATCTGGACCTAATCCGGACACGCTCGTCTGCAAGGGGCCTTAGCTTTGGATGTGAGTGGAGTATAGAAAACTTACATTGTGAATTTTTTATTTTTTTTGTTAAAAAGTGGAGTTTCCTTTCAGAGTTTTCTATTATTTGGCACAGATATTTCCCTAATGTCTATGAATCTTTTTTTTTATATAAATCCTGATTGTGTCTGGTGTCGGTTTTTATTCAGCACTGGAGACCCAACATAAATTTCAGCTATTTTAATTTCAGAATTTTAGGCCCAAATCCTCTTTGAAGAGATTTAGTTGATCCTGCACACGACCCTATCCGTTTTTGCAGTCCGCAAATCGGTAGATCCGCATGACGGATACTGCCTGTGTGTGTTCCGCATTTTGCAGATCGGTACGTTCTGTCTTCTGTTAGAAATGCCTATTCTTGTCCACGACACTATTTGTTTTTTGTCTTTTTTGTGGGGCCGCGGTGTGCTGTCCGCATTTTTTGCTGCCCCATTGAATTGAATGTGGATTTGGGTGCGCACCAAAACTATGGTTGAGGTCTTAGGGCTCATGCACAGGATTAATTTTTTTTTTCCGCATCTGATCAATGTGCACTTCAATGAGGCTGCAAAAGATGCGGACAGCACGCCGTATGTCCATTCCGCGGCCCCGCAAAAAAATAGAACATGTCTTATTCTTGTCTGTTTTACAGGCAAGGATAGGACTTTTCTATAGAGGCCAGGACAGTCCACTATGCAAAATGTGGAGCATGCAAGGCTAGTATCCGTGTTTTGCGGATCCGCAAATTGCAGACCACAATACAAGCTACAGTCGCGTGCATGTGCCCTTAGGGTGAGCACTCACTATCGCCCTCTGCTGAGTTATTCACTTCATACGAGCTGATAAGAGAACTGGGGGTGAGGGATGTTTTGTTGCTCACATAAGGCATAGGAGACAACGGTCTCACTTTCCCCAGGATTTTCCTATAAACTGCTCTGCATAGTGCTTGTGCTAATTTGGTTCAAACAGGGCATGGTTTAACCCTTTCTGTTTTTTCTTTTTCATTTTTTACTCCCTGCTTTCCCAGAGACATAAGGCCTCTTTCACACGGGCGTTACAGATTGGGAATGCGGGTGCGTGGCGGGGAAATCGTGCGAGTGAGCACACAATTTCAGTCAGTTTTGACTGCGATTGCGTTGCGTGGTTCAGTTTTTTCCGCGCGAGTGCATTGCGTTTTGCACGCGCTTGAGAAAAAACAGAATGTGGTACCCAGAACCGAACTTCTTCAATGAAGTTCGGGTTTGGGTTAGGCCCCTTTCATACGGGCAAGTATTCTGCGCGGATGCGATGCGTGAGGTGAACGCATTGCACCCGCACTGAATACCGACCCATTCATTTCTATGGGGCTGTTCACATGAGCTGTGATTTTCACGCATCACTTGTGCGTTGCGTGAAAATCGCAGCATGTTCTATATTCAGCGTTTTTCACGCAAGGCAGGCCCCATAGAAGTGAATGGGGTTGCGTGAAAATCGCAAGCATCCTGTCGGTGGGTAATAATTCAATTATGAATTATTAATTATGGTCATAAAAATAATTAATCATAAAAAATAAAATTTATAAAATTTGTCATAAATTCTTAAAATCATGACCTGGTGAATTGTAGACAAACTAATTGATACAATTCACATCTGAGTCCGACTATTTCCTCAGATAAGGCTACTTTCACACTAGCGTTCGGAGCGGATCCGTCTGATGTTTCATCAGACGGATCCGCTCCGATAATGCAGACGTTTGCATCCGTTCAGAACGGATCCGTCTGCATTAAAACTTAGAAAATTTTCTAAGTGTGAAAGTTGTCTGAGCGGATCCGTTCCGTTCAGCGGATCCGCTTGAAGATTGAGCCATATGGTGTCATCTTCAAGCGGATCCGTCCCCATTGACTTCCATTATAAGTCTGGACGGATCCGCTCGCCTCCGCACGGCCAGGCGGACACCCGAACGCTGCAAGCAGCGTTCAGGTGTCTGCTCACTGAGCGGAGCGGAGGCTGAGCGCTGGCAGGCGGATGCATTCTCAGTGGATCCGCCTCCACTGAGAATGCATTGGGGCCAGACGGATGCGTTCGGGGCCGCTCGTGAGCCCCTTCAAACGGTGCGCACGAGCGGACACCCGAACGCTAGTGTGAAAGTAGCCTAAATAAGTTCTTTTTGACGTGAGATGATGTTAATGATAAAATGTAGTTTTGCATTATACAATAATACACAGGTATTATAAAAAATATGCAGATTTATTGGTTACAAGGTTATAAACATATATAAGTAAATAAACACAAAGATACATGCAAATGAATATATATAGCGTTAATATAAAGCATTACAAGCTTAACAATACATGTGAGTGGAAATAACTTGTCACATTATAACCAAGCTATTATTAGGTTAGGATATCAAAGTAGGAACATAAGTTATATACATTACTTCTGTTCAGAGAAAACCTCATGATATCAGGATGGGAATGTCTAATCCTAGACATCAATATAGAATGCTAAATACATTCTGCCCCCCCCTAACCAACTACACATCACATGGCTTCAAGATGGGCAAATCCATCCAAGGATATAACTTAGAAGAGATAACTGTATCCTTCCCCCCATCCTGGACTATTTTCACACATATAACTTTGGTAAGATTATTAAGACAAATAACAGGGATCTAGGATCTTAAATGGAAAGGATTTGAAACAAATCTTCCTTGTGGGAATCCATCACTTAGCTTGGCGAAGAATGTTCTATCAATATATATATATATATATATATATATATATATATATAAAAGCAATCATTTAATGCTTTGCTAGATTATGAGTCTTGATTCTTCTGCAGGTAGAATGAAGCCTCACAATATCCTAAGACTACATCTCAATATGGAGATGATCAATTAATTTAATTATTTATTTATTCGCCAATCTAGATGGTATAATTTCACCCACACTATCAAATTAGTCTTAATAAAATGAAATATCATTTTCTGTGTCTCTTACCAAGTCCTAGTAGGAATCTCACTTCTGCTCCTAGGAAAGATGGGTGGTCCATCATAACACATCTCACCATGGCTTTCATCTTGATAGACCCCTCTAGAGAGCTCAACTTCTCTTCTTCTCTCTCTTTTGTGTATGGCTTATGATCCCAAACTTATCAGTTAGACACACCTTCCCAGTTTGGAACTTTCCAATCATTGTCGGATGGGCGTGACCATTGATAAAAATGTGACATCATAACCTTACCCAGAATGCACTTTTGCTACTGTTGTAATGTCACCTATTGATACCTAGGTGGCACTGCTGTGTAAGCTATTTGCATCATAGTATAAAGGGTTAACTTATGTAAGTCTGAATATACATTTTGACCTTAGAAGCTTTAATTCAAAGCCATAGGGATTAATTCTGACACTTGTAGCAATTAGAGACAGACCTCTAGGCGTCTCTCTGAATGTCTCTCACACTGTTTATTTGTGGATCGTAAATTCCCTTGTTTTCTCCCAGAGATATCAGTACCTCCTCTGTCATACCAAAGATGTGATTAATTGTTACAAAACACACATCTTCACAGACACTCTTTTAGAGACAGATATTCCTAATGAGAAATATATATATATACTGGATACATATTGTCTTCGTAACATATAACAATATAATATAAAGTAATATATATATATGTCCTACTGATTTTCTTATGCTAAGGACTAACTAAGGCTCAATAAATGAATACACACATATTATATATTTTGCTTCATTAATAAATGCCTAATTGTATAGGTAATTATCACCAGCTGCATAGAGCTTAACTTTTTCTCCCATCATAAATTTAAAAGTAGACAAGGAGGCCTCTTCTCAGACTGGTACATTCATGGGAAGGATAACACTGAAGAGTATAAATCTTTGTGTGACCTTAAAGAGGACCTTTCATCAGCATCAAGTATGTAAACTGAATATACATACATGGAGAGCGGCGCCCAGGGATCCCCCTGCACTTACTATTATCCCCGGGCGCCGCTCCGTTCTCCGGTGACAGGCTCTGGTAAAGTCATAGTTAGGCTCCACCCATTTGAGCCTGCCGGCGTCTCTTTCTCCTATGTTGTAGCGCTGGCCAATCGCAGCGCTCAGCTCATAGCATGGCTAAGAGCTGAGCGCTGCGATTGGCCAGCACTACAGCATAGGAGAAGGAGACCGCGGCAGGCTCAAATGGGTGGAGCCTAACTATGACTTTACCAGAGCCTGTCACCGGAGAACGGAGCGGCGCCCGGGGATAATAGTAAGTGCAGGGGGATCCCTGGGCGCCGCTCTCCATGTATGTATATTCAGTTTACATACTTGATGCTGATGAAAGGTCCTCTTTAAATTGGCCTACTCAAGACATACAAAATTGCAACTATAGTCGAGCATGGCTCTCAAAGGCAATGAACATCCATTTTGACAATAATGAATTGGATATGAATGTATTTACCTATGAAAAGGCACAACAATCCGCAAGCAAGTGCGGATGCGGTGCGATTTTCACGCACGGTTGCTAGGAGATGATCGGGATGGAGACCCGATCATTATTATTTTCCCTTATAACATGATTATAAGGGAAAATAATAGCATTCTGAATACAGAATGCATAGTACAATAGCGCTGGAGGGGTTAAAAAAAAAAAAAAAAAAATGTAACTCACCTTAATTCACTTGCTCGCACAGCCCGGCATCTCCTTCTGTCTCCTTTGCTGAGCAGGACCTGTGGTGACGTCACTCCGGTCATCACATGATCCATCACATGATCTTTTACCATGGTGATGGATCATGTGATGGATCATGTGATGACTGGAGTGTCGTCACCACAGGTCCTGTTCAGCAAAGGAAACAGAAGAGATGCCGGCTGCGCGATCAAGTGGACTAAGGTGAGTTAAATAATATATTTTTTTTTTAACCCCTCCAGCGCTATTTTACTATGCATTCTGTATTCAGAATGCTATTATTTTCCCTTATAACCATGTTATAAGGGAAAAACATACAATCTACAGAACACCGATCCCAAGCCCGAACTTCTGTGAAGAAGTTCGGGTTTGGGTACCAAACATGCGTGGTTTTTCTCACGCGAGTGCAAAACGCATTACAATGTTTTGCACTCGTGCGGAAAAATCGCGGGTGTTCCCGTAACGCACCCGCACATTTTCCCGCAACGCCCGTCTGAAAGAAGCCTTAGTTGTAGTGTAGATTTTATTTTTTTCCCCTTAGAACACATTTGGTTAACGAAAATAATAGCATTCTTTAATACAGAATGCTTAGTAGAAGGTCAATTGAGGGTTAAAAAAATAAAATAGAAATAACTCACCTCCTCCATAGCTGCCGGTCTCTGCTCTTTCTTCAGGACCTATGGTGATGTCACTGAGCTAATCACATGGTCCAATCACATGGTCCATCACCACGGTGATGGACCATGTGATGTGACGTCACCACAGGTCCTTTAGCAGGAAGCTCATGCTTAAAGGATAGCTGTCGTATATTTTTTTTTTGGAGTATTGGATTGTGGTGATTGATTCACCTTGGTGGCCCTATTTCAACTTTTCACTGTGTATTTAATTCCACATTTTTTTCCCTGTACTGCCTACTTTTACCTGTGCCTAAAATAGGGTTGCTAGGCATGGTCCGTCTATCTGTTGAAGGACGGAGCACGCTGCGTGCAGGGTCACATTACTGACATCCAGGGACTGTAAATAAATGATTAAAGCCAGGTCCTCCCCAGCAGCTGATAACAGTGCCTGGGCTGTGTGCACTTCTCCCTGTCCCTGCGCTTGGCAGACGCTCCCTCACTCAGCAGAGCTGGAGAATGCAGAGTTGGAGCAGCGCAGACCAGGGAAGGGAGATCTGCCGTCTGCTCAGTGTATAAATGAAAGCAACATGTGGTAAGAGGACCCTTTTGCGCTGCAGGAGATTAACCCTTTAGGAGGGGAGGGCTCTGGTTACTGACACTTTTGGGGGGCTACTGTTACTGGCTAGTGCATGTGAGGAGCTCAATGCATTGTCGGTAGTCAGGGCAGGCGGGATTAGCCTCAGGGTGAGGGCAGTGGCGGCCATCTTAACTGAATAGTGAAATTGCAGTTTTATGCAGACTGGTTGCTAAGGGCGGAATCTTATTAAATATGGGGTAAGTCAGTCTAATAGTAACTGATTCTGGAATATCATGTTATTAGTAACTACATATATGAAAATTGAAATTAGGGTCTAAATGTGACAGTTATCCTTTAAAGAAGTAAGAAGAGAACGGAAACTATGCGATCAAGAGGAGGAGGTGAGTTATTATTATTTTTTTTTAATCCCTCAATCCACATTTTACTAAGCATTCTGTATTGAGAATGCTATTATTTTCCCTTATAACCATGTTATAAGGGAAAATAATAATGATCAGGTCCCCATCCCGATCATCTCCTAGCAACCATGCGTGAAAATTGCACCGCATCCGCACTTGCTTGCGGATGCTTGCGATTTTCACGCAGCCTCATTCACTCCTATGGGGCCTGCGTTGCGTGAAAAACGCACAATATAGAACATGCTGCGATTTTCACGCAACGCACAAGTGATGCATGAAAATCACCGCTCATGTGCACAGCCCCATAGAAATGAATGGGTCCGGATTCAGTGCGGGTGCAATGCGTTCACCTCACGCATTGCACCCGCGCGGAAATCTCGCTAGTGTGAAAGAGGCCTAACTTTTTTATTTTTCCATTCACATATCCGTATGACGGCTTTTTTTTTGCGGGACAAGTTGTACTTGTCTAATGGCTCTATTTAGGGTTGCAGTAGTGGGAAGCAGGAAAAAAAAAATCCCAAATGGGTTGGAATTATAAAAAACACAATACCGCCACACAGTTCATAAGTTTTGTTTTTACAGCGTTTCCTGTGCGTTAAAACTGACCTTTTACTTTCATTTTCCAGGTCAGTACGATTACAGTGATACCACATATGTATAGTTTTTCTTGTGTTTTAATACTGAAAAAAATTAAAACTTTGGAAAAACTATTTTTATGTGTACAGAGCTGCGTGAGAGCCTATTTTTGACGTGACGATCTGCAGTTTTTACTGTTGCCATTTTGGAGCATGTGCAAATATATCACTTTTTATTAATTTTGTGAATTTTTGAAGTGATCAAAAAATGGAGAATTGGCCATTTTAGCTTTTTTTTTTTTTGTTTGCCGTATATGGGATAAATATTTTATATATTTTAATAGTATGAGCGTTTTCGCACACGGCGATGCCCATGATGTTTATTTTTTTATTGTTTTTGTATTTTTATTTTAACCCCTTAAGGACCCTGCCATTTTTCACCTTAAGGACCAGGCCATTTTTTGCAAATCTGACATGTGTCACTTTATGTGGTGATAACTTTAAAATGCTTTTACTTATCCAGGCCATTCTGAGATTTTTTTCTTGTCACGTATTGTACTTCATGGCAGTGGTAAAATTGAGTCAAAAAAATTAATTTTTATTTATAAAAAAATTCAAAATTTACCAAAAATTTGGAAAAATTAGCAAATTTCCAAATTTCAATTTCTCTACTTTTATAATAGATAGTAATACCTCCAAAAATAGTTATTACTTTACATTCCCTATATGTTTACTTCATGTTTGGATCATTTTGTGAATGCCATTTTATTCTTTGGGGACGTTAGAAGGCTTAGAAGTTTAGAAGCAAATCTTGAAAACCTCTCAGGACCAGTTCAGGTCTGAAGTCACTTTGTGAGGCTTACATAATAGAAACCACCCAAAATTGACCCCATTTTACAAGCTACACCTCTCAAGGTATTCAAAACTGATTTTACAAACTTTGTTAACCCTTTAGGTGTTCCACAAGAATTAATGGAAAATGGAGATGAGATTTCGGAATTTCACTTTTTTGGCAGATTTTCCATTTTAATCCATTTTTTCCAGTTACAAAGCAAGGGTTAAGAGCCCAACGAAACTCAATACTTATGGCTCTGATTCTGTAGTTTACAGAAACACCCCATATGTGGTCGTAAACTGCTGTATGGGCACACGGGCATTGCGCAGAAGGAAAGGAACGCCATATAGTTTTTTGGAAAGCAGAATTCACTGGGATAATTTTAAGCTGCCATGTCACATTTGAAGACCCTCTGATGCACCCCTAAAGTAGAAACTCCAAAAAAGTGACCCCATTTTAGAAACTACACCCCTCAAGGTATACAAAACTGATTTTACAAACTTTGTTAACCCTTTAGTTGTTCCACAAGAATTAATGGAAAATAGAGACGAAATTTCCGAATTTCACTTTTTTGGCAGATTTTCCATTTGAATCAATTTTTTCTAGTTACAAAGCAATATTTATGGCCCCATATGTGGTCGTAAACTGCTGTATGGGCACACGGCATTGCGCAGAAGGAAAGGAACGCCATACGGTTTTTGGAAGGCAGATTTTGCTGAACTGTTTTTTTTACACCATGTCCCATTTGAAGGCCCCTGATGCACCCCTAGAGTAGAAACTACAAAAAAGTGACCCAATTTTGGAAACTACGGGATAAGGTGGCAGTTTTGTTGGTACTATTTTTGGGTACATGATTTTTGGTTGCTCTATATTACACTTTTTGTGAGGCAAGGTAACAAGAAATACGGTAGCTGTTTTGGCACCGTTTTTATTTTTTGTTATTTACAACATTCATCTGACAGGTTAGATCATGTGGTATTTTTATATAGCAGGTTGTCACGGATGCGACAATACCAAATATGACTACTATTTTTGGTTGTTTGTTTCAGTTTTACATAACAAAGCATTTTTGAAAAACAAATTTTTTTTGTGTCTCCGTAGTTTTATTTATTTTTTGGGCGACTGTCTAGTGTAAGGGCTCATTTTTTTCGGGATGAGATGACGGTTTGATTGGTACTATTATAGGGTGCGTATGACTTTTTGATCGCATGCTATTACACTTTTTGTGATGTAAGGTGACAAAAAATTGCTTTTTTTACATGGTTTTTATTTTAAAAAATTTACGGTGTTCATCTGAGGGGTTAGGTCATGTGATATTTTTATAGAGAAGGTTCTTACGGACGCGGTGATACCTAACATGTATACTTTTTTTATTTACTTAAGTTTTACACAATAACAGCATTTTTAAAACAAAAAGAAACAATGTTTTAGTGTCTCCATATTCTGAGCCATAGTTTTTTTATTTTTTGGGCGATTGTCTTAGGTAAGGGCAAATTTTTTTGCGAGATGAGGTGACGGTTAGATTGGTACTATTTTGGCGGGCATACGCCTTTTTGATCGCTTGGTGTTGTACTTTTACCCTAAGTTCACACCTGCGCGTTTTACAGCGCTTTCGAACGCGCTGTAAAACGCATAACCGATGCAAACCAATGCTTCCCTATGGGACTGGTTCACATTTTCGCGTTTTACAGCGCGTTCGAACGCGCTGAAAAACTCCCGACGCATAAACAAGTTCTTGAGCTTCTTTGGGGCGTTTTGTCTCGCGTTTGCGGCCATAGGACACTGCTGTCAATCACACAAACGCGCGTTTACTATTGCAAAAAACGC
The DNA here is from genome assembly GCF_905171765.1 of Bufo bufo. Classification (NCBI taxonomy): domain Eukaryota; kingdom Metazoa; phylum Chordata; class Amphibia; order Anura; family Bufonidae; genus Bufo; species Bufo bufo. The sequence continues at coordinate 55,375,115 of NC_053390.1, forward strand.
GCAACAAATACGCGCGTGAGTACGCGCGTCTCAGAAACGCTCAGGTCTGAACCCAGGGTTAGTGATGTAAGGTGACAAAAAAATTGTTTATTTAGCACACTTTTTATTTTTACGATATTCATCGGAGAAGTTAGGTCATGTGATATGTTTACACTGCGTGCAGAATTATTAGGCAAATGAGTATTTTGACCACATCATCCTCTTTATGCATGTTGTCTTACTCCAAGCTGTATAGGCTCGAAAGCCTACTACCAATTAAGCATATTAGGTGATGTGCATCTCTGTAATGAGAAGGGGTGTGGTCTAATGACATCAACACCCTATATCAGGTGTGCATAATTATTAGGCAACTTCCTTTCCTTTGGCAAAATGGGTCAAAAGAAGGACTTGACAGGCTCAGAAAAGTCAAAAATAGTGAGATATCTTGCAGAGGGATGCAGCACTCTTAAAATTGCAAAGCTTCTGAAGCGTGATCATCGAACAATCAAGCGTTTCATTCAAAATAGTCAACAGGGTCGCAAGAAGCGTGTGGAAAAACCAAGGCGCAAAATAACTGCCCATGAACTGAGAAAAGTCAAGCGTGCAGCTGCCAAGTTGCCACTTGCCACCAGTTTGGCCATATTTCAGAGCTGCAACATCACTGGAGTGCCCAAAAGCACAAGGTGTGCAATACTCAGAGACATGGCCAAGGTAAGAAAGGCTGAAAGACGACCACCACTGAACAAGACACACAAGCTGAAACGTCAAGACTGGGCCAAGAAATATCTCAAGACTGATTTTTCTAAGGTTTTATGGACTGATGAAATGAGAGTGAGTCTTGATGGGCCAGATGGATGGGCCCGTGGCTGGATTGGTAAAGGTTAGAGAGCTCCAGTCCGACTCAGACGCCAGCAAGGTGGAGGTGGAGTACTGGTTTGGGCTGGTATCATCAAAGATGAGCTTGTGGGGCCTTTTCGGGTTGAGGATGGAGTCAAGCTCAACTCCCAGTCCTACTGCCAGTTTCTGGAAGACACCTTCTTCAAGCAGTGGTACAGGAAGAAGTCTGCATCCTTCAAGAAAAACATGATTTTCATGCAGGACAATGCTCCATCACACGCGTCCAAGTACTCCACAGCGTGGCTGGCAAGAAAGGGTATAAAAGAAGAAAATCTAATGACATGGCCTCCTTGTTCACCTGATCTGAACCCCATTGAGAACCTGTGGTCCATCATCAAATGTGAGATTTACAAGGAGGGAAAACAGTACACCTCTCTGAACAGTGTCTGGGAGGCTGTGGTTGCTGCTGCACGCAATGTTGATGGTGAACAGATCAAAACACTGACAGAATCCATGGATGGCAGGCTTTTGAGTGTCCTTGCAAAGAAAGGTGGCTATATTGGTCACTGATTTGTTTTTGTTTTGTTTTTGAATGTCAGAAATGTATATTTGTGAATGTTGAGATGTTATATTGGTTTCACTGGTAAAAATAAATAATTGAAATGGGTATATATTTGTTTTTTGTTAAGTTGCCTAATAATTATGCACAGTAATAGTCACCTGCACACACAGATATCCCCCTAAAATAGCTAAAACTAAAAACAAACTAAAAACTACTTCCAAAAATATTCAGCTTTGATATTAATGAGTTTTTTGGGTTCATTGAGAACATGGTTGTTGTTCAATAATAAAATTAATCCTCAAAAATACAACTTGCCTAATAATTCTGCACTCCCTGTATAGAGCTGGTCGATACGGACGCGGCGATACCTAATATATCTATCTATTTTTTACAATTTTTTTTAACTTTATTTGGGGAAAATGACATCGGGTCCCCATCACAACAGCACGGGGACCCGATGGCAGCGCCGATCCCCGCCCGACATCGCACGTGCCGCGGTTTCACTGATGCCGGCGCATGCAGCAGGCATCCGGCTATCAGTGACTGCCGGACAGCTGCCGCGGATCGGGCGCAGCTCCTGCACCTGCCCGATCCCCATGAAGTACATGTACGTCACGGGTCTTTAAGTCTCGCAAAGAAATGACGTACGTGTACGTCATGGGTCCTTAAGGGGTTAATTTTAAGGGGGGTTGATTTCAAATATATATTTTTTTAAACTTTTTTCTTTTTACACTTTTTAGTAGTTCTCCCAGTAGTTCCTGAGAATTACACTGTGTTCCTATAGAGCCCTGCCACATTCAGGAGCACCGAGGCTGCCGCACACACCATCCGGCTCCCCCGATCCTCGCTAGGGGTCACTGATGCAGGGGAGCGTGCTCTCTCGGTTTTTAACCTTCCTGATGCTGGGCTGTGCAATCGACGTTATCGTAGCATACATTATCCCCTTAAATACCCGTCCGCTGACGTATTTTTACGTTACGTAGGCGAGTAGGGGTTAAAGGGGTTTACGCAATTATAAAAACATGGCTGCTTTCTTCCCAGAACAGCAACACTCCTGCCTGCGAATGTGGTATTGAAGTTCATCCTCACTTACTTCAGAGCGAAGAGATCCTGTCCATGTTATTTTACATCATACTGTATACAGGGTTAGACACCGGCAGACAAGCAAGCTGACCCTCCCGCAGGCTGAGAAAGGCGGCTTAAGCTCTGAGCAGGGCCAGGACACTAAAGGCTTCTTTACGCTGCTCAACAGAGCAGATGACTGTTAGGAAGAAACCGTTACTTCATGGCTATCGCCTGCTCATCAGTGGAGGAGACCCCTTCATTACATGCAGCATCTCCTCCGCAGTATAGGGAGCAGTGATCGCTAATGCCATTGCTCGTGCAGTAAGCCGGATTGGACTAATGCACACTGGCGCAATAATATGCACTGACTGGGTCAGGTGTAAATGATAGTTAAGAGTTTTTGTTCGTGACGCCAATTGCAGCGTGCGTAGGGTACAGTCTCAGGGCCCTTTAAGGTGTTGCAACTCACGTAACAGGTTAGGAATGCCAGAGTGGTATAATGTCTCTGTGTGGTAGTAGTAATAGTGTCAACGGTGTCTCCTACCTGGGTACGGCTGGACTCCTGGATCCTGGCTCACTTGCAATAAATGAGTGTGTTGCTAGTAGGAGTAATTGAGGAACTTGATAGTAATGAATGAGATCCAGGCTTGAAATATAATTTGGCTTCTCCTGGTCTCTGGATAATTACTCACAGTTCTGCTCACAGGGAATGGTTCGTCCTGGAGATCTGGAGGTGCTGCTTGCTTGTCAACCAGTTGAGGCTGAAGGGCTCAGACTGGGAAGGGTGATCTTTGGTCTCAGCCGAGACTCGATCCTGGGTTGGGATCCCTAGAACTGGGAGCTCCTACCAGCACAGCCTTCCCCTAGCCGGGGTGACTGGCACACTAACTATAACTTCCTTCCCCACCCATGAGGCAGAATGTGGGAACATTCCACACCTCCTCAAAGAGGGGGGAGCTAAACTGGAATGTACTATTCCAGTCTAGATATGCTAAACTGAACTAAAGCCCTGCTAAACACATTGCTGCCACCTGCTGGTGTACATGGAAATCACAGCAAATACATGTAACAGGTTTAGAAAATGCACATTTGTGAGGGATATTACATAAAATCACATTAGATGACAAGGCACATGTTACCAACAAATATTAGCGGGGAAAAAGAGTTTAGTAAAATAACTCTGGGATGTTACACTCGCCCCACTTAAAGAATCACTGTTTGCTGGCAGCAGATATTGTTTAGACTGCACAGTCCGCCACCAGCAAACAATGACTTAGGTGATCGCACGAACAGTCCTATTATACCATGAATGAGTGTTTTGCCCATACATCGGGTATCCGGCAGCATCTTTACACTGGCAGATTATTGCTAACGAGTATTCGTACGAACGCTCGTTAGTGATAAACTGCCCGAACATCGGGCAGTCTAATGGGCCTAAAGAAAAGTGAAGATGTAAATGAATGCCGTAATGTATACCTTATTGTAATAATGTGCTGAGCAGAGCATAGAGAGGACTTTTATGGCTCAGCTAATATTCACATCTAGAGATGAGCGAATCGAAGTTGACGAAGTGGAATTCCATCCGAATTTCAGGAAAAATTCTATTCGCACCGAATCTGAATTTCCTCACGCTTCGTGGTAATGAATCGCATTTTTTCCTAAAATGGCTACTGCACGTGTGAGGACATGGAGCAAGGAACTCTGGGAATGCGGGATCACCCATAATTCCATGCATGCAGCCAATAAGCAGCCAGCTAGCCCGGTGATGTCACAGCCCTATAAATAGCCTCAGCCATCTTGGATTCTGCCATTTTCCAGTGTACTTAGTGCAGGGAGAGACGTGTGCAGGCGCTAGGAACAGTGCTAGGAAAGACTTTATTGTGCTAAAAAAACGATTTACAAGTTCAGGGAAAGTGTGTTGGGAAAGGATAGGGAGGAATCATTCCACAGCATTTATGTTGAACAGGGTTCAGTAGGGGAGGTGACAGCCTGAGTAATAGAAACAATCCTATTACACCTTGCTGCACTGACTGAGGATCCAAATTGCCATTATACTGCTCTGTAATTCCAGCAAACCGTTCTTGTTATTGGGGTGCAAGTGCTGTTTGATACAGCCATTAACAGGGTTTATTACAAGGAAATATTTCTACATCTTATTTGCCCTTATGCGGTGCAGTTATATGTTCTAAAGCATTTTTTGGCTTGTATTAGTGGGAAAAAAGGGCTTATTAGCCGTTGTGTGGTGAAGTGCGAAAATTACAGCCCTTTTTGTCATGTATTAGTGGCAAAAGAAAAATATATTTGCCGTTCAGCGGTGCAGTTATATGTTCTAAAGCCCTTTTGTTGTGTATTAGTGGCAAAAGAGAAATATATTTGCCGTTCAGAGGTGCAGTTATATGTTCTAAATCCTTCTGTGGTGTGTATAAGTGGAAAAAATAAGGGCCTATTTTCCATTCAGCCGTGCAGTTATATGTTGTAAAGCCCTTTTTGGCATGTAATAGTGTCAAAATAAAAATATATTTGCCATTCAGCAGTGTAGTTATATATTCTAAAGCCCCTTTTTGGCATGTATTAGTGGCAAAAGAAAAATATATTTGCCGTTCAGCGGTGCAGTTATATGTTCTAAAGCTCTTTTTGGCATGTAATAGTGGCAAAATAAAAATATATTTGCCATTCAGCGGTGCAGTTATATGTTCTAAAGCCCTTTTTGGAGTGTATTAGTGGCAAAAGAGAAATATATTTGCCGTTCAGAGGTGCAGTTATATGTTCTAAATCCTTCTGTGGTGTGTATAAGTGGAAAAAATAAGGGCCTATTTTCCATTCAGCCGTGCAGTTATATGTTGTAAAGCCCTTTTTGGCATGTAATAGTGTCAAAATAAAAATATATTTGCCATTCAGCAGTGTAGTTATATATTCTAAAGCCCCTTTTTTGCATGTATTAGTGGCAAAAGAAAAATATATTTGCCGTTCAGCGGTGCAGTTATATGTTCTAAAGCTCTTTTTGGCGTGTAATAGTGGCAAAATAAAAATATATTTGCCATTCAGCGGTGCAGTTATATGTTCTAAAGCCCTTTTTGGCGTGTATTAGTGGCAAAAAAAAAGAAGTATATATTGCCGTTCTGCGGATATGTTCTAAAGCCCTTTTTGGTGTGTATTAGTGGGGGGGGGAGGGCTTATTCGCCATTTTTGGTGTGTATTAGTGACAAAAATAGATATTTGCTGTTCAGCGGTGAAGTTCCATTGTACTACAGCCATTTACAGGGTGTATTAATAGGATAGATACGTACGTCCTATTAGCCGTTCTGCGGTGAATTGTGATTGTTATATTTATTTTTTGGGGTGTATGAATAGCAAAAAGAATACGGGAAAATTGATGGGTGATTGTAGACTTTCTTCTGTATTAACCAAATTACGTCGATTAGCCATTCATTGGTGAAATGTTTTTGTGAAACAGTCTTTTTGGGAAAATTGATGGGTGATTGTAGACTTTCTTCTGTATGAACCGAATTATGTCGATTAGCCATTCATTGGTGATTTTTTTTTGTGAAACAGCCTGTATGGGGAAAATTGATAGGTGATTGTAAACCTGTACGAACCGAATTACGTCGATTAGCCATTCAGTGGTGAAATTCGTTTGTGATACAGCCTTTTTTGGGAAAATTGGTCGGTAGCTGTAACTATGGTCAAGGACAATATATGTCCTTTACGGTCACACCAGCAACTTGGCCAGGTGATACTGCTTCCGCCTCCACATTCTCACGCCGTTGGTCCTGCGACAATGTCCACCTCTACCGTGTCCTCAGTCTCCACTGCAGGGACAATTCATAGTGCTGCTCCAGCATAGCACATGTGCAGGGCAAAGCGTCACACTGTTCTACACCTCGTTTGCCTGGGTGAACGGAGCCACACAGGGGAGAAACAGCTCTGTGTCCTTAACCACCTCAGCCCCCAGTGCTTAAACACCCTGAAAGACCAGGCCACTTTTTACACTTCTGACCTACACTACTTTCACCGTTTATTGCTCGGTCATGCAACTTACCACCCAAATGAATTTTACCTCCTTTTCTTCTCACTAATAGAGCTTTCATTTGGTGGTATTTCTTTGCTGCTGACATTTTTACTTTTTTTGTTATTAATCGAAATTTAACGATTTTTTTTGCAAAAAAATGACATTTTTCACTTTCAGTTGTCAAATTTTGCAAAAAAAACTACATCCATATATAAATTTTGCTCTAAATTTATTGTTCTACATGTCTTTGATAAAAAAAAAAATGTTTGGGTAAAAAAAAAATGGTTTGGGTAAAAGTTATAGCGTTTACAAACTATGGTACAAAAATGTGAATTTCCGCTTTTTGAAGCAGCTCTGACTTTCTGAGCACCTGTCATGTTTCCTGAGGTTCTACAATGGCCAGACAGTACAAACACCCCACAAATGACCCCATTTCGGAAAGTACACACCCTAAGGTATTCGCTGATGGGCATAGTGAGTTCATAGAACTTTTTATTTTTTGTCACAAGTTAGCGGAAAATGATGATTTTTTTTTTTTTCTTACAAAGTCTCATATTCCACTAACTTGTGACAAAAAATAAAAAGTTCTATGAACTCACTATGCCCATCAGCGAATACCTTGGGGTCTCTTCTTTCCAAAATGGGGTCACTTGTGGGGTAGTTATACTGCCCTGGCATTCTAGGGGCCCAAATGTGTGGTAAGGAGTTTGAAATCAAATTCTGTAAAAAATGACCAGTGAAATCCGAAAGGTGCTCTTTGGAATGTGGGCCCCTTTGCCCACCTAGGCTGCAAAAAAGTGTCACACATCTGGTATCTCTGTATTCAGGAGAAGGTGGGGAATGTGTTTTGGGGTGTCTTTTTACATATACCCATGCTGGGTGAGATAAATATCTTGGTCAAATGCCAACTTTGTATAAAAAAATGGGAAAACTTGGGCCAAAAAAATGTCTGAATGGAGCCTTACAGGGGGTTGATCAATGACAGGGGGTTGATCAATGACAGGGGGGTGATCAGGGAGTCTATATGGGGTGATCACCACAGTCATTGATCACGCCCCTGTAAGGCTTCATTCAGACGTCCGGATGCGTTTTGCGGATCCGATCCATCTATCAGTGGATCCGTAAAAATCATGCGGACGTCTGAATGGAGCTTTACAGGGGGGTAATCAATGACAGGGGGGTAATCAATGACAGGGGGGTGATCAGGGAGTCTATATGGGGTGATCACCACAGTCATTGATCACGCCCCTGTAAGGCTTCATTCAGACGTCCGGATGCGTTTTGCGGATCCGATCCATCTATCAGTGCATCCGTAAAAATCATGCGGACATCTGAATGGAGCTTTACAGGGGGGTAATCAATGACAGGGGGGTAATCAATGACAGGGGGGTGATCAGGGAGTCTATATGGGGTGATCACCACAGTCATTGATCACGCCCCTGTAAGGCTTCATTCAGACGTCCGGATGCGTTTTGCGGATCGGATCCATCTATCAGTGCATCCGTAAAAATCATGCGGACATCTGAATGGAGCTTTACAGGGGGGTAATCAATGACAGGGGGGTGATCAGGGAGTCTATATGGGGTGATCACCACAGTCATTGATCATGCCCCTGTAAGGCTTCATTCAGACGTCCGGATGCGTTTTGCGGATCCGATCCATCTATCAGTGCATCCGTAAAAATCATGCGGACATCTGAATGGAGCTTTACAGGGGGGTGATCAGGGAGTCTATATGGGGTGATCACCACAGTCATTGATCATGCCCCTGTAAGGCTTCATTCAGACGTCCGGATGCGTTTTGCGGATCCGATCCATCTATCAGTGGATCCGTAAAAATCATGCGGACGTCTGAATGGAGCTTTACAGGGGTGTGATCAATGACAGGGGGGTGATGAGGGAGTCTATATGGGGTGATCACCACAGTCATTGATCATGCCCCTGTAAGGCTTCATTCAGACGTCCGGATGCATTTTGCGGATCCGATCCATCTATCAGTGGATCCGTAAAAATCATGCGGACATCTGAATGGAGCTTTACAGGGGGGTGATCAATGACAGGGGGGTAATCAATGACAGGGGGGTGATCAGGGAGTCTATATGGGGTGATCAGGGGTGATCAGGGGCTAATAAGGGGTTAATAAGTGACGGGGGGGGGGGGGGGTGTAGTGTAGTGTAGTGGTGCTTGGTGGGACTTTACTGAGCTACCTGTGTCCTCTGGTGGTCGATCCAAACAAATGGGACCACCAGAGGACCAGGTAGCAGGTATATTAGACGCTGTTATCAAAACAGCGTCTAATATACCTGTTAGGGGTTAAAAAAAAACACATCTCCAGCCTGCCAGCGAACGATCGCCGCTGGCAGGCTGGAGATCCACTTTCTTACCTTCCGTTCCTGTGAGCGCGCGCGCCTGTGTGCGCGCGTTCACAGGAAATCTCGCCCATCGTGAGATGACGCATATACGCGTGACTCTGCGCAGGGCTGCCACCTCCGGAACGCGATCCTGCGTTAGGCGGTCCGGAGGTGGTTAATCAAGAAATCAAATCCTGACAACTCAAAATCGGAACCATGGTGACCGACAACGGGAAGAACATGGTGTCGGCGCTGCGTCAAGGAGGGCTGAGCCATGCGCCCTGCATGGTGCACGTGTTCAATCTGGTTGTAAAGCGGTTCCTTAAGTCTGCCCATCTGCAAGACATCCTGAAAATGGCCAGGAAACTTTGCATGCACCTCAGCCACTCGTACACCGCAAAGCACACCCTCCTCGAACCACAGCGGCAGAACGGCATCCCCCAACATAGGCTGATATGCAACGTTTCTACCCATTGGAATTCCACTCTCCATATGTTGGACCGACTGTATGAACAGAGAAAGGCCATAAACAATTTCTTGATAATATAGGTGGACAGAGGTACTCCCCTGTGTAACTTCGATGTTAGCCAGTGGCAGCTCATGCGTGACACCTGCCGTTTGCTCAGGCCCTTTGAGGAGGCCACGTTTTTTGTCAGTCGTCAAGACTACGGGATGAACAATGTCATTCCACTGCTTCATGTCCTGGAACAGATGCTGGTAAATCTGGCTGGTCAGGGGACTGGAGACGTGGCGCCTAGAAAGATGGCTTGATACATTTGTCTGTCAAGATCTCTGTTTACAGTCAGTGAACGGGAACATCATTTATCGCAAGGATATGCAAACACCTACTGATGGGGTGTTAACCCCCAGAAGTAGGTCATCGGTGCAAAGGAGCAGTCATTTTCACAGCTCGAGGTATCCTCCAGGAAGCTTGACCTCTGCACGTCGACGGTCTGTATTGCGAAGTTTGTCTAAAAGAAAAATCCTGCAGTGCACCCCCTTGGAGGAAACTCTTGATCTGGTACAGGCTGCTTTGCTCCTTCAAAAACAATGGACTGTGTACAGCGTGACACTGATGTATAATTTCTCATACACCAGACTGAAAGAGTATTCCAAGCACCTGTCTGTCCACATAGCTGCCGAGAAGCAGAAGGGTCTTGCCATTGAAGTTGGCTCAGAGCTCAACCTAAAACCCAAATTTTTCTGTTTACCTGGACTCAAAGGAAAGGACAGAGATTCTGCACTGGCTGTGCTCATACAGATTTCATCCAAGCTACCACTCACCAAGGCAAGCACAAAGGACCGGATTGTGTGGACAGGTTGGTTCTGTGGGACGTACACAGAGGACGATCAATTGGAGGTGTTACCAGAGACATTTACTTGCCTCCCACTCTTTCTGTATAACGGCTCTGAGGCGCTCACGGCTATTGTAGGGACGTGGTTCCAAAGAAACTTTGACTGGTTGTTTAAGTAAGCTGATGATCAGTTCTCACGACCTTACCTGGCTATCAGTGATGTGGACCGGGTATGACGTGTCGGGATCAGTGTCGGCCACAAAGCTTGTTTTTTTTGTGCCCATCGAACCTCGCGTTGACATTTCTTATGCCATTCACGCAGAGGACTTCAAGACTTTATGTAATGATATTCATAAATCAAAGGAAGAGGTCACGTTGGAGGAAGTGGACAATTTATTCTAATGTATTTACTCACATTTCTTAAGACACTTTAAAATCCACTTATCAGCAACCCAGCTCGTCAAGGTGACGGCATCTGTAGCATCAGCCAATTGTGAAGAAAAAAATTCCTCAGTAAGGACTACCTAATCCGAGTGCTGGGATTCATCATGAAGCAGGCCATCAATAACATCCAGTATTGAACACATGGACGACACTCATCTCGAACCTTGTTCACAATGTTCGGGACCCCCCGGACGTCTTACATGTCTTAGACATGATCCTTGCAGTGCTTACTTCATGTTATACTGCTTCTTACCGTTCTGTTACAGCGGCTGTGAGACCTGCAGATACTAAGGTTTATTTATGAAGATTTTCGGGTGTTGCCTGTACCGACCAGTAACCTTCCAGCTGTGATTGTGTAGGAATGAGCTGGAGTCGGCTTGTTTGCTGGACTGTCCTCCAGTTATCAGCCATAACCCCATACATTTCATGATCTATATGCATTACCATCGTGTTCACCCCAACACTGGTCATCAATCCATTCTTGTTGATGAAGCACTTTTTTTCAGTTTGTCTTTTAAATCTTGTGGTTTTGCCCCTTCTGTGCCTGCTGTGTCCTGTTTGTGAAATAAACTTTTTTTTTATCTCCCTTGTTAAAAAAAAAAAAAAAAAAAAAAAAGAATTGGCATATATATATATATATATATACATATATATATATATATATATATATATATATAGGCAGTTTTATCTGTACCTACATCATTTAGATGGAGAGACAGGGAGGCAATACTATCTGTACCTACATAATTTACTTGGAGAGACAGGGAGGCAGCACTATCTGTACCTACATCATTTACATGGAGAGACAGGGAGGCAGTGCTATCTGTACCTTCATTTACATGGAGAAACACTGATGCAGTACTATCTGTACCTACATCATTGACATGGAGAGACAGGAAGGCAGTGCTTTCTGTACCTAAATAATTTGCATTGAGAGACAGGGAGGCAGTACTATCTGTACCTACATCATTTACATGGAGAGACAGGGAGGCAGTTTTATCTGTACCTACATAATTTACATGGAGAGATAGGGAGTAGTGTTGGGCGCGAATATTCGCGATGCGAATATTTCGCGCGAATATTTAGAATATCGTTCTATATATTCGCGAAATCGAATATTCTTTTTTTTCTTTTTTTTTTTATTATATTTTTTCTTTCCCACTTCCCTAAAGTTGTTCTTACCTGTCCTTTGGATTCCTGGCTTCCTGGCTGCTCCAGTCAGTGGCGTTTTCAACTTACTGCTATATTCCATATTAGCTAAATTACAATCTAATCTATATGTGTATTTTACGAAATTTCGCAATAGTCGCAATTGCGATGCGAGTAATATAACACGAAATATTCGCATGAAGATTTCAACTTAGCACTGCTATACTCCATATTCTAGCCTAATATGGAATATAGCTGTGCTAAGTTAGCACTGCTATATTCCATATTAGGCTAGAATATGGAGTATAGCAGTGCTAAGTTGAAATCTTCATGCGAATATTTCGTGTTATATAAGTCGCATCGCAATTTCGACTTTTTTAAATGTTCTTAATATTGCTCTAACTTCGTCTTTTAGAAATTTCGTAATATTGCTCTAACTTCGTCTCTTAGAATATTACGAATATTCTAAAAGACGAAGTTAGAGCAATATTACGAAATTTCGTAAAATACACATATAGATTGTAATTTAGCTAATATAGTGCTATAATCCCTTGCCTCTTCTGAACTTAAGTTTTGTAAAATATGTACACTATTAAAAATTATTACTATAGCAGTATATTAGCTTAAATACAATCTATGTGTATTTTACGAAATTTCGTAATATTGCTCTAACTTCGTCTTTTAGAATATTACGAATATTCTAAAAGACGAAGTTAGAGCAATATTAAGAACATTTGCAAAAGTCGAAATTGCGATGCGAGTAATATAACACGAAATAGTCGCATGAAGATTTCAACTTAGCACAGCTATATTCCATATTCTAGCCTAATATGGAATATAGCAGTGCTAAGTTTAAATCTTCATGCGACTATTTCGTGTTCTATTACTCGCATCGCAATTTCGACTTTTGCAAATGTTCTTAATATTGCTCTAACTTCGTCTTTTAGAATATTCGTAATATTCTAAGAGACGAAGTTAGAGCAATATTACGAAATTTCGTAAAATACACATATTATCCTAGCCATAGTCATTAGCATAGGAACGCTGCCTTATACTATCAAGATAAATTTTCGCAATATGCGAAAAAATAATTTCGCGATAATTGGAATAATTGCGAATATTCGATTTCGACGAATATAACACGAATATTCATGTGAATATTCGCGAAATATCGCGAAATCGAATATGGCACCTCCCGCTCATCACTAATAGGGAGGCAGTACTATCTGTACCTACATCATTTACATGGAGAGACAGGGAGGTAATACTATCTGTACCTGCATTAGTTACATGGAGAGACAGGGAGGCAGTACTATCTGTACCTACATCATTTAACCGGAGAGACAATGAGGCAGTACTATCTGTACCTACATCATTGACATGGAGAAACAGGGAGGCAGTACTATTTGTACCTACATCATTTACATGGAGAGATACTGAGGCAGTACTATCTTTACCTACATCATGTAAATGAAGAGACAGGGAGGCAGTACTATCTGTACCTACATCATTTACATGGAGAGACAGGGAGGCAGTACTATCTGTACCTACATCATTTACATGGAGAGACAGGGAGGCAGTACTATCTATACCTACATAATTTACATGGATAGACACTGAGGCAGTATAATCTGTACCTACATCATTTACATAAAGAGACAGGGAGGCAGTACTGTCTGTACCTACATCCTTTACATAAAGAGACACTGAGGAGGATACAGTGCCAAAGAAGAATTTTACTTAAATGTAGGAATAAACACAACCACAAATGCTGGGAACATACATACATTTACATACACCCAGCCCGAAGGCTGAGCCCCTTGTGCTGCACAGCACAGCGCCCTCTGATGGATGCAGGGAGAAACAGCAGTAAATTACCTACTGGCGGACACAACTAAACTGCCACACCTTACCTGTTATTACCTTAAAAACAAGAACCACTGTATGGGTGTGTGGTACGGGCTAGCCTGCGGTGCAGCACAACAGCTTACAATCTTACCAAGCTCTACAATATGCTCCCCCACATAACTGGACCTGTAGCACGTGCCTGAGTATTCCTCCTGAGCAAAAAACACCAGCCTGGCTTGAGTTTGTGAGAATTTTATCAGCTCTCCAATGTGAAATGTCACTTTAAGTTATAGAGTCCTTGCAATGAGCAGTAGTAACACTTGTGGCCTGACACAAACAGAAACCCTATCTAACTAACTACAGGCCTGGTCTCAGTCTCTAGGCGCCAACACTGTAACGAGGTGCGTGCACGATCTTACCGACCCGGGTCTGGTTTGCATCTGCTGGTGACTTTGAACAGAACAAATGTCTCTCCAACAAGCATGCGGTACCGCAGTGTATGTTGCTTTGTTCCTCTGCTCTCTTCTTGCATTCCTGGTAGCAATCTTCCTTCCTCTGGACAGGATCAGGGTCTTGGACACGATCAGCTTCACTTAGCTGCAGTTCTGGTCCCTGAAGAATGCTCTCACACCTGGATGCCATTAGATTCTCTGCTCACACAGTTCCTTAGTTTCACCTCCCTCTAAGATGACTGCTCTCTCCTTCTCTCATCTCCAGACTCTCTGTGTAAAACCCCACCTCTCTCATGAATATGGATTTATATATGCAGTCTGTAGCTGTGTTTAGGAAACAGCAGCATCTTGTGGCCAAACAGCAGAAAGTCAGTCTAGAACATTTAATTTAATTAATTAATTTAAAGACAGGGAGGCAGTACTATCTGTACCTACATCCTTTACATGGAGAGACAGGGAGACAGTACTGTCTGTACCTACAGCATTTACATGGAGAGACAGTAAGGCAGTACTATCTGTACCTACATCATTTACATGGAAGACAGGGAGGCAGTACTATCTGTACCTACATCATTTACATAAAGGGACAGGGAGGCAGTACTATCTGTACCTACATCATTTACATGGAGAGAAACGGAAGCAGTACTATCACATGGAGAGACAGGGAGGCAGTACTATCTGTACCTACATAATTTATATGGAGAGACACTTAGGCAGTACTATCTCTGCCTACATCATTTACATGGAGAGAAAGGGAGGCAGTACTATATGTACCTACATCATTTACATGGAGAGACAGGGAGGCAGTACTATCTGTACCTACATCATTTACATGTAGAGACAAGGAGGCAGTACTATCTGTACCTACATCATTTACATGGAGCGACACAGAAGAAGTACTATCTGTACCTACATCATTTACATGGAGAGACACTTAGGTAGTACTATCTGTACGTACCTACATCATTTACATGGAGAGATAGGGAGGCAGTGCTATGTGTACCTACATCATTTACATAAAGAGACACTGAGGCAGTATAATCTGTACCTACATCATTTACATAAAGAGACAGGGAGGCAGTACTATCTGTACCTACATCCTTTACATGTAGAGACACTGAGGCAGTACTATCTGTACCTACATCATTGACATGGAGAGACAGGGAGGCAGTACTATCTCTACCTACATCATTTACATGGAGAGACAGGGAGGCAGTACTATATGTACCTACATCATTTACATGGAGAGACAGGGAGGCAGTACTATCTGTACCTACATCATTTACATGGAGAGACACAGAAGCAGTACTGTCTGTACCTACATCATTAACATGGAGAGGCAGGAAGGCAATACGATCTGTATCTCCATGATGTACATGAAGAGACATCGAGGCAGTACTAACAGCGCCCACTACCAACAAGGCGATGTGAGCCGATTGCCTCAGGCAGCACCACATGGGGAAATGGCACTAATCACTAATCAGTGCTTCCATTGTGTCAATATTCAGCTGTATCGCTGTCTCTGTCAGAGGCCTGAGACGGGCTGCATACAGCTCAAAAAATATATAACAATATTTATTAATCGATAAATATTAAAAAAGTTTATTCTAAAGAGGGTGAAAGGTGAAACGCGCGTCGAGGTACTTGTGCGCGGGACGGCATTCCTGATTACTAGTGAACCATGTGACAGGGGACATCTGTTTCATTATAAGGGGCATTATATGTAAACATTTGGTATATTTTATGCATCCGCAGTGCTGCTGAACTAATTATATATTCTTTTTGCCAGTGTAGTTTGCACCGCAGTTATTATTTGTGATATTTTAGACATCTGCATGTAATGTGGTGTCTTGGTCAGCGACACTGCTAATGCAATATTGTGCCTAACTGACCTACCTGTGGGCCTATGGGGCAATCCTTTCATTTAATCACTGAACACATTGATGTTCTTGTACGATCTATTGGTGATTGTTGAAGATTTTATATCTCATCTCCTTGGTAATGATATGCTCAGCAGTGCCATTTATTTCCATTGTATATCTTGTAGACGTGGATCACTATATTGGTGATAACGCCCCTCGCAATGTTCTCTGTATCAATATCCATCTTACCTTTTTCTTTAGAATAATCTATTTTTTAATAGTTACCAATTAATAAAGATGGTTATATATTTTTTGTACATTTGGAGTCCCACAGCTTTCTTTGTATGTGCAGATGTAGATTTTTTCTTTGGGTTTAGATGCTGTCTGATTGGACAGGGAGGTTTTTGTAGGTTAATTATGTGCATACAGCTCAGGACAGAGACCGGAAGATGCTTGTGTTCTGCACCGCATTGCTGACAGTAGTATGGAGGCAAGTATTTGAGTTTGTTATTTGGCTTTGAAAGCATACCGTTGGGTAGGGTAACCGTACATCCTCTTTTTCACGGACATGTCCTCTTTTTTTGGACCCAAGAAAAATGGCTCGGCCGGTATTTATGAAAAAGAAGACATGTCCGGGATTCCGGACGGGCACTATTACTAATGAGTACTTCCATTTTGGAGCGCTCATTATTACAGCCTTTGCCCCAACCCCCCTCCTCCTTTCTGCTTGTGTTAAAAAAAAACCCTCACCTAATCCATTTGATCGCGCCACGGGGAACACTCACTGCTCACTGGACAGGACCTGTTCTCCAGCGTGATGACGTTTCACAGGTCCTGCTGCTTCAAATCAAGGAGAAACTCACTCCTTGGAAAAAGGACCTGCGAAACGTCATCACGTTGGAGAACAGGTCCTGTCCTGCGCATCCAGTGAGCAGCGCCATCAAATGTTATATATATATATTTTTTTTTTTTCACAAGCAGAATGGGAAGGGGGACACATTAATAATTACTGGGGACACTATTAAGACTGGAGGCCACTAATGGGGGCATTAATAATACAGGGGGCACTAAGACTGGGGGCCACTAATTGGGGCATTATTAATACTGGGAACCACAGGGAACTACAAATGGGGCATTATTAATACTGGGGGCACTAATGGGGCATTATTAAGACTGGAGGCCACTAATTGGGGCATAATTAATACTGGGAACTACTAATGGGGCATTATAAATACTGGGGGGCACTAATAGGGGCATTAATAATACTAGAGGCTATTAATGGGGCATTAGTAATACTGGGGGGCCACTAATGGGGGCATTATTACAACTGGGTGCCACTAATGGCGCAAATAATATTGGGGGCCACTAATTAGGGCATTATTAATACTGGGAGCTACTAATGGGAGGACTAATAATACTAGGGGCCACTATTGGAGTCATTATTAATACTGGGGGCCACTAATAGGGCATTATAAATACTGGGGGCCACTAATGGGGCATTATAAATACTGGGGACAACGAACGGGGGCATTATTCATACTGGGGGCTGCTAATGGGGGCATTATTAATACTGGGGGCCACTAATGGGGGCATTATTAATACTGTGGGCCTCTAATGGAGCATTATTAATACTGGGGGCCACTAATGGGGGCATTATTAATACTGGGGGCCACTAATGGGGGCATTATTAATACTGGGGGCCACTAATGGGGGCATTATTAATACTGGGGGCCACTAATGAGGGCATTATTAATACTGGGGGCATTATTAATACTGGGGGCCACTTATGGGGCATTATTAATACTAAGGGCTGCTAATGGGGGCATTATTAATACTGGGGGCATTATTAATACTGGGGGCCACTTATGGGGCATTATTAATACTGGGGGCCACTAATGGGGGAAGTAATGCTGGGTACATTACGCAGAAAAAAACAACAAAAACAAAAACAGATCCTTTATTTTGAGCATCTGTTATGCTAATTTTACATCAGTTTCGTCCTCTTCGCAGGACTTTTTGTCCTGTTAAAAGTAACGGATCTGACGGAACAACATTAAGAACGAAGTTTTTGAACTAATCGACTTCGGATCTATGATCTGAAGCTCGATTCGCTCAAGCCTAGTAACATACCATGTGGGATCTGTAACCTCAGCCAGTTGTCACCCAGCTTTCCCAGAGAAAGATATTTTATTATTTTCAGGAGTCTGTCCATTTTTTCATTCCTTGCAATGAAAGGAAACGCCATTGTAATTGCCTGCAACATTTGTTTTTGCTTTCCTGCTGGAATACCCGGCTGGCACTTAGTGGATATCGAATTATCCTCTGCTATGAGCTCAGGATTTTCCAGAGATCTGCTCTGAACAAGCTGGCCAGTGTCATCTTCTCCCTCTTCTCAGCAGACATGTCGGACCAGGGACATACAGCACAAGAAGCACAGCGCCATGAAAAAGTATGTGCCCCCTCCTTCCTGATGTCCCATATTCGTCACATTCATTCTTAGAGAATATTAGACACAGAGGACATCATCTTATCAAGTCTTGGAATTTTTCAAATGCCGAGGTTCTGTTATTTGGACAGAAGAAAGCTGATAGATTGCATCTCTGACAGTGCTGAAATGTGAACAGAGCCTTACTGAGGTTTTCTGTGACCTTTGCCTCCTGTTCCTCCTCACGCCACGACCATAACAGTGTGTCATCCACAGATCACCCATTACAGTGTCATCCACAGATCCCCCATTACAGTGTCATCCACAGATCCCCTATTACAGTGTCATCCACAGATCCCCCATTACAGTGTCATCCACAGATCCCCCATTACAGTGTCATCCACAGATCCCCCATTACAGTGTCATCCACAGATCCCCTATTACAGTGTCATCCACAGATCCCCCATTACAGTGTCATCCACAGATCCCCCATTACAGTGTCATCCACAGATCACCCATTACAGTGTCATCCACAGATCCCCCATTACAGTGTCATCCACAGATCCCCTATTACAGTGTCATCCACAGATCCCCCATTACAGTGTCATCCACAGATCCCCCATTACAGTGTCATCCACAGATCCCCCATTACAGTGTCATCCACAGATCCCCCATTACAGTGTCATCCACAGATCCCCTATTACAGTGTCATCCACAGATCCCCCATTACAGTGTCATCCACAGATCCCCCATTACAGTGTCATCCACAGATCCCCCATTACAGTGTCATCCACAGATCCCCCATTACAGTGTCATCCACAGATCCCCCATTACAGTGTCATCCACAGATCCCCCATAACAGTGTGTCATCCACAGATCCCCCATTACAGTGTGTCATCCACAGATCCCCCATTACAGTGTGTCATCCACAGATCCCACATTACAGCGTGTCACCCACAGATCCCCCATAACAGCGTGTCATCCACAGATCCCCCATAACAGTGTGTCATCAACAGATCCCCATAACAGTATGTCATCAACAGATCCCCATAACAGTATGTCATCAACAGATCCCAATAACAGTGTGTCAACCACAGATCCCCCATAACAGTGTGTCATCCACAGGTCCCCCATAACAGTGTGTCACCCACAGGGCCCCCATAACAGTGTGTCATCCACAGGGCCCCCATAACAGTGTGTCATCCACAGATCCCTCATAACAGTGTGTCATCAACAGATCCCTCATAACAGTGTGTCATCAACAGATCCCTCATAACAGTGTGTCATCCACAGATCCCCCATAACAGTGTGTCAACAGATCCCCTATAACAGTGTGTCATCCACAGATCCCACATAACAGTGTCATCCACAGATCCCCCATAACAGTGCCGTCACAGATCTCCCATAACAGTGTGTCATTCACAGATCTCCCATAACAGTGTGTCATCCACAGGTCCCCCATAACAGTGTGTCATCCACAGATCCCTCATAACAGTGTCATCAACAGATCCCTCATAACAGTGTGTAATCCACAGATCCCCATAACAGTGTCATCCACAGATCCCCCATAACAGTGTGTCAACAGATCCCCTATAACAGTGTGTCATCCACAGATCCCACATAACAGTGTCATCCACAGATCCCCCATAACAGTGCCGTCACAGATCTCCCATAACAGTGTGTCATTCACAGATCTCCCATAACAGTGTGTCATCCACAGGTCCCCCATAACAGTGTGTCATCCACAGATCCCTCATAACAGTGTCATCAACAGATCCCTCATAACAGTGTGTAATCCACAGATCCCCATAACAGTGTCATCCACAGATCCCCCATAACAGTGTGTCAACAGATCCCCTATAACAGTGTGTCATCCACAGATCCCACATAACAGTGTCATCCACCGATCCCCCATAACAGTTTCATCAACAGATCCCCCATAACAGTGTCATCAACAGATCCCTCATAACAGTGTGTCATCCACAGATCCCCCATAACAGTGTGTCAACAGATCCCCCATAACAGTGTCATCACAGATCCCCATAACAGTGTGTCATCCACAGATCCCCCCATAACAGTGTGTCCTCCACAGGTCCCCTTATAACAGTGTGTCATCCACAGATCCCCCCATAACAGTGTGTCCT
Organism: Bufo bufo; assembly: GCF_905171765.1. Lineage (NCBI taxonomy): Eukaryota > Metazoa > Chordata > Amphibia > Anura > Bufonidae > Bufo > Bufo bufo. Next base: position 55,395,536 of record NC_053390.1, read on the forward strand.
CCACAGGTCCCCTTATAACAGTGCCATCACAGATCTCCCATAACAGTGTGTCATCCACAGATCCCCCCATAACAGTGTGTCCTCCACAGGTCCCCTTATAACAGTGTCATCACAGATCCCCATAACAGTGTGTCATCCACAGATCCCCCCATAACAGTGTGTCCTCCACAGGTCCCCTTATAACAGTGTCATCAACAGATCCCCCATAACAGTGTGTCATCCATAGTAAGGCTTTGTAAAGTGAAAAACACTCACCTTTAAAATGTCCTGTGCCGCCACTCCAATCCCTGCCGGCGGCAGAGATTACCTGCAGTGGTCATGGATATGCTGAATATTACATGATCATGCAGGCCCAGAAGTTACAGCGTGGGGCGGGCAGAGCAATTGAAAAGCAAATGAAACTTACATTTTGGTTCTGTTTGGGATGCGACAATGGAGTATAGAGACCTCGTGGTGAGCACTTCAATCCTGCCTTTGCTGTGGAGCGACACACTGCCCCCACTGCTGGTGTGATGATCTGGGAGCCATCACATAGGACAGTCGTCACCCCTAGTAGTGATAGGAGGGACACTAACAGCTCAGCGATATGTGCAGGACATCCTGCCACCACGTGTGCTCCTCTCATGGCAGGGCTTCCAACTGGATTTATCAGCAGGATAATGCTCGCCCGCACACAGCAAGGGTTTCCAGGAACGTCTCCTCCAGATTACAGCACTTCCTTGGCTGCCCGGTCACCAGATTTATCACCAATCCAGCATTTATGGGACCAGCTGGGACGTCAGCGACAGCAACCTACCAGTGTGCAGGATCTACAGGTCCAGCTGTAACATCTGTGCCGCAGGATACCAGGAACCTGTATGTGTCCATACCCAACCGATATAATCTTGTATCCAGGCTAGAGTCCGTATCTCATCTTGCATCCAGGCTAGAGGCTGTATCTCAGCTGATATCCATGCTAGAGCCCGTATCTCATCTTCTATCCAGGCTACAGGCCGTAACTCAGTTGGTATCCATGCTAGAGCCCGTATCTCATCTTCTATCCAGGCTACCGGCTGCATCTCATCTTGTATCCAGGCTAGAGGCCGTAGCTCATCCTGTATCCAGGCTAGAGGCCGTATCTCATCTTGTATCCAGGCTAGAGGCCGTATCTCATCTTGTATCCAGGCTAGAGGCCGTATCTCATCTTGTATCCAGACAAACGTTGCCCATGTGAAGAGTAAAAGGAGGACCCATGGAGTGGAGCTGCTTTTGAAAGAAAGCAGATTCATGGGCAACTCCTTTAGACAACCGCCACTATACATGTACGGCAGAAGTTGTCTGTTTAACCACCTCCGGACCGCCTAACGCAGTAACGCGTTCCGGAGGCGGCAGCCCTGCGCACAGTCACGCATATACGCGTCATCTCGCGAGACGCGAGATTTCGCTCAAAGCTGGCCCGCGCATGCGCATCGCGGGCCGGCACAAGTTAAAGAAGTATTTCGTCACCAGCCTGCCAGCCAATGATCGTGGCTGGCAGGCTGGCGATTTTCAAAAAATCAAATCACAAGCCATCTAACATATTATATTAGTAAATATGATGTGTTAAATGGCTTGTCTGCTCCTCTGCTGGTCCTTTTGGTCGGTTGGTTCCAGCAGAGGAGCAGAGATCACTGTGAGTACCCACCAACACCACACTTAGCCCCAGATCACCCCCATCACCTGAATTAACCCCTTGATCACCTCTTGATCGCCCCTGTCAATCACCTAGTGAAAGGAAAAAAGTGATCAGTGTAAACTGTCACTTTTTTTTTCACTGGTATTGACTGTTAGGTTTTAGGATAGTTTAGGCCCCTTGGTTAGGTAGTTAGCGTCAGTTAGCGCCCAGCCCACCGCACCGCAGTCACTGATTCGCTGATTAGCGTATCGCTAATCAGCATTTGTACTTTTATAGTATCTGTAAGTGATCAGAACTGATCACAGTCAGATCTATAATAGTATTAGTGTCACCTTAGTTCGCCCTCCACCCAAAACGCAGTGTTTGCCCGATCAGGCCTGATCGGTCGCCCACACGTGCGTTCACCCACGTCCGCCCCACCGCAGTGACAAAAAATATATATTTTTTTGATCACTGCACAATCATTTTCCAAGCGCTGCGGCGATAAAAAAATCAGTTTTGATATTTTTTTATCAACCGCAGCGGCCTCCGGTACTTCGCTAGCCTCCCCTTTGTAAGACAGGCTTGCTTTTTTTCTTGGGTAGTCTTAGGGAATACCCCTAAATTTAGTAGTCCAAAATGTCAAACAGGGGGTATTCTTCTGAAGAGGCCTACAGGATTCTGACCCAGTCGGATGAGGAATGGGAACCCTCATCTGACGAATCTAGCGGGTCAGAATATGAACCTGTAGAAAGCAGTGGCAGTCTGACCCAAAGTTCGGACGAGGAGGTTGAGGTCCCTGATAGAACCAGGCGTACCCGGCCCCGTGTCGCTAGACCACAGGTTGCGCAGGATCCGCTTCAAGAGCAGCAGAGTGGGGCTGGCGCTGTCGGATTACGTGGTGAGGCATACACCAGCAGCGCAGCCCTTCCTGGACCTAGTACCAGCACTGCCGTACAACATGGTGAAGTGGCGAGCACCAGAAGGACAGTTGAAGCTGGTACGGTGGCACGTGCAGTAGTTACCCCGTCGCAGCCACCGCACAGACAGGCCCGTAGACCCCCTAGAGTCCCTGAGGTGCTGGCAAACCCCGATTGGCAGTCACCAACTTCAGCCGCACCTGTAGTTCCCCCTTTCACCGCCCAGTCTGGAGTTCGGGTTGAGACAGCTCAGATCGGTTCGGCCCTGGGATTTTTTGAGCTGTTCTTGACTGTGGAGCTCTTGGACTTAGTCGTGGCAGAAAGAAATCGGTATGCCACTCAATTTATATCCGGCAACCCTGGAAGCTTTTATGCCCAGCCTTTCCGGTGGAAACCAGTCCAAGTTTCCGAAATTAAAATTTTTCTGGGCCTTCTCCTCAACATGGGTCTAACCAAAAAGCATGAATTGTGGTCATATTGGTCCACGAACCCAATTCATCACATGCCCATGTTCTCTGCTGCTATGTCCAGGGCACGTTTTGAGGCCATCATGCGTTTCCTGCACTTTAGCTACAACACCACCTCCCGTCCCAGAGGCCACCCAGCTTTTGACCGGCTCCACAAAATTCGGCCCCTCATAGACCACTTCAACCAGAAATTTGCAGATTTGCATACCCCAGAGCAAAACATCTGCATAGACGAGTCCCTAATACATTTTTCCGGGCGCCTTGGCTTCAAACAATACATCCCAAGCAAGCGCGCCCGGTATGGGGTCAAATTGTATAAGCTCTGTGAAAGGGCCACAGGCTATACCCACAAATTTCGGATCTATGAGGGAAAAGATTAGACCCTGGAGCCGTTCGGTTGCCCTGACTACCTGGGGAGCAGTGGGAAGACAGTCTGGGACTTGGTGTCACCCTTATTTGGCAAGGGGTACCATCTTTATGTGGACAATTTCTACACAAGTGTGCCCCTCTTCAGGCATTTGTTCCTAGAACAGATTGGCTGCTGTGGCACCACGTGAACTGGTCGCGTGGGCTTCCCCCAACTGCTCGTTACCACCCGTCTTGCAAGGGGGGAGAGGGCTGCCTTGTGTAGCGAAGAACTGCTCGCGGTGAAATGGAGAGACAAGCGTGACGTTTACATGCTCTCCTCCATTCACGCAGACACGACAATCCAAATTGAGCGAGCAACCCGTGTCATTGAAAAGTCCCTCTCAGTACACGACTATAATGCGCTCATGAGAGGGGTGGACTTCAATGACCAGATGTTGGCTCAGTATTTAGTTTCCCAACGCCCCAGACGCTGGTATAAGAAGGTGTCTGTATATTTAATTCAATTGGCTGCATATAATAGTTTTGTTCTCTACAGTAAGGCTGGGAGAACACGATCCTTCCTCAAATTTCAGGAAGAGATCATCGAGAACCTCCTGTATCCAGGAGGTTCCGTGGCCCCAACCATCAGTGTAGTGAGCCGTCTACACGAACGACATTTCCCCAGTGTTGTTCCTGGTACCTCAACCCAACCGTCACCCCGAAAAAGATGTCGTGTCTGTAGCAGGAGTGGAATAAGGCGTGACACCCGCTATTTCTGTCCTGACTGTCCTGACCACCCTGCCCTATGCTTTGGAGAGTGTTTCCGGAAGTACCACACACAGGTACACTTAGCATAGGGATTGCATCTCACAGTACAGGCACACAGGGCTATTAGGGCCCTTACACTTACAGCTACTGCAAACCTCTCCTTTCACCTGGGATAAAGTGCATAATGTACTTCGCCACATCTTTGGGCGATTTGCGCTTTGCACATTGTCCCATGGGGAAGGAGAGGTTTGTCCTATAAAAGGTAAAAAAACAAAAAACAAAAAAAAACACCAGTAAGCAAAAAAGTTAACTTTCAGTTCAAAAAGTTAAAAAAAGTTTATATGTTCTGTTCAAAACTTATTATAAAGTTAATAAAATTTATTGCGTTGCGGCCTGGTTTTTTCTTTTTTGTTTTGTTTTTTTTACCTTCCAGGTGGACCAACCGATCGACTAGCTGCAGCACTGATGTGCATTCTGACAATAGCATTGCGCTGCTGTCAGATTACACAAAAGTCGAGATTTCTCCTCTGCAGTAAAAGATACGTTTGCCGAGGCATATGAGCTGAGGAGGCGGCGGTGTTCATATGCTTTGGCAAACACTTTGTATATATAAAAAAAAATAAAAAATCCCGGCAATGATTTATTTATCCACATCGATTGATGTGAATGGATAAATCTGGTTTGCCAGGGCATACGGGCTAAGTGGGTATGGATGTTGGGCGGAGCTCCTATGTCCTGGCAGACGCCTTTCCCCTCCTTTTTTTTTTTTGGCAGAGATTTTTTCATCCACATTAATCGATGCGAATGAAGAAATCTGTGCCGTTCATTTTTTCTTTCAGCCCTGAGGCTGAACGAAAAAAAAAAATCTCATTACCCGTATGCTCAATATAAGGAGAATAGCAGAAACTCCTAATGCTGGCCATACATGTAATGATTGCGGAGACCCTCAAATGCCAGGGCAGTACAAACACCCCACAAATGACCCCATTTTGGAAAGAAGACACCCCAAGGTATTCGCTGAGGGACATATTGAGTCCATGAAAGATTGAAATTTTTGTCTCAAGTTAGCGGAAAGGGAGACTTTGTGAGAAAAAACCCCAAAAAATCAATTTCCGCTAACTTGTGCCAAAAAATTTTTTTTCTATGAACTCGCCATGCCCCTCATTGAATACCTTGGGGTGTCTTCTTTCCAAAATGGGGTCACATGTGGGGTATTTATACTGCCCTGGCTTTTTAGGGGCCCTAAGGCGTGAGAAGAAGTCTGGGATCCACATGTCTAAAAATGCCCTCCTAAAAGGAATTTGGGCACCTTTGCGCATCTAGGCTGCAAAAAAGTGTCACACATGTGGTATCGCCGTACTCAGGAGAAGTTGGGGAATGTGTTTTGGGGTTTCATTTTACATATACCCATGCTGGGTGAGAGAAATATCTTGGTCAAATGCCAACTTTGTATAAAAAAAATGGGAAAAGTTGTCTTTTGCCGAGATATTTCTCTCACCCAGCATGGGTATATGTAAAATGACACCCCAAAACACATTGCCCAACTTCTCCTGAGTACGGAGATACCACATATGTGACACTTTTTTGCAGCCTAGGTGGGCAAAGGGGGCCACATTCCAAAGAGCACCTTTAGGATTTCACCGGCCATTTTTTACAGATTCTGATTTCAAACTACTTACCACGCATTAGGGCCCCTAGAATGCCAGGGCAGTATAACTACCCCACAAGTGACCCCATTTTGGAAAGAAGACACCGCAAGGTATTCCGTGAGGAGCATGGCGAGTTCCTATAATTTTTTATTTTTTGTCACAAGTTAGCGGAAAATGATGATTTTTTATTTTTTTTCTTACAAAGTCTCATATTCCACTAACTTGTAACAAAAAATAAAAACTTCCATGAACTCACAATGCCTATCAGCGAATACCTTGGCGTGTCTTCTTTCCAAAATGGGGTCACTTGTGGGGTAGTTATACTGCCCTGGCATTCTAGGGGCCCAAATGTGTGGTAAGTAGTTTGAAATCAAAATCTGTAAAAAATGGCCGGTGAAATCCGAAAGGTGCTTTTTGGAATGTGGGCCCCTTTGCCCACCTAGGCTGCAAAAAAGTGTCACACATGTGGTATCGCCGTACTCAGGAGAAGTTGGGCAATGTGTTTTGGGGTGTCATTTTACATATACCCATGCTGGGTGAGATAAATATCTTGGCAAAAGACAACTTTTCCCATTTTTTTATACAAAGTTGGCATTTGACCAAGATATTTATTTCCCCCAGCATGGGTATATGTAAAAGGACACCCCAAAACACATTGCCCAACTTCTCCTGAGTACGGAGATACCACATATGTGACACTTTTTTTCAGCCTAGGTGGGCAAAGGGGCCCTCATTCCAAAGAGCACCTTTCGGATTTCACCGGCCATTTTTTACAGATTTTGATTTCAAACTACTTACCACATCATCATTTTCCGCTAACTTGTGACAAAAAATAAAAAGTTCTATGAACTCACTATGCCCATCAGCGAATACCTTAGGGTGTCTACTTTCCAAAATGGTGTCATTTGTGGGGTGTTTGTACTGTCTGGCCATTGTAGAACCTCAGGAAACATGACAGGTGCTCAGAAAGTCAGAGCTGCTTCAAAAAGCGGAAATTCAAATTTTTGTACCATAGTTTGTAAACGCTATAACTTTTACCCAAACCATTTTTTTTTTTACCCAAACATTTTTTTTTTATCAAAGACATGTAGAACAATCAATTTTGAGAAAAATTTATATATGGATGTCGTTTTTTTTTTGCAAAATTTTACAACTGAAAGTGAAAAATGTCATTTTTTTGCAAAAAATCGTTAAATTTCGATTAATAACAAAAAAAAGTAAAAATGTCAGCAGCAATGAAATACCACCAAATGAAATCTCTATTATTGAGAAGAAAAGGAGGAAAAATTAATTTGGGTGGTAAGTTGCATGACCGAGCAATAAACGGTCAAAGTAGTGTAGGTCAGAAGTGTAAAAAGTGGCCTGGTCATTAAGGGTGTTTAAGCTAAGGGGGCTGAGGTGGTTAAATATGGCGTCCGTTTCAAAAAGCAGAGGTTCCGGGGCCAATGTCTGTGATCGGCAATAACACTTATCTCAGAAACTTAGCCCTTAAAGATGCAGTGGTCAAATGTGACCATGGCATTTACACCCAGAAACCTGTGGACGCTGCGTTTCCGGGACTGGAACAGCTCTCCCACTTGGCGATCAGGGTAGCCTTTCATCGCTATGATGGCCTGGGTCTTTCTGAAGAAACCCAGCATATCAGAAGTGTAGTTCCTATGTCAGCCTGTAGGTGGCAGGACTCCATAGGATAACACAATGTGCAATAGAGCCAGACCGTGGTATGGTTACATGGACACCAAATTATGCAGTGGGTCAGGATATGGGTATAATAGTCTATAGTTTGTTTGTGACGCCAATTGCAGCGTGCGCAGGGTACTGTCACAGGGCCCTTTAAGGTGTTGTAACTCACGTACCAGGTTAGGAATGCCAGAGTGGTGTAATGTCTCTGGATGGTAGTGGTAATGGTGTCAACGGTGTCTCCTACCTGGGTACGGCTGGACTCCTGTATCCTGGCTCACTTGCAATAAAATGAGTGTGGTGCTAGTAGGAGTAATAGAGGGATTTGCAGCAGTAATTGAGATCCAGACCTTGGGTAAAGTTCAAACTTGTCTTTACTGGTAGTAGCTTTCATCCAAGCAAGGTACAGCATTAGTCTTTGGTCCCAGCAGGTATTGGCAATGTGTGGCAGGAATATATCTTCTGCTCTATCATGTGCCTGGAGCTTTGCAGGAAAAGGACGTCTGCTTTTTGCTCTGAAATATGGCAGGAATTTGGCTTCTGCACTTTATATCTTCTGCTGTCTAGGGACTGACTAGCTGAGGAGGAATATGGCTTCTCCTGGGTCTCTGGTCTGTACTCACAGTTATCTTCACAGGGTATGGTTCTTCCTGGAACTGTAGTGGTCTGCTTGCTTCTACCAGCTGAGGCTGCAGAGCTCAAGCTGGGGATGATGATCAATGTCTCAGCCAAGACAAGATCCTGGCTTTGGATCCCTATATCTGGGAGCTCCTACACGCACAGCCTTCCCCTAGCCGGGGTGGCTGGCACACTAACTTAACTTCCTTCTCCACCCATGAGGCAGGATATGGGCACAGCCACTCTGCTCACAGAGGGGGGAGCTAAACTGGAATGTACTATTCCAGTTCAGGAACACTAAACTTGCTTAAGTCCCTGCCAGAACATTGCTGCCACCTGCTGGTGAACATGAAGAATGACAACAATATACATTTAGCAAGGCTTATAATGCACATTTGTGAGGATATACTGTGAAATTACATTAGATGACAAGGCAAATGCTTTTAACAGATTGTAGCGGGGTAAAAGAGTTTCGTAACACAACTCTGGGGTGTTACAAATGCAGTGCTAGTTCACTATAATGTAAGCTACAAGCCATCCGAAGATCGCATGTTCTAGTCCCCTAGAGGGTCCAAAAAAGTTATGAAAAAATAAGTAAAAAATAAATAAATATAAAAAAATAAAACAATGTAAAAATTTAAATCTTTCCCCAGAATTAAAATAAAAATAAACATAATAGGCATCGTCGCGTCCCAAAAATCCAGAATTATTAAAATGTAAATGTATTCATCCCGTATGATGAACAGTGTAATGGAAAATAATCATAATGGCCAATTTGCTGTTTTTTTTTTATCGCTTTTTTATCTAATGAAAAGTGATAAAAAAGTCACACACAGTCCCAAATGGTATCAATAAAAAATATTGATCGTCCCGCAAAAAATGAGCCCTCAGACTGCTCCATAGATCTAAAAAAAACGTATGGAGGTCAGAAAATGGCAATAAAAAGAAAAAAATATATTTTTTCAGTATTAAAACAAGTAAAACTATACAAATGTGTCATCGTACTGATCCGGAAAATGAAGAAAACAAGTCAGTTTTACCTGTAAAACTGTGGCAGAATTGAGTTTTTTTCCAATTCCAGCCCATTTGGAATTTTTTTTTAACCACATTGTATGAAATACTAAATGGAGCCAATAGAAAGTATAATTTCCTGCTGCTATGTGAATGGAAAAAAAAAAAGTAAGAAACGAAAATTCAATAATGAAAAATCCTCCGGGGCTCAAGGGGTTAAAAAAAAAAGAAAAGCGCCTTATCTGTAAGACATGCGCCCCCTAACGGCCATTCAGGGTGCGTGATGTAACAGCTTGTTATCTTACTGCGCATGTGCGCAAGACTCCTTCTGCCTGTCAATCAATCTCGCATTCGACTTCTTGAACGCAACAAGCACCAAGCAATCCAAGGCGCGTCATCAAATGTAGGCGGGGCCACCTCTTGATTGACCTCCCTTTGAAAACGTCATTTTCATTGTCTTCGCATAACCTAGGACACGCCTCCTAGGGGCGGGGAATACCCATCCGACCGTGAAAAAGAAGCGTTGACGTAAAAAGCAGGACAAGAAAAGGGGAGGGGGCAAAATGACTGACAGTCCAGTTGACCAATAAAGTATCTTGATGCTTTTTCGTCCGCCAATGCAACAGTGCGCTTGAGGCTATGGGGCGGGGCAACAAGAATTGACAGTTCAGTCGGCCAATAGTGTAGCAGGATGTTTTGCTCTGCACCAATGGCGGTGAGTGGTTGGGCGGCGGGAGGTGCTGCGGGCCGTGGCGAGGTTGAGGTTGGCCGGTTGCGTGCGCGGCTTTGAGGAGAATTTTTTTTTTTGCGGGAGAATAATCACAATATTAATAATAAATATAATAAGAATATCGGGACGGGACCGGCGGACGGACGACGCCGGGGCGCCGCGGAGCGGGCTCTGCCCCTCCCTCCATTTTGAACAGGGGTCGTCGTTGCGTATTCCGCCGCCCCCCTCCTCTACCTTCCCCGGCCGTCTAGGCCTTTCTCCGGGCTGAGGATCCCGCCTTGACCGCGGCCTTCAGGGGGGCGTCCGGAGTCCTTTCCAAGCCTCACCTCACACCGGGGCCCCCGGCCTGAGAGACTGCGCGACCTCCTGTGCCCACCCCCTCCTCCAGGTAACTACTCTCCCGGGCCTTGCGTCTGGCGGATTGTCTCGCAACTTTTAGAGTGCTAGCTCTTCTGCCTATTATACCATGGTGCCTTGCCGGGTGAAACCCGCACTGAGCGGAGGGGAGAGCAGCGAGGACCCCCTCCTCAGCTCTGTTTACATTCCTGCAGCTCCCCTCCCCCAGCCCTGCTGCCCTCAGGCACCTCTGTCTCTAGATGGAAAGCTCTTCAGCCTAAACTTATTCCTCTCCCCCGCGCTGTGTGTATGCTCAACTTTTTAGTGTCTCCTGTAAGGCCTGATTGCAAGCTCTTCAGTCAAGTCTTGAATTCCTTCCCTCCTGTCTCCCTTTAGCTGAATAGATTGCAAGCTCTTCAGTCTAGACCAGAATCCTCCTCCTCTACTATTGTATCATAAGGTTAGATTGCAAGCTCTTCAGTCTAGACCAGAATCCTTCTCCTCTACTATTGTATCATAAGGTTAGATTGCAAGCTCTAAAGTCTAGACCAGAGTCCTCCTCCTCTACTATTGTATCATAAGGTTAGATGGTCAGCTCTTCAGTCTAGACCAGAATCCTTCTCCTCTACTATTGTATCATAAGGTTAGATGGTCAGCTCTTCAGTCTAGACCAGAGTCCTCCTCCTCTAGTATTGGGGTTAGATTGTCAGCTCTTTAGACTAGATCAGAATCCTCCTCCTCTAGTGTTGTATTATAGGGTCAGATTGTCAGCTCTTTGGTCTAGACCAGAGTCCTCTTCCTCTAGTAGTGTTGAGCGAACTTGTGTTTTAAGTTCGGCGTCTAAAGTTGGGGTTATCGAAGAATCGTGTTATGGATTCCGCTACCACGGACCATAACGGATATTAGAATCCATAACCCGAACTTTAGACGCCGAACTTAAAACACAAGTTCGCTCAACACTAATTATAGGGTTAGATTGTCAGCTCTTCGGTCTAGACCAGAGTCCTCTTCCTCTACTATTGTATTATAGGGTTAGATTGTCAGCTCTTCGGTCTAAATCCTCTTCCTCTAGTATTGTATTATAGGGTTAGATTGTCAGCTCTGCAGTCTAGACCACAGTCCTCTTCCTCTACTATTGTATTATAGGGTTAGATTGTCAGCTCTGCAGTCTAGACCAGAATCCTCTTCCTCTAGTGTTGTATTATAGGGTTAGATTGTCAGCTCTGCAGTCTAGTTCTGAGTTTCCCATTTCAGTATTAGGCCTGGTTCACACATCAGGACCAGAAGTGGAAAGATTTGCTCCTGTTCTGGGTTTTTGACCCGGTCCTGGTTTTGCTTATCAGTCCTTGCCTTACCCTTATAATTGCCAGCTCTTTAGTCTAGGCCTCAAGCAGCCCGCTTCCAGTTCTCTCCATTATATTAGTAAATTGTAAGCTCTTGGGAGCAGGGTCCTCTCTTCTCTGATGTTATAAGAATCTCGTACATTTTAAGCTCCTCAGTGTAGAAGTTTTCTAGTTTCTTAGTAGATTGCATGCTCCTCAGCCCAGGCCTGTATGTATCCTACTACCCCAGATATCTCCTCACTATCTGCCTCTAACTTGATGCTGGTTCTTGTCCAAACTGCAGCAGTACTACTTTTGCAAAACTACAACTCCCAGCATGCAAGTGCGTCTCGTTGGCATTCGTAGCTTCTCAGCGGCCGGGGAGCCGCAGGTTGCACACGATGGTCCGTGGTTTAGTCTCTCTATCCCATTGTCCTGTCTGATGTGGGGAGTATAATTAGATTGCTAGCTCTTCATTCAAGGGTCAGACCAAACTATAACCTTCTTCTAATATTGGTAATCTTCTTACTTTTTTTTATTTTTTATTTTATTTTAATTTTACAAATAATCTACTTAAAAAGTTGAAGTATTTTCTGGGCTAGCGATGTGGGTGACCAGTCCTCTTGAATGGGAGCTGAGCTGCAGTAACCCTGCACTACTCTTTGAATGGAGCTTCCGGCTGTGTTCTCCCTGGTGGTGCTGGCGGCTGGAGCTAATAGCTGAATGTGGGGGGGGGTTCTGGGCGTCCAACCTCCACCAGACTGATATTGGTGACCTGTAATAAATATCCTTAGCCCGGAAAACCCCTTTTAAAAGGTTTTCCAAGATTTTTCAGGATAGGTCATTTAGTATCTGATCTGTGGGGGTCTGACAACTGGGACCCCCCGCTGATCAGCTGTTTAAAGGGGTTATCCGTTATCACAAACAGCCCCCTCAGAGGCAATATACTTACCCCGCTCCCCTCCTGGTCCCCGCTCCTGCTTCTCCCTGTACACTGATGAAAACATCCGGTGTCGGGCAGCCAATGGTAGATGGGGACGAGCCTCCTAGCGTCACCCGTGATGCTAGGAAGGCTCGTCCCCATCCCCGCCTGCCATTGGTTGCTCCCCTCCCCCCTGACACCGAATGTTTTCATCAGTGTACAGGGAGAAGCAGCAGCGGAGCGGGGAGCTGGGTAAGTATATTCCCTCCGAGGGGCCCGGCACATGGGGTGGGGATAACCCCTTTAAGAAGGCGCTGTGAGCGCCGCTGCCACCAAGCACGGTGCCGTACATTGTATAGTGGCAGTGTTTGGTATTGCACCCGGCCGCATTCACTTCTATGGGGCTGAGCTGCTCCTAGGCCATGTGATCGATGAACATGAAGTCAATCGGCCTAGGAAAAGCGGAGAGAAGGCTGCGGCGCTCA